>NC_092323.1:32417685-32720716 GCF_036785885.1 Coffea arabica | reverse complement strand
GTTTATTGACTTATCAATCAAGCAAACACACTTGATTGTGGCATCCTCTGCCGTTGAATTCGTTCTTGAGTGGTCCGAGTTTGGGTTCAACTCCGTCGATTCCGTAACGTGTCCTCTAAGATCCTAAGTTGCTTCCGCGACCGGGCAGCGAGACCCTCGACAGCTCAGCGAAGGTCGAAGACCTGATTGACTAACACCAAAGCAACACCAAAATACCACCAAACCCCCGACCAAAAGGCCGAGGACCAGCACGCTCCGCAAATTCCAGAATTTTGGGTTGTCAGGTAGAGTACTTCTAGGATTTTCAAAAATTCAGCCTTGAAGGCATTTTGTCTTGCCTTCTTTTTCAGTCATTAGTCCTAATCTAAGTTTTAGATCGCGTCTAGGCCTTCATTCACCTCCATTCCTTGCTGCTATCTTGTGTCACTTGTTGACTAGTCAAGAACGTACCTTGCGGTGACGCCTAATTTGTTCAACCCGAGCAACTAGCAAGCCAAGGAATTGCTTGGTGAGACTATTAGAGAGTGATACACTTGAGTGAAACACAAGCGTGAGTGACCTATACATTGTACCAAAAAAAAAAGAAGGAGAGAAGAGGTCGTTTGCTTATTTTCTTTTGCAGGTTTACCTAAGCATGTCTAGTGGAGTTGGTGACCAAACAATGGACTTTAAACTACACGTGGTGGCCATGATGGAAGAATTCAAGCAGAGTTTGGATGAAGCTTTCGAGCCTCTTCATAGACGCCTTGACCGAATGGTGAATAAGGATGTCAAGAGGAGGGGTTCCCCACAATTTCATCCTGACGTCCAACCTACCTCTTCAAAGTCATTATATTCAAGGAGAAAGGAGGAGGTTCATTCGACAACAAAGCATGCAAATACTTTATCCATAGATGAAGGGGTTAGTTGAGTGCAGGAGACATGTCAACAACTCTCCTCCAACAAAAACTTGAAAAAGAGCGAGTTGAGTATGGTGGTGAGAGTGCACTTGAGGTAAAAGTTGAGGAATGTGAGATTGAAAAAGAGGTAAAAAAATCTGAGGAGATGAGTGAAGCATCAAGTGAGCTGATTGTGCATGGGAAGGCGAGTGTTTATAGTTTTCCTAACGAACTTAACTTTGCCTTGTTTAGTGTTTCTGCTTTTGTACAGATTGAGCGAAGTCGAGTGAAGTTAGTCATGCAATGTTCCATTCCAAAGTTGCTTGTACAATTCACTAGCTTCCATGGAGCTTGTCTTCTAGGAGATAGATCTATTTGGTATCACTTCATGGAACAACCCGAATCTGTCCGCACCAATGGAGAATTAATTCGAACTCCATATTTCTATTCTTGTTTGTTACCCACGGTTCATTCATCATCTTTACCTTCTTTTGAGCATTATTTCCATCCTCACACATGTATTTCCTATGCAGATTTTGAAGGAAAATGTAAAGAGCCATCAATGCAGTCTCAAGTTGAATCGATTGATGGAAGGAATCACGTGTCACGGGGAGTTTTTGCATTTAACTCTTATTCTACACCTTCTTACCACTTAATTAATGACGTTCCATTGCTTATGTATCCAATTTCTGGTTCAAAACAAGCTGAGACTCATTTTGTTTTTGTAGGTTGTAAGGCTGCTCGAAATTTTCCAGCTTTGATTAAAGAGTTGCAACCTGGTTTCATGCTTGTGCCAGCTGCTTGTAATCTTCCATGCATATTCATACATCCAAAAGCTGGTCACCATGAGATCATTTTATCAACTCAAACTGGCGCAAATTCAAGTGACTCGTCTGGAGTGTGACCTTCACTTCATTGCTGCCACTTATGTTGGGTGATGCAGACAAGTGTGTCAATCAAGACCCGAATGTTGTTTTACCTCACTGGTTCATCCTTCCACGGAAGCGCAACATGAATGGCTCATTGTTCTATCTCCAGATGGGCAAGTAGTGCCAAATCAGCAACAACTAGGGTCGAATTATACTACCTTGCACAATCAGATTCAAGATTTTTCTAAGCTGAATGAGAGTCATCATGAAGATCCCTATCTAGTGCATGTGAAACGTAAGTTGTCAAGTAGTATTAACCCTACATATACTAATTGTGTGATTTGTTTTATGGGTTTGAATTTGACATGCAAACGACCAAGGGTTGATGAGAGAGTTTTGGAGTGCTACATGGAATTTTCACAAGCTTTATACAAGGTGTTTCTTGTCTTGGAGAATGTCCTTGTTCAAGAGCATCATGAGGTTGTCCAAGCGACATGTGACGTGGCTGGTGCTCATTCATCTCGCTCCCACATTGCATGGAGTACCACTTTTTCCCAAGATTTAAGGACAAATCCTTTTCAAGAGGAGGGGAATGATACGAATGAGCAAGCCTCAAAGGGAGGATTGGGCCTCGATTAAGTAGCTCTTGTTGAGCTTAGCTTCGGCCATGTGGACCTTAGGTCCAATAGTACTTTAGCTAGTCATTAAGCTAGTTAATTAGTAGGTTAGCTTTCGGCCAAGAGAGACCCAATGGGCTGGCCGATTTTCCCTTCATGCTTTCCAAGCTTTATTAGGTTTAGTCAAGGCTATAAATAGCCCTAAAGCTGATGGTACATTTAGTTTTTGCGATGTTATTAATAAAATTCCAGAATTTCGTCTTCCATTAAGCCAAATTCCTCTAGCTTGTGAAAGCTAAGTTGAACATCCTAGTGTGGTTCCTAGGTTGTTTATTGACTTATCAATCAAGCAAACACACTTGATTGTGGCATCCTCTGCCGTTGAATTCGTTCTTGAGTGGTCCGAGTTTGGGTTCAACTCCGTCGATTCCGTAACGTGTCCTCTAAGATCCTAAGTTGCTTCCGCGACCGGGCAGCGAGACCCTCGACAGCTCAGCGAAGGTCGAAGACCTGATTGACTAACACCAAAGCAACACCAAAATACCACCAAACCCCCGACCAAAAGGCCGAGGACCAGCACGCTCCGCAAATTCCAGAATTTTGGGTTGTCGGGTAGAGTACTTCTAGGATTTTCAAAAATTCAGCCTTGAAGGCATTTTGTCTTGCCTTCTTTTTCAGTCATTAGTCCTAATCTGAGTTTCTAGATCGCGTCTAGGCCTTCATTCACCTCCATTCCTTGCTGCTATCTTGTGTCACTTGTTGACTAGTCAAGAACGTACCTTGCGGTGACGCCTAATTTGTTCAACCCGAGCAACTAGCAAGCCAAGGAATTGCTTGGTGAGACTATTAGAGAGTGATACACTTGAGTGAAACACAAGCGTGAGTGACCTATACATTGTACCAAAAAAAAAAGAAGGAGAGAAGAGGTCGTTTGCTTATTTTCTTTTGCAGGTTTACCTAAGCATGTCTAGTGGAGTTGGTGACCAAACAATTGACTTTAAACTACACATGGTGGCCATGATGGAAGAATTCAAGAAGAGTTTGGATGAAGCTTTCGAGCCTCTTCATAGACGCCTTGACCGAATGGTGAATAAGGATGTCAAGAGGAGGGGTTCCCCACAATTTCATCCTGACGTCCAACCTACCTCTTCAAAGTCATTATATTCAAGGAGAAGGGAGGAGGTTCATTCGACAACAAAGCATGCAAATACTTTATCCATAGATGAAGGAGTTAGTTGAGTGCAGGAGACATGTCAACAACTCTCCTCCAACAAAAACTTGAAAAAGAGCGAGTTGAGTATGGTGGTGAGAGTGCACTTGAGGTAAAAGTTGAGAAATGTGAGATTGAAAAAGAGGTAAAAAAAATCTGAGGAGATGAGTGAAGCATCAAGTGAGCTGATTGTGCATGGGAAGGCGAGTGTTTATAGTTTTCCTAACGAACTTAACTTTGCCTTGTTTAGTGTTTCTGCTTTTGTACAGATTGAGCGAAGTCGAGTGAAGTTAGTCATGCAATGTTCCATTCCATAGTTACTTGTACAATTCACTAGCTTCCATGGAGTTTGTCTTCTAGGAGATAGATCTATTTGGTATCACTTCATGGAACAACCCGAATCTGTCCGCACCAATGGAGAATTAATTCGAACTCCATATTTCTATTCTTGTTTGTTACCCACGGTTCATTCATCTTCTTTACCTTCTTTTGAGCATTATTTCCATCCTCACACATGTATTTCCTATGCAGATTTTGAAGGAAAATGTAAAGAGCCATCAATGCAGTCTCAAGTTGAATCGATTGATGGAAGGAATCACGTGTCACAGGGAGTTTTTGCATTTAACTCGTATTCTACACCTTCTTACCACTTAATTAATGACGTTCCATTGCTTATGTATCCAATTTCTGGTTCAAAACAAGCTGAGACTCATTTTGTTTTTGTAGGTTGTAAGGCTGCTCGAAATTTTCCAGCTTTGATTAAAGAGTTGCAACCTGGTTTCATGCTTGTGCCAGCTGCATGTAATCTTCCATGCATATTCATACATCCAAAAGCTGGTCACCATGAGATCATTTTATCAACTCAAACTGGCGCAAATTCAAGTGACTCGTCTGGAGTGTGACCTTCACTTCATTGCTGCCACTTATGTTGGGTGATGCAGACAAGTGTGTCAATCAAGACCCGAATGTTGTTTTACCTCACTGGTTCATCCTTCCACGGAAGCGCAACATGAATGGCTCATTGTTCTATCTCCAGATGGGCAAGTAGTGCCAAATCAGCAACAACTAGGGTCGAATTATACTACCTTGCACAATCAGATTCAAGATTTTTCTAAGCTGAATGAGAGTCATCATGAAGATCCCTATCTAGTGCATGTGAAACGTAAGTTGTCAAGTAGTATTAACCCTACATATACTAATTGTGTGATTTGTTTTATGGGTTTGAATTTGACATGCAAACGACCAAGGGTTGATGAGAGAGTTTTGGAGTGCTACACGGAATTTTCACAAGCTTTATACAAGGTGTTTCTTGTCTTGGCGAATGTCCTTGTTCAAGAGCATCATGAGGTTGTCCAAGCGACATGTGACGTGGCTGGTGCTCATTCATCTCGCTCCCACATTGCATGGAGTACCACTTTTTCCCAAGATTTAAGGACAAATCCTTTTCAAGAGGAGGGGAATGATACGAATGAGCAAGCCTCAAAGGGAGGATTGGGCCTCGATTAAGTAGCTCTTGTTGAGCTTAGCTTCGGCCATGTGGGCCTTAGGTCCAATAGTACTTTAGCTAGTCATTAAGCTAGTTAATTAGTAGGTTAGCTTTCGGCCAAGAGAGACCCAATGGGCTGGCCGATTTTCCCTTCATGCTTTCCAAGCTTTATTAGGTTTAGTCAAGGCTATAAATAGCCCTAAAGCTGATGGTACATTTAGTTTTTGCGATGTTATTAATAAAATTCCAGAATTTCGTCTTCCATTAAGCCAAATTCCTCTAGCTTGTGAAAGCTAAGTTGAACATCCTAGTGTGGTTCCTAGGTTGTTTATTGACTTATCAATCAAGCAAACACACTTGATTGTGGCATCCTCTGCCGTTGAATTCGTTCTTGAGTGGTTCGAGTTTGGGTTCAACTCCGTCGATTCCGTAACGTGTCCTCTAAGATCCTAAGTTGCTTCCGCGACCGGCCAGCGAGACCCTCGACAGCTCAGCGGAGGTCGAAGACCTGATTGACTAACACCAAAATACCACCAAACCCCCGACCAAAAGGCCGAGGACCAGCATGCTCCGCAAATTCCAGAATTTTGGGTTGTCGGGTAGAGTACTTCTAGGATTTTCAAAAATTCAGCCTTGAAGGCATTTTGTCTTGCCTTCTTTTTCAGTCATTAGTCCTAATCTGAGTTTTAGATCGCGTCTAGGCCTTCATTCACCTCCATTCCTTGCTGCTATCTTGTGTCACTTGTTGACTAGTCAAGAACGTACCTTGCGGTGACGCCTAATTTGTTCAAACCGAGCAACTAGCAAGCCAAGGAATTGCTTGGTGAGACTATTAGAGAGTGATACACTTGAGTGAAACACAAGCGTGAGTGACCTATACATTGTACCAAAAAAAAAAGAAGGAGAGAAGAGGTCGTTTGCTTTTTTTCTTTTGCAGGTTTACCTAAGCATGTCTAGTGGAGTTGGTGACCAAACAATGGACTTTAAACTACACGTGGTGGCCATGATGGAAGAATTCAAGCAGAGTTTGGATGAAGCTTTCGAGCCTCTTCATAGACGCCTTGACCGAATGGTGAATAAGGATGTCAAGAGGAGGGGTTCCCCACAATTTCATCCTGACGTCCAACCTACCTCTTCAAAGTCATTATATTCAAGGAGAAGGGAGGAGGTTCATTCGACAACAAAGCATGCAAATACTTTATCCATAGATGAAGGAGTTAGTTGAGTGCAGGAGACATGTCAACAACTCTCCTCCAACAAAAACTTGAAAAAGAGCGAGTTGAGTATGGTGGTGAGAGTGCACTTGAGGTAAAAGTTGAGGAATGTGAGATTGAAAAAGAGGTAAAAAAATCTGAGGAGATGAGTGAAGCATCAAGTGAGCTGATTGTGCATGGGAAGGCGAGTGTTTATAGTTTTCCTAACGAACTTAACTTTGCCTTGTTTAGTGTTTCTGCTTTTGTACAGATTGAGCGAAGTCGAGTGAAGTTAGTCATGCAATGTTCCATTCCAAAGTTGCTTGTACAATTCACTAGCTTCCATGGAGTTTGTCTTCTAGGAGATAGATCTATTTGGTATCACTTCATGGAACAACCCGAATCTGTCCGCACCAATGGAGAATTAATTCGAACTCCATATTTCTATTCTTGTTTGTTACCCACGGTTCATTCATCATCTTTACCTTCTTTTGAGCATTATTTCCATCCTCACACATGTATTTCCTATGCAGATTTTGAAGGAAAATGTAAAGAGCCATCAATGCAGTCTCAAGTTGAATCGATTGATGGAAGGAATCACGTGTCACGGGGAGTTTTTGCATTTAACTCTTATTCTACACCTTCTTACCACTTAATTAATGACGTTCCATTGCTTATGTATCCAATTTCTGGTTCAAAACAAGCTGAGACTCATTTTGTTTTTGTAGGTTGTAAGGCTGCTCGAAATTTTCCAGCTTTGATTAAAGAGTTGCAACCTGGTTTCATGCTTGTGCCAGCTGCTTGTAATCTTCCATGCATATTCATACATCCAAAAGCTGGTCACCATGAGATCATTTTATCAACTCAAACTGGCGCAAATTCAAGTGACTCGTCTGGAGTGTGACCTTCACTTCATTGCTGCCACTTATGTTGGGTGATGCAGACAAGTGTGTCAATCAAGACCCGAATGTTGTTTTACCTCACTGGTTCATCCTTCCACGGAAGCGCAACATGAATGGCTCATTGTTCTATCTCCAGATGGGCAAGTAGTGCCAAATCAGCAACAACTAGGGTCGAATTATACTACCTTGCACAATCAGATTCAAGATTTTTCTAAGCTGAATGAGAGTCATCATGAAGATCCCTATCTAGTGCATGTGAAACGTAAGTTGTCAAGTAGTATTAACCCTACATATACTAATTGTGTGATTTGTTTTATGGGTTTGAATTTGACATGCAAACGACCAAGGGTTGATGAGAGAGTTTTGGAGTGCTACACGGAATTTTCACAAGCTTTATACAAGGTGTTTCTTGTCTTGGCGAATGTCCTTGTTCAAGAGCATCATGAGGTTGTCCAAGCGACATGTGACGTGGCTGGTGCTCATTCATCTCGCTCCCACATTGCATGGAGTACCACTTTTTCCCAAGATTTAAGGACAAATCCTTTTCAAGAGGAGGGGAATGATACGAATGAGCAAGCCTCGAAGGGAGGATTGGGCCTCGATTAAGTAGCTCTTGTTGAGCTTAGCTTCGGCCATGTGGGCCTTAGGTCCAATAGTACTTTAGCTAGTCATTAAGCTAGTTAATTAGTAGGTTAGCTTTCGGCCAAGAGAGACCCAATGGGCTGGCCGATTTTCCCTTCATGCTTTCCAAGCTTTATTAGGTTTAGTCAAGGCTATAAATAGCCCTAAAGCTGATGGTACATTTAGTTTTTGCGATGCTATTAATAAAATTCCAGAATTTCGTCTTCCATTAAGCCAAATTCCTCTAGCTTGTGAAAGCTAAGTTGAACATCCTAGTGTGGTTCCTAGGTTGTTTATTGACTTATCAATCAAGCAAACACACTTGATTGTGGCATCCTCTGCCGTTGAATTCATTCTTGAGTGGTCCGAGTTTGGGTTCAACTCCGTCGATTCCGTAACGTGTCCTCTAAGATCCTAAGTTGCTTCCGCGACCGGGCAGCGAGACCCTCGACAGCTCAGCGAAGGTCGAAGACCTGATTGACTAACACCAAAGCAACACCAAAATACCACCAAACCCCCGACCAAAAGGCCGAGGACCAGCACGCTCCGCAAATTCCAGAATTTTGGGTTGTCGGGTAGAGTACTTCTAGGATTTTCAAAAATTCAGCCTTGAAGGCATTTTGTCTTGCCTTCTTTTTCAGTCATTAGTCCTAATCTGAGTTTCTAGATCGCGTCTAGGCCTTCATTCACCTCCATTCCTTGCTGCTATCTTGTGTCACTTGTTGACTAGTCAAGAACGTACCTTGCGGTGACGCCTAATTTGTTCAACCCGAGCAACTAGCAAGCCAAGGAATTGCTTGGTGAGACTATTAGAGAGTGATACACTTGAGTGAAACACAAGCGTGAGTGACCTATACATTGTACCAAAAAAAAAAGAAGGAGAGAAGAGGTCGTTTGCTTATTTTCTTTTGCAGGTTTACCTAAGCATGTCTAGTGGAGTTGGTGACCAAACAATTGACTTTAAACTACACATGGTGGCCATGATGGAAGAATTCAAGAAGAGTTTGGATGAAGCTTTCGAGCCTCTTCATAGACGCCTTGACCGAATGGTGAATAAGGATGTCAAGAGGAGGGGTTCCCCACAATTTCATCCTGACGTCCAACCTACCTCTTCAAAGTCATTATATTCAAGGAGAAGGGAGGAGGTTCATTCGACAACAAAGCATGCAAATACTTTATCCATAGATGAAGGAGTTAGTTGAGTGCAGGAGACATGTCAACAACTCTCCTCCAACAAAAACTTGAAAAAGAGCGAGTTGAGTATGGTGGTGAGAGTGCACTTGAGGTAAAAGTTGAGAAATGTGAGATTGAAAAAGAGGTAAAAAAAATCTGAGGAGATGAGTGAAGCATCAAGTGAGCTGATTGTGCATGGGAAGGCGAGTGTTTATAGTTTTCCTAACGAACTTAACTTTGCCTTGTTTAGTGTTTCTGCTTTTGTACAGATTGAGCGAAGTCGAGTGAAGTTAGTCATGCAATGTTCCATTCCAAAGTTACTTGTACAATTCACTAGCTTCCATGGAGTTTGTCTTCTAGGAGATAGATCTATTTGGTATCACTTCATGGAACAACCCGAATCTGTCCGCACCAATGGAGAATTAATTCGAACTCCATATTTCTATTCTTGTTTGTTACCCACGGTTCATTCATCTTCTTTACCTTCTTTTGAGCATTATTTCCATCCTCACACATGTATTTCCTATGCAGATTTTGAAGGAAAATGTAAAGAGCCATCAATGCAGTCTCAAGTTGAATCGATTGATGGAAGGAATCACGTGTCACAGGGAGTTTTTGCATTTAACTCGTATTCTACACCTTCTTACCACTTAATTAATGACGTTCCATTGCTTATGTATCCAATTTCTGGTTCAAAACAAGCTGAGACTCATTTTGTTTTTGTAGGTTGTAAGGCTGCTCGAAATTTTCCAGCTTTGATTAAAGAGTTGCAACCTGGTTTCATGCTTGTGCCAGCTGCATGTAATCTTCCATGCATATTCATACATCCAAAAGCTGGTCACCATGAGATCATTTTATCAACTCAAACTGGCGCAAATTCAAGTGACTCGTCTGGAGTGTGACCTTCACTTCATTGCTGCCACTTATGTTGGGTGATGCAGACAAGTGTGTCAATCAAGACCCGAATGTTGTTTTACCTCACTGGTTCATCCTTCCACGGAAGCGCAACATGAATGGCTCATTGTTCTATCTCCAGATGGGCAAGTAGTGCCAAATCAGCAACAACTAGGGTCGAATTATACTACCTTGCACAATCAGATTCAAGATTTTTCTAAGCTGAATGAGAGTCATCATGAAGATCCCTATCTAGTGCATGTGAAACGTAAGTTGTCAAGTAGTATTAACCCTACATATACTAATTGTGTGATTTGTTTTATGGGTTTGAATTTGACATGCAAACGACCAAGGGTTGATGAGAGAGTTTTGGAGTGCTACACGGAATTTTCACAAGCTTTATACAAGGTGTTTCTTGTCTTGGCGAATGTCCTTGTTCAAGAGCATCATGAGGTTGTCCAAGCGACATGTGACGTGGCTGGTGCTCATTCATCTCGCTCCCACATTGCATGGAGTACAACTTTCTCCCAAGATTTAAGGACAAATCCTTTTCAAGAGGAGGGGAATGATACGAATGAGCAAGCCTCAAAGGGAGGATTGGGCCTCGATTAAGTAGCTCTTGTTGAGCTTAGCTTCGGCCATGTGGGCCTTAGGTCCAATAGTACTTTAGCTAGTCATTAAGCTAGTTAATTAGTAGGTTAGCTTTCGGCCAAGAGAGACCCAATGGGCTGGCCGATTTTCCCTTCATGCTTTCCAAGCTTTATTAGGTTTAGTCAAGGCTATAAATAGCCCTAAAGCTGATGGTACATTTAGTTTTTGCGATGTTATTAATAAAATTCCAGAATTTCGTCTTCCATTAAGCCAAATTCCTCTAGCTTGTGAAAGCTAAGTTGAACATCCTAGTGTGGTTCCTAGGTTGTTTATTGACTTATCAATCAAGCAAACACACTTGATTGTGGCATCCTCTGCCGTTGAATTCGTTCTTGAGTGGTTCGAGTTTGGGTTCAACTCCGTCGATTCCGTAACGTGTCCTCTAAGATCCTAAGTTGCTTCCGCGACCGGCCAGCGAGACCCTCGACAGCTCAGCGGAGGTCGAAGACCTGATTGACTAACACCAAAATACCACCAAACCCCCGACCAAAAGGCCGAGGACCAGCACGCTCCGCAAATTCCAGAATTTTGGGTTGTCGGGTAGAGTACTTCTAGGATTTTCAAAAATTCAGCCTTGAAGGCATTTTGTCTTGCCTTCTTTTTCAGTCATTAGTCCTAATCTGAGTTTTAGATCGCGTCTAGGCCTTCATTCACCTCCATTCCTTGCTGCTATCTTGTGTCACTTGTTGACTAGTCAAGAACGTACCTTGCGGTGACGCCTAATTTGTTCAACCCGAGCAACTAGCAAGCCAAGGAATTGCTTGGTGAGACTATTAGAGAGTGATACACTTGAGTGAAACACAAGCGTGAGTGACCTATACATTGTACCAAAAAAAAAAGAAGGAGAGAAGAGGTCGTTTGCTTATTTTCTTTTGCAGGTTTACCTAAGCATGTCTAGTGGAGTTGGTGACCAAACAATTGACTTTAAACTACACATGGTGGCCATGATGGAAGAATTCAAGAAGAGTTTGGATGAAGCTTTCGAGCCTCTTCATAGACGCCTTGACCGAATGGTGAATAAGGATGTCAAGAGGAGGGGTTCCCCACAATTTCATCCTGACGTCCAACCTACCTCTTCAAAGTCATTATATTCAAGGAGAAGGGAGGAGGTTCATTCGACAACAAAGCATGCAAATACTTTATCCATAGATGAAGGAGTTAGTTGAGTGCAGGAGACATGTCAACAACTCTCCTCCAACAAAAACTTGAAAAAGAGCGAGTTGAGTATGGTGGTGAGAGTGCACTTGAGGTAAAAGTTGAGGAATGTGAGATTGAAAAAGAGGTAAAAAAATCTGAGGAGATGAGTGAAGCATCAAGTGAGCTGATTGTGCATGGGAAGGCGAGTGTTTATAGTTTTCCTAACGAACTTAACTTTGCCTTGTTTAGTGTTTCTGCTTTTGTACAGATTGAGCGAAGTCGAGTGAAGTTAGTCATGCAATGTTCCATTCCAAAGTTGCTTGTACAATTCACTAGCTTCCATGGAGTTTGTCTTCTAGGAGATAGATCTATTTGGTATCACTTCATGGAACAACCCGAATCTGTCCGCACCAATGGAGAATTAATTCGAACTCCATATTTCTATTCTTGTTTGTTACCCACGGTTCATTCATCATCTTTACCTTCTTTTGAGCATTATTTCCATCCTCACACATGTATTTCCTATGCAGATTTTGAAGGAAAATGTAAAGAGCCATCAATGCAGTCTCAAGTTGAATCGATTGATGGAAGGAATCACGTGTCACGGGGAGTTTTTGCATTTAACTCTTATTCTACACCTTCTTACCACTTAATTAATGACGTTCCATTGCTTATGTATCCAATTTCTGGTTCAAAACAAGCTGAGACTCATTTTGTTTTTGTAGGTTGTAAGGCTGCTCGAAATTTTCCAGCTTTGATTAAAGAGTTGCAACCTGGTTTCATGCTTGTGCCAGCTGCTTGTAATCTTCCATGCATATTCATACATCCAAAAGCTGGTCACCATGAGATCATTTTATCAACTCAAACTGGCGCAAATTCAAGTGACTCGTCTGGAGTGTGACCTTCACTTCATTGCTGCCACTTATGTTGGGTGATGCAGACAAGTGTGTCAATCAAGACCCGAATGTTGTTTTACCTCACTGGTTCATCCTTCCACGGAAGCGCAACATGAATGGCTCATTGTTCTATCTCCAGATGGGCAAGTAGTGCCAAATCAGCAACAACTAGGGTCGAATTATACTACCTTGCACAATCAGATTCAAGATTTTTCTAAGCTGAATGAGAGTCATCATGAAGATCCCTATCTAGTGCATGTGAAACGTAAGTTGTCAAGTAGTATTAACCCTACATATACTAATTGTGTGATTTGTTTTATGGGTTTGAATTTGACATGCAAACGACCAAGGGTTGATGAGAGAGTTTTGGAGTGCTACACGGAATTTTCACAAGCTTTATACAAGGTGTTTCTTGTCTTGGCGAATGTCCTTGTTCAAGAGCATCATGAGGTTGTCCAAGCGACATGTGACGTGGCTGGTGCTCATTCATCTCGCTCCCACATTGCATGGAGTACAACTTTCTCCCAAGATTTAAGGACAAATCCTTTTCAAGAGGAGGGGAATGATACGAATGAGCAAGCCTCAAAGGGAGGATTGGGCCTCGATTAAGTAGCTCTTGTTGAGCTTAGCTTCGGCCATGTGGGCCTTAGGTCCAATAGTACTTTAGCTAGTCATTAAGCTAGTTAATTAGTAGGTTAGCTTTCGGCCAAGAGAGACCCAATGGGCTGGCCGATTTTCCCTTCATGCTTTCCAAGCTTTATTAGGTTTAGTCAAGGCTATAAATAGCCCTAAAGCTGATGGTACATTTAGTTTTTGCGATGTTATTAATAAAATTCCAGAATTTCGTCTTCCATTAAGCCAAATTCCTCTAGCTTGTGAAAGCTAAGTTGAACATCCTAGTGTGGTTCCTAGGTTGTTTATTGACTTATCAATCAAGCAAACACACTTGATTGTGGCATCCTCTGCCGTTGAATTCGTTCTTGAGTGGTTCGAGTTTGGGTTCAACTCCGTCGATTCCGTAACGTGTCCTCTAAGATCCTAAGTTGCTTCCGCGACCGGCCAGCGAGACCCTCGACAGCTCAGCGGAGGTCGAAGACCTGATTGACTAACACCAAAATACCACCAAACCCCCGACCAAAAGGCCGAGGACCAGCACGCTCTGCAAATTCCAGAATTTTGGGTTGTCGGGTAGAGTACTTCTAGGATTTTCAAAAATTCAGCCTTGAAGGCATTTTGTCTTGCCTTCTTTTTCAGTCATTAGTCCTAATCTGAGTTTTAGATCGCGTCTAGGCCTTCATTCACCTCCATTCCTTGCTGCTATCTTGTGTCACTTGTTGACTAGTCAAGAACGTACCTTGCGGTGACGCCTAATTTGTTCAAACCGAGCAACTAGCAAGCCAAGGAATTGCTTGGTGAGACTATTAGAGAGTGATACACTTGAGTGAAACACAAGCGTGAGTGACCTATACATTGTACCAAAAAAAAAAGAAGGAGAGAAGAGGTCGTTTGCTTATTTTCTTTTGCAGGTTTACCTAAGCATGTCTAGTGGAGTTGGTGACCAAACAATGGACTTTAAACTACACGTGGTGGCCATGATGGAAGAATTCAAGCAGAGTTTGGATGAAGCTTTCGAGCCTCTTCATAGACGCCTTGACCGAATGGTGAATAAGGATGTCAAGAGGAGGGGTTCCCCACAATTTCATCCTGACGTCCAACCTACCTCTTCAAAGTCATTATATTCAAGGAGAAGGGAGGAGGTTCATTCGACAACAAAGCATGCAAATACTTTATCCATAGATGAAGGAGTTAGTTGAGTGCAGGAGACATGTCAACAACTCTCCTCCAACAAAAACTTGAAAAAGAGCGAGTTGAGTATGGTGGTGAGAGTGCACTTGAGGTAAAAGTTGAGGAATGTGAGATTGAAAAAGAGGTAAAAAAATCTGAGGAGATGAGTGAAGCATCAAGTGAGCTGATTGTGCATGGGAAGGCGAGTGTTTATAGTTTTCCTAACGAACTTAACTTTGCCTTGTTTAGTGTTTCTGCTTTTGTACAGATTGAGCGAAGTCGAGTGAAGTTAGTCATGCAATGTTCCATTCCAAAGTTGCTTGTACAATTCACTAGCTTCCATGGAGTTTGTCTTCTAGGAGATAGATCTATTTGGTATCACTTCATGGAACAACCCGAATCTGTCCGCACCAATGGAGAATTAATTCGAACTCCATATTTCTATTCTTGTTTGTTACCCACGGTTCATTCATCATCTTTACCTTCTTTTGAGCATTATTTCCATCCTCACACATGTATTTCCTATGCAGATTTTGAAGGAAAATGTAAAGAGCCATCAATGCAGTCTCAAGTTGAATCGATTGATGGAAGGAATCACGTGTCACGGGGAGTTTTTGCATTTAACTCTTATTCTACACCTTCTTACCACTTAATTAATGACGTTCCATTGCTTATGTATCCAATTTCTGGTTCAAAACAAGCTGAGACTCATTTTGTTTTTGTAGGTTGTAAGGCTGCTCGAAATTTTCCAGCTTTGATTAAAGAGTTGCAACCTGGTTTCATGCTTGTGCCAGCTGCTTGTAATCTTCCATGCATATTCATACATCCAAAAGCTGGTCACCATGAGATCATTTTATCAACTCAAACTGGCGCAAATTCAAGTGACTCGTCTGGAGTGTGACCTTCACTTCATTGCTGCCACTTATGTTGGGTGATGCAGACAAGTGTGTCAATCAAGACCCGAATGTTGTTTTACCTCACTGGTTCATCCTTCCACGGAAGCGCAACATGAATGGCTCATTGTTCTATCTCCAGATGGGCAAGTAGTGCCAAATCAGCAACAACTAGGGTCGAATTATACTACCTTGCACAATCAGATTCAAGATTTTTCTAAGCTGAATGAGAGTCATCATGAAGATCCCTATCTAGTGCATGTGAAACGTAAGTTGTCAAGTAGTATTAACCCTACATATACTAATTGTGTGATTTGTTTTATGGGTTTGAATTTGACATGCAAACGACCAAGGGTTGATGAGAGAGTTTTGGAGTGCTACACGGAATTTTCACAAGCTTTATACAAGGTGTTTCTTGTCTTGGCGAATGTCCTTGTTCAAGAGCATCATGAGGTTGTCCAAGCGACATGTGACGTGGCTGGTGCTCATTCATCTCGCTCCCACATTGCATGGAGTACCACTTTTTCCCAAGATTTAAGGACAAATCCTTTTCAAGAGGAGGGGAATGATACGAATGAGCAAGCCTCGAAGGGAGGATTGGGCCTCGATTAAGTAGCTCTTGTTGAGCTTAGCTTCGGCCATGTGGGCCTTAGGTCCAATAGTACTTTAGCTAGTCATTAAGCTAGTTAATTAGTAGGTTAGCTTTCGGCCAAGAGAGACCCAATGGGCTGGCCGATTTTCCCTTCATGCTTTCCAAGCTTTATTAGGTTTAGTCAAGGCTATAAATAGCCCTAAAGCTGATGGTACATTTAGTTTTTGCGATGCTATTAATAAAATTCCAGAATTTCGTCTTCCATTAAGCCAAATTCCTCTAGCTTGTGAAAGCTAAGTTGAACATCCTAGTGTGGTTCCTAGGTTGTTTATTGACTTATCAATCAAGCAAACACACTTGATTGTGGCATCCTCTGCCGTTGAATTCATTCTTGAGTGGTCCGAGTTTGGGTTCAACTCCGTCGATTCCGTAACGTGTCCTCTAAGATCCTAAGTTGCTTCCGCGACCGGGCAGCGAGACCCTCGACAGCTCAGCGGAGGTCGAAGACCTGATTGACTAACACCAAAGCAACACCAAAATACCACCAAACCCCCGACCAAAAGGCCGAGGACCAGCACGCTCCGCAAATTCCAGAATTTTGGGTTGTCGGGTAGAGTACTTCTAGGATTTTCAAAAATTCAGCCATGAAGGCATTTTGTCTTGCCTTCTTTTTCAGTCATTAGTCCTAATCTGAGTTTTAGATCGCGTCTAGGCCTTCATTCACCTCCATTCCTTGCTGCTATCTTGTGTCACTTGTTGACTAGTCAAGAACGTACCTTGCGGTGACGCCTAATTTGTTCAACCCGAGCAACTAGCAAGCCAAGGAATTGCTTGGTGAGACTATTAGAGAGTGATACACTTGAGTGAAACACAAGCGTGAGTGACCTATACATTGTACCAAAAAAAAAAGAAGGAGAGAAGAGGTCGTTTGCTTATTTTCTTTTGCAGGTTTACCTAAGCATGTCTAGTGGAGTTGGTGACCAAACAATTGACTTTAAACTACACATGGTGGCCATGATGGAAGAATTCAAGAAGAGTTTGGATGAAGCTTTCGAGCCTCTTCATAGACGCCTTGACCGAATGGTGAATAAGGATGTCAAGAGGAGGGGTTCCCCACAATTTCATCCTGACGTCCAACCTACCTCTTCAAAGTCATTATATTCAAGGAGAAGGGAGGAGGTTCATTCGACAACAAAGCATGCAAATACTTTATCCATAGATGAAGGAGTTAGTTGAGTGCAGGAGACATGTCAACAACTCTCCTCCAACAAAAACTTGAAAAAGAGCGAGTTGAGTATGGTGGTGAGAGTGCACTTGAGGTAAAAGTTGAGGAATGTGAGATTGAAAAAGAGGTAAAAAAATCTGAGGAGATGAGTGAAGCATCAAGTGAGCTGATTGTGCATGGGAAGGCGAGTGTTTATAGTTTTCCTAACGAACTTAACTTTGCCTTGTTTAGTGTTTCTGCTTTTGTACAGATTGAGCGAAGTCGAGTGAAGTTAGTCATGCAATGTTCCATTCCAAAGTTGCTTGTACAATTCACTAGCTTCCATGGAGCTTGTCTTCTAGGAGATAGATCTATTTGGTATCACTTCATGGAACAACCCGAATCTGTCCGCACCAATGGAGAATTAATTCGAACTCCATATTTCTATTCTTGTTTGTTACCCACGGTTCATTCATCATCTTTACCTTCTTTTGAGCATTATTTCCATCCTCACACATGTATTTCCTATGCAGATTTTGAAGGAAAATGTAAAGAGCCATCAATGCAGTCTCAAGTTGAATCGATTGATGGAAGGAATCACGTGTCACGGGGAGTTTTTGCATTTAACTCTTATTCTACACCTTCTTACCACTTAATTAATGACGTTCCATTGCTTATGTATCCAATTTCTGGTTCAAAACAAGCTGAGACTCATTTTGTTTTTGTAGGTTGTAAGGCTGCTCGAAATTTTCCAGCTTTGATTAAAGAGTTGCAACCTGGTTTCATGCTTGTGCCAGCTGCTTGTAATCTTCCATGCATATTCATACATCCAAAAGCTGGTCACCATGAGATCATTTTATCAACTCAAACTGGCGCAAATTCAAGTGACTCGTCTGGAGTGTGACCTTCACTTCATTGCTGCCACTTATGTTGGGTGATGCAGACAAGTGTGTCAATCAAGACCCGAATGTTGTTTTACCTCACTGGTTCATCCTTCCACGGAAGCGCAACATGAATGGCTCATTGTTCTATCTCCAGATGGGCAAGTAGTGCCAATTCAGCAACAACTAGGGTCGAATTATACTACCTTGCACAATCAGATTCAAGATTTTTCTAAGCTGAATGAGAGTCATCATGAAGATCCCTATCTAGTGCATGTGAAACGTAAGTTGTCAAGTAGTATTAACCCTACATATACTAATTGTGTGATTTGTTTTATGGGTTTGAATTTGACATGCAAACGACCAAGGGTTGATGAGAGAGTTTTGGAGTGCTACATGGAATTTTCACAAGCTTTATACAAGGTGTTTCTTGTCTTGGAGAATGTCCTTGTTCAAGAGCATCATGAGGTTGTCCAAGCGACATGTGACGTGGCTGGTGCGCATTCATCTCGCTCCCACATTGCATGGAGTACCACTTTTTCCCAAGATTTAAGGACAAATCCTTTTCAAGAGGAGGGGAATGATACGAATGAGCAAGCCTCAAAGGGAGGATTGGGCCTCGATTAAGTAGCTCTTGTTGAGCTTAGCTTCGGCCATGTGGACCTTAGGTCCAATAGTACTTTAGCTAGTCATTAAGCTAGTTAATTAGTAGGTTAGCTTTCGGCCAAGAGAGACCCAATGGGCTGGCCGATTTTCCCTTCATGCTTTCCAAGCTTTATTAGGTTTAGTCAAGGCTATAAATAGCCCTAAAGCTGATGGTACATTTAGTTTTTGCGATGTTATTAATAAAATTCCAGAATTTCGTCTTCCATTAAGCCAAATTCCTCTAGCTTGTGAAAGCTAAGTTGAACATCCTAGTGTGGTTCCTAGGTTGTTTATTGACTTATCAATCAAGCAAACACACTTGATTGTGGCATCCTCTGCCGTTGAATTCGTTCTTGAGTGGTCCGAGTTTGGGTTCAACTCCGTCGATTCCGTAACGTGTCCTCTAAGATCCTAAGTTGCTTCCGCGACCGGGCAGCGAGACCCTCGACAGCTCAGCGAAGGTCGAAGACCTGATTGACTAACACCAAAGCAACACCAAAATACCACCAAACCCCCGACCAAAAGGCCGAGGACCAGCACGCTCCGCAAATTCCAGAATTTTGGGTTGTCGGGTAGAGTACTTCTAGGATTTTCAAAAATTCAGCCTTGAAGGCATTTTGTCTTGCCTTCTTTTTCAGTCATTAGTCCTAATCTGAGTTTCTAGATCGCGTCTAGGCCTTCATTCACCTCCATTCCTTGCTGCTATCTTGTGTCACTTGTTGACTAGTCAAGAACGTACCTTGCGGTGACGCCTAATTTGTTCAACCCGAGCAACTAGCAAGCCAAGGAATTGCTTGGTGAGACTATTAGAGAGTGATACACTTGAGTGAAACACAAGCGTGAGTGACCTATACATTGTACCAAAAAAAAAAGAAGGAGAGAAGAGGTCGTTTGCTTATTTTCTTTTGCAGGTTTACCTAAGCATGTCTAGTGGAGTTGGTGACCAAACAATTGACTTTAAACTACACATGGTGGCCATGATGGAAGAATTCAAGAAGAGTTTGGATGAAGCTTTCGAGCCTCTTCATAGACGCCTTGACCGAATGGTGAATAAGGATGTCAAGAGGAGGGGTTCCCCACAATTTCATCCTGACGTCCAACCTACCTCTTCAAAGTCATTATATTCAAGGAGAAGGGAGGAGGTTCGTTCGACAACAAAGCATGCAAATACTTTATCCATAGATGAAGGAGTTAGTTGAGTGCAGGAGACATGTCAACAACTCTCCTCCAACAAAAACTTGAAAAAGAGCGAGTTGAGTATGGTGGTGAGAGTGCACTTGAGGTAAAAGTTGAGGAATGTGAGATTGAAAAAGAGGTAAAAAAATCTGAGGAGATGAGTGAAGCATCAAGTGAGCTGATTGTGCATGGGAAGGCGAGTGTTTATAGTTTTCCTAACGAACTTAACTTTGCCTTGTTTAGTGTTTCTGCTTTTGTACAGATTGAGCGAAGTCGAGTGAAGTTAGTCATGCAATGTTCCATTCCAAAGTTGCTTGTACAATTCACTAGCTTCCATGGAGCTTGTCTTCTAGGAGATAGATCTATTTGGTATCACTTCATGGAACAACCCGAATCTGTCCGCACCAATGGAGAATTAATTCGAACTCCATATTTCTATTCTTGTTTGTTACCCACGGTTCATTCATCATCTTTACCTTCTTTTGAGCATTATTTCCATCCTCACACATGTATTTCCTATGCAGATTTTGAAGGAAAATGTAAAGAGCCATCAATGCAGTCTCAAGTTGAATCGATTGATGGAAGGAATCACGTGTCACGGGGAGTTTTTGCATTTAACTCTTATTCTACACCTTCTTACCACTTAATTAATGACGTTCCATTGCTTATGTATCCAATTTCTGGTTCAAAACAAGCTGAGACTCATTTTGTTTTTGTAGGTTGTAAGGCTGCTCGAAATTTTCCAGCTTTGATTAAAGAGTTGCAACCTGGTTTCATGCTTGTGCCAGCTGCTTGTAATCTTCCATGCATATTCATACATCCAAAAGCTGGTCACCATGAGATCATTTTATCAACTCAAACTGGCGCAAATTCAAGTGACTCGTCTGGAGTGTGACCTTCACTTCATTGCTGCCACTTATGTTGGGTGATGCAGACAAGTGTGTCAATCAAGACCCGAATGTTGTTTTACCTCACTGGTTCATCCTTCCACGGAAGCGCAACATGAATGGCTCATTGTTCTATCTCCAGATGGGCAAGTAGTGCCAATTCAGCAACAACTAGGGTCGAATTATACTACCTTGCACAATCAGATTCAAGATTTTTCTAAGCTGAATGAGAGTCATCATGAAGATCCCTATCTAGTGCATGTGAAACGTAAGTTGTCAAGTAGTATTAACCCTACATATACTAATTGTGTGATTTGTTTTATGGGTTTGAATTTGACATGCAAACGACCAAGGGTTGATGAGAGAGTTTTGGAGTGCTACACGGAATTTTCACAAGCTTTATACAAGGTGTTTCTTGTCTTGGAGAATGTCCTTGTTCAAGAGCATCATGAGGTTGTCCAAGCGACATGTGACGTGGCTGGTGCGCATTCATCTCGCTCCCACATTGCATGGAGTACCACTTTTTCCCAAGATTTAAGGACAAATCCTTTTCAAGAGGAGGGGAATGATACGAATGAGCAAGCCTCAAAGGGAGGATTGGGCCTCGATTAAGTAGCTCTTGTTGAGCTTAGCTTCGGCCATGTGGACCTTAGGTCCAATAGTACTTTAGCTAGTCATTAAGCTAGTTAATTAGTAGGTTAGCTTTCGGCCAAGAGAGACCCAATGGGCTGGCCGATTTTCCCTTCATGCTTTCCAAGCTTTATTAGGTTTAGTCAAGGCTATAAATAGCCCTAAAGCTGATGGTACATTTAGTTTTTGCGATGTTATTAATAAAATTCCAGAATTTCGTCTTCCATTAAGCCAAATTCCTCTAGCTTGTGAAAGCTAAGTTGAACATCCTAGTGTGGTTCCTAGGTTGTTTATTGACTTATCAATCAAGCAAACACACTTGATTGTGGCATCCTCTGCCGTTGAATTCGTTCTTGAGTGGTCCGAGTTTGGGTTCAACTCCGTCGATTCCGTAACGTGTCCTCTAAGATCCTAAGTTGCTTCCGCGACCGGGCAGCGAGACCCTCGACAGCTCAGCGAAGGTCGAAGACCTGATTGACTAACACCAAAGCAACACCAAAATACCACCAAACCCCCGACCAAAAGGCCGAGGACCAGCACGCTCCGCAAATTCCAGAATTTTGGGTTGTCGGGTAGAGTACTTCTAGGATTTTCAAAAATTCAGCCTTGAAGGCATTTTGTCTTGCCTTCTTTTTCAGTCATTAGTCCTAATCTGAGTTTCTAGATCGCGTCTAGGCCTTCATTCACCTCCATTCCTTGCTGCTATCTTGTGTCACTTGTTGACTAGTCAAGAACGTACCTTGCGGTGACGCCTAATTTGTTCAACCCGAGCAACTAGCAAGCCAAGGAATTGCTTGGTGAGACTATTAGAGAGTGATACACTTGAGTGAAACACAAGCGTGAGTGACCTATACATTGTACCAAAAAAAAAAGAAGGAGAGAAGAGGTCGTTTGCTTATTTTCTTTTGCAGGTTTACCTAAGCATGTCTAGTGGAGTTGGTGACCAAACAATTGACTTTAAACTACACATGGTGGCCATGATGGAAGAATTCAAGAAGAGTTTGGATGAAGCTTTCGAGCCTCTTCATAGACGCCTTGACCGAATGGTGAATAAGGATGTCAAGAGGAGGGGTTCCCCACAATTTCATCCTGACGTCCAACCTACCTCTTCAAAGTCATTATATTCAAGGAGAAGGGAGGAGGTTCATTCGACAACAAAGCATGCAAATACTTTATCCATAGATGAAGGAGTTAGTTGAGTGCAGGAGACATGTCAACAACTCTCCTCCAACAAAAACTTGAAAAAGAGCGAGTTGAGTATGGTGGTGAGAGTGCACTTGAGGTAAAAGTTGAGAAATGTGAGATTGAAAAAGAGGTAAAAAAAATCTGAGGAGATGAGTGAAGCATCAAGTGAGCTGATTGTGCATGGGAAGGCGAGTGTTTATAGTTTTCCTAACGAACTTAACTTTGCCTTGTTTAGTGTTTCTGCTTTTGTACAGATTGAGCGAAGTCGAGTGAAGTTAGTCATGCAATGTTCCATTCCAAAGTTACTTGTACAATTCACTAGCTTCCATGGAGTTTGTCTTCTAGGAGATAGATCTATTTGGTATCACTTCATGGAACAACCCGAATCTGTCCGCACCAATGGAGAATTAATTCGAACTCCATATTTCTATTCTTGTTTGTTACCCACGGTTCATTCATCT
The DNA here is from genome assembly GCF_036785885.1 of Coffea arabica. Taxonomy (NCBI): domain Eukaryota; kingdom Viridiplantae; phylum Streptophyta; class Magnoliopsida; order Gentianales; family Rubiaceae; genus Coffea; species Coffea arabica. The sequence continues at coordinate 32,697,850 of NC_092323.1, read as the reverse complement.
TCTTTACCTTCTTTTGAGCATTATTTCCATCCTCACACATGTATTTCCTATGCAGATTTTGAAGGAAAATGTAAAGAGCCATCAATGCAGTCTCAAGTTGAATCGATTGATGGAAGGAATCACGTGTCACAGGGAGTTTTTGCATTTAACTCGTATTCTACACCTTCTTACCACTTAATTAATGACGTTCCATTGCTTATGTATCCAATTTCTGGTTCAAAACAAGCTGAGACTCATTTTGTTTTTGTAGGTTGTAAGGCTGCTCGAAATTTTCCAGCTTTGATTAAAGAGTTGCAACCTGGTTTCATGCTTGTGCCAGCTGCATGTAATCTTCCATGCATATTCATACATCCAAAAGCTGGTCACCATGAGATCATTTTATCAACTCAAACTGGCGCAAATTCAAGTGACTCGTCTGGAGTGTGACCTTCACTTCATTGCTGTCACTTATGTTGGGTGATGCAGACAAGTGTGTCAATCAAGACCCGAATGTTGTTTTACCTCACTGGTTCATCCTTCCACGGAAGCGCAACATGAATGGCTCATTGTTCTATCTCCAGATGGGCAAGTAGTGCCAAATCAGCAACAACTAGGGTCGAATTATACTACCTTGCACAATCAGATTCAAGATTTTTCTAAGCTGAATGAGAGTCATCATGAAGATCCCTATCTAGTGCATGTGAAACGTAAGTTGTCAAGTAGTATTAACCCTACATATACTAATTGTGTGATTTGTTTTATGGGTTTGAATTTGACATGCAAACGACCAAGGGTTGATGAGAGAGTTTTGGAGTGCTACACGGAATTTTCACAAGCTTTATACAAGGTGTTTCTTGTCTTGGCGAATGTCCTTGTTCAAGAGCATCATGAGGTTGTCCAAACGACATGTGACGTGGCTGGTGCTCATTCATCTCGCTCCCACATTGCATGGAGTACAACTTTCTCCCAAGATTTAAGGACAAATCCTTTTCAAGAGGAGGGGAATGATACGAATGAGCAAGCCTCAAAGGGAGGATTGGGCCTCGATTAAGTAGCTCTTGTTGAGCTTAGCTTCGGCCATGTGGGCCTTAGGTCCAATAGTACTTTAGCTAGTCATTAAGCTAGTTAATTAGTAGGTTAGCTTTCGGCCAAGAGAGACCCAATGGGCTGGCCGATTTTCCCTTCATGCTTTCCAAGCTTTATTAGGTTTAGTCAAGGCTATAAATAGCCCTAAAGCTGATGGTACATTTAGTTTTTGCGATGTTATTAATAAATCCAGAATTTCGTCTTCCATTAAGCCAAATTCCTCTAGCTTGTGAAAGCTAAGTTGAACATCCTAGTGTGGTTCCTAGGTTGTTTATTGACTTATCAATCAAGCAAACACACTTGATTGTGGCATCCTCTGCCGTTGAATTCGTTCTTGAGTGGTCCGAGTTTGGGTTCAACTCCGTCGATTCCGTAACGTGTCCTCTAAGATCCTAAGTTGCTTCCGCGACCGGGCAGCGAGACCCTCGACAGCTCAGCGAAGGTCGAAGACCTGATTGACTAACACCAAAGCAACACCAAAATACCACCAAACCCCCGACCAAAAGGCCGAGGACCAGCACGCTCCGCAAATTCCAGAATTTTGGGTTGTCGGGTAGAGTACTTCTAGGATTTTCAAAAATTCAGCCTTGAAGGCATTTTGTCTTGCCTTCTTTTTCAGTCATTAGTCCTAATCTGAGTTTCTAGATCGCGTCTAGGCCTTCATTCACCTCCATTCCTTGCTGCTATCTTGTGTCACTTGTTGACTAGTCAAGAACGTACCTTGCGGTGACGCCTAATTTGTTCAACCCGAGCAACTAGCAAGCCAAGGAATTGCTTGGTGAGACTATTAGAGAGTGATACACTTGAGTGAAACACAAGCGTGAGTGACCTATACATTGTACCAAAAAAAAAAGAAGGAGAGAAGAGGTCGTTTGCTTATTTTCTTTTGCAGGTTTACCTAAGCATGTCTAGTGGAGTTGGTGACCAAACAATTGACTTTAAACTACACATGGTGGCCATGATGGAAGAATTCAAGAAGAGTTTGGATGAAGCTTTCGAGCCTCTTCATAGACGCCTTGACCGAATGGTGAATAAGGATGTCAAGAGGAGGGGTTCCCCACAATTTCATCCTGACGTCCAACCTACCTCTTCAAAGTCATTATATTCAAGGAGAAGGGAGGAGGTTCATTCGACAACAAAGCATGCAAATACTTTATCCATAGATGAAGGAGTTAGTTGAGTGCAGGAGACATGTCAACAACTCTCCTCCAACAAAAACTTGAAAAAGAGCGAGTTGAGTATGGTGGTGAGAGTGCACTTGAGGTAAAAGTTGAGGAATGTGAGATTGAAAAAGAGGTAAAAAAATCTGAGGAGATGAGTGAAGCATCAAGTGAGCTGATTGTGCATGGGAAGGCGAGTGTTTATAGTTTTCCTAACGAACTTAACTTTGCCTTGTTTAGTGTTTCTGCTTTTGTACAGATTGAGCGAAGTCGAGTGAAGTTAGTCATGCAATGTTCCATTCCAAAGTTGCTTGTACAATTCACTAGCTTCCATGGAGTTTGTCTTCTAGGAGATAGATCTATTCGGTATCACTTCATGGAACAACCCGAATCTGTCCGCACCAATGGAGAATTAATTCGAACTCCATATTTCTATTCTTGTTTGTTACCCACGGTTCATTCATCATCTTTACCTTCTTTTGAGCATTATTTCCATCCTCACACATGTATTTCCTATGCAGATTTTGAAGGAAAATGTAAAGAGCCATCAATGCAGTCTCAAGTTGAATCGATTGATGGAAGGAATCACGTGTCACGGGGAGTTTTTGCATTTAACTCTTATTCTACACCTTCTTACCACTTAATTAATGACGTTCCATTGCTTATGTATCCAATTTCTGGTTCAAAACAAGCTGAGACTCATTTTGTTTTTGTAGGTTGTAAGGCTGCTCGAAATTTTCCAGCTTTGATTAAAGAGTTGCAACCTGGTTTCATGCTTGTGCCAGCTGCTTGTAATCTTCCATGCATATTCATACATCCAAAAGCTGGTCACCATGAGATCATTTTATCAACTCAAACTGGCGCAAATTCAAGTGACTCGTCTGGAGTGTGACCTTCACTTCATTGCTGCCACTTATGTTGGGTGATGCAGACAAGTGTGTCAATCAAGACCCGAATGTTGTTTTACCTCACTGGTTCATCCTTCCACGGAAGCGCAACATGAATGGCTCATTGTTCTATCTCCAGATGGGCAAGTAGTGCCAAATCAGCAACAACTAGGGTCGAATTATACTACCTTGCACAATCAGATTCAAGATTTTTCTAAGCTGAATGAGAGTCATCATGAAGATCCCTATCTAGTGCATGTGAAACGTAAGTTGTCAAGTAGTATTAACCCTACATATACTAATTGTGTGATTTGTTTTATGGGTTTGAATTTGACATGCAAACGACCAAGGGTTGATGAGAGAGTTTTGGAGTGCTACACGGAATTTTCACAAGCTTTATACAAGGTGTTTCTTGTCTTGGCGAATGTCCTTGTTCAAGAGCATCATGAGGTTGTCCAAACGACATGTGACGTGGCTGGTGCTCATTCATCTCGCTCCCACATTGCATGGAGTACAACTTTCTCCCAAGATTTAAGGACAAATCCTTTTCAAGAGGAGGGGAATGATACGAATGAGCAAGCCTCAAAGGGAGGATTGGGCCTCGATTAAGTAGCTCTTGTTGAGCTTAGCTTCGGCCATGTGGGCCTTAGGTCCAATAGTACTTTAGCTAGTCATTAAGCTAGTTAATTAGTAGGTTAGCTTTCGGCCAAGAGAGACCCAATGGGCTGGCCGATTTTCCCTTCATGCTTTCCAAGCTTTATTAGGTTTAGTCAAGGCTATAAATAGCCCTAAAGCTGATGGTACATTTAGTTTTTGCGATGTTATTAATAAATCCAGAATTTCGTCTTCCATTAAGCCAAATTCCTCTAGCTTGTGAAAGCTAAGTTGAACATCCTAGTGTGGTTCCTAGGTTGTTTATTGACTTATCAATCAAGCAAACACACTTGATTGTGGCATCCTCTGCCGTTGAATTCGTTCTTGAGTGGTCCGAGTTTGGGTTCAACTCCGTCGATTCCGTAACGTGTCCTCTAAGATCCTAAGTTGCTTCCGCGACCGGGCAGCGAGACCCTCGACAGCTCAGCGAAGGTCGAAGACCTGATTGACTAACACCAAAGCAACACCAAAATACCACCAAACCCCCGACCAAAAGGCCGAGGACCAGCACGCTCCGCAAATTCCAGAATTTTGGGTTGTCGGGTAGAGTACTTCTAGGATTTTCAAAAATTCAGCCTTGAAGGCATTTTGTCTTGCCTTCTTTTTCAGTCATTAGTCCTAATCTGAGTTTCTAGATCGCGTCTAGGCCTTCATTCACCTCCATTCCTTGCTGCTATCTTGTGTCACTTGTTGACTAGTCAAGAACGTACCTTGCGGTGACGCCTAATTTGTTCAACCCGAGCAACTAGCAAGCCAAGGAATTGCTTGGTGAGACTATTAGAGAGTGATACACTTGAGTGAAACACAAGCGTGAGTGACCTATACATTGTACCAAAAAAAAAAGAAGGAGAGAAGAGGTCGTTTGCTTATTTTCTTTTGCAGGTTTACCTAAGCATGTCTAGTGGAGTTGGTGACCAAACAATTGACTTTAAACTACACATGGTGGCCATGATGGAAGAATTCAAGAAGAGTTTGGATGAAGCTTTCGAGCCTCTTCATAGACGCCTTGACCGAATGGTGAATAAGGATGTCAAGAGGAGGGGTTCCCCACAATTTCATCCTGACGTCCAACCTACCTCTTCAAAGTCATTATATTCAAGGAGAAGGGAGGAGGTTCATTCGACAACAAAGCATGCAAATACTTTATCCATAGATGAAGGAGTTAGTTGAGTGCAGGAGACATGTCAACAACTCTCCTCCAACAAAAACTTGAAAAAGAGCGAGTTGAGTATGGTGGTGAGAGTGCACTTGAGGTAAAAGTTGAGGAATGTGAGATTGAAAAAGAGGTAAAAAAATCTGAGGAGATGAGTGAAGCATCAAGTGAGCTGATTGTGCATGGGAAGGCGAGTGTTTATAGTTTTCCTAACGAACTTAACTTTGCCTTGTTTAGTGTTTCTGCTTTTGTACAGATTGAGCGAAGTCGAGTGAAGTTAGTCATGCAATGTTCCATTCCAAAGTTGCTTGTACAATTCACTAGCTTCCATGGAGTTTGTCTTCTAGGAGATAGATCTATTCGGTATCACTTCATGGAACAACCCGAATCTGTCCGCACCAATGGAGAATTAATTCGAACTCCATATTTCTATTCTTGTTTGTTACCCACGGTTCATTCATCATCTTTACCTTCTTTTGAGCATTATTTCCATCCTCACACATGTATTTCCTATGCAGATTTTGAAGGAAAATGTAAAGAGCCATCAATGCAGTCTCAAGTTGAATCGATTGATGGAAGGAATCACGTGTCACGGGGAGTTTTTGCATTTAACTCTTATTCTACACCTTCTTACCACTTAATTAATGACGTTCCATTGCTTATGTATCCAATTTCTGGTTCAAAACAAGCTGAGACTCATTTTGTTTTTGTAGGTTGTAAGGCTGCTCGAAATTTTCCAGCTTTGATTAAAGAGTTGCAACCTGGTTTCATGCTTGTGCCAGCTGCTTGTAATCTTCCATGCATATTCATACATCCAAAAGCTGGTCACCATGAGATCATTTTATCAACTCAAACTGGCGCAAATTCAAGTGACTCGTCTGGAGTGTGACCTTCACTTCATTGCTGCCACTTATGTTGGGTGATGCAGACAAGTGTGTCAATCAAGACCCGAATGTTGTTTTACCTCACTGGTTCATCCTTCCACGGAAGCGCAACATGAATGGCTCATTGTTCTATCTCCAGATGGGCAAGTAGTGCCAAATCAGCAACAACTAGGGTCGAATTATACTACCTTGCACAATCAGATTCAAGATTTTTCTAAGCTGAATGAGAGTCATCATGAAGATCCCTATCTAGTGCATGTGAAACGTAAGTTGTCAAGTAGTATTAACCCTACATATACTAATTGTGTGATTTGTTTTATGGGTTTGAATTTGACATGCAAACGACCAAGGGTTGATGAGAGAGTTTTGGAGTGCTACACGGAATTTTCACAAGCTTTATACAAGGTGTTTCTTGTCTTGGCGAATGTCCTTGTTCAAGAGCATCATGAGGTTGTCCAAGCGACATGTGACGTGGCTGGTGCTCATTCATCTCGCTCCCACATTGCATGGAGTACCACTTTTTCCCAAGATTTAAGGACAAATCCTTTTCAAGAGGAGGGGAATGATACGAATGAGCAAGCCTCGAAGGGAGGATTGGGCCTCGATTAAGTAGTTCTTGTTGAGCTTAGCTTCGGCCATGTGGGCCTTAGGTCCAATAGTACTTTAGCTAGTCATTAAGCTAGTTAATTAGTAGGTTAGCTTTCGGCCAAGAGAGACCCAATGGGCTGGCCGATTTTCCCTTCATGCTTTCCAGGCTTTATTAGGTTTAGTCAAGGCTATAAATAGCCCTAAAGCTGATGGTACATTTAGTTTTTGCGATGCTATTAATAAAATTCCAGAATTTCGTCTTCCATTAAGCCAAATTCCTCTAGCTTGTGAAAGCTAAGTTGAACATCCTAGTGTGGTTCCTAGGTTGTTTATTGACTTATCAATCAATCAAACACACTTGATTGTGGCATCCTCTGCCGTTGAATTCATTCTTGAGTGGTCCGAGTTTGGGTTCAACTCCGTCGATTCCGTAACGTGTCCTCTAAGATCCTAAGTTGCTTCCGCGACCGGGCAGCGAGACCCTCGACAGCTCAGCGGAGGTCGAAGACCTGATTGACTAACACCAAAGCAACACCAAAATACCACCAAACCCCCGACCAAAAGGCCGAGGACCAGCACGCTCCGCAAATTCCAGAATTTTGGGTTGTCGGGTAGAGTACTTCTAGGATTTTCAAAAATTCAGCCATGAAGGCATTTTGTCTTGCCTTCTTTTTCAGTCATTAGTCCTAATCTGAGTTTTAGATCGCGTCTAGGCCTTCATTCACCTCCATTCCTTGCTGCTATCTTGTGTCACTTGTTGACTAGTCAAGAACGTACCTTGCGGTGACGCCTAATTTGTTCAACCCGAGCAACTAGCAAGCCAAGGAATTGCTTGGTGAGACTATTAGAGAGTGATACACTTGAGTGAAACACAAGCGTGAGTGACCTATACATTGTACCAAAAAAAAAAGAAGGAGAGAAGAGGTCGTTTGCTTATTTTCTTTTGCAGGTTTACCTAAGCATGTCTAGTGGAGTTGGTGACCAAACAATTGACTTTAAACTACACATGGTGGCCATGATGGAAGAATTCAAGAAGAGTTTGGATGAAGCTTTCGAGCCTCTTCATAGACGCCTTGACCGAATGGTGAATAAGGATGTCAAGAGGAGGGGTTCCCCACAATTTCATCCTGACGTCCAACCTACCTCTTCAAAGTCATTATATTCAAGGAGAAGGGAGGAGGTTCATTCGACAACAAAGCATGCAAATACTTTATCCATAGATGAAGGAGTTAGTTGAGTGCAGGAGACATGTCAACAACTCTCCTCCAACAAAAACTTGAAAAAGAGCGAGTTGAGTATGGTGGTGAGAGTGCACTTGAGGTAAAAGTTGAGGAATGTGAGATTGAAAAAGAGGTAAAAAAATCTGAGGAGATGAGTGAAGCATCAAGTGAGCTGATTGTGCATGGGAAGGCGAGTGTTTATAGTTTTCCTAACGAACTTAACTTTGCCTTGTTTAGTGTTTCTGCTTTTGTACAGATTGAGCGAAGTCGAGTGAAGTTAGTCATGCAATGTTCCATTCCAAAGTTGCTTGTACAATTCACTAGCTTCCATGGAGGTTGTCTTCTAGGAGATAGATCTATTTGGTATCACTTCATGGAACAACCCGAATCTGTCCGCACCAATGGAGAATTAATTCGAACTCCATATTTCTATTCTTGTTTGTTACCCACGGTTCATTCATCATCTTTACCTTCTTTTGAGCATTATTTCCATCCTCACACATGTATTTCCTATGCAGATTTTGAAGGAAAATGTAAAGAGCCATCAATGCAGTCTCAAGTTGAATCGATTGATGGAAGGAATCACGTGTCACGGGGAGTTTTTGCATTTAACTCTTATTCTACACCTTCTTACCACTTAATTAATGACGTTCCATTGCTTATGTATCCAATTTCTGGTTCAAAACAAGCTGAGACTCATTTTGTTTTTGTAGGTTGTAAGGCTGCTCGAAATTTTCCAGCTTTGATTAAAGAGTTGCAACCTGGTTTCATGCTTGTGCCAGCTGCTTGTAATCTTCCATGCATATTCATACATCCAAAAGCTGGTCACCATGAGATCATTTTATCAACTCAAACTGGCGCAAATTCAAGTGACTCGTCTGGAGTGTGACCTTCACTTCATTGCTGCCACTTATGTTGGGTGATGCAGACAAGTGTGTCAATCAAGACCCGAATGTTGTTTTACCTCACTGGTTCATCCTTCCACGGAAGCGCAACATGAATGGCTCATTGTTCTATCTCCAGATGGGCAAGTAGTGCCAATTCAGCAACAACTAGGGTCGAATTATACTACCTTGCACAATCAGATTCAAGATTTTTCTAAGCTGAATGAGAGTCATCATGAAGATCCCTATCTAGTGCATGTGAAACGTAAGTTGTCAAGTAGTATTAACCCTACATATACTAATTGTGTGATTTGTTTTATGGGTTTGAATTTGACATGCAAACGACCAAGGGTTGATGAGAGAGTTTTGGAGTGCTACATGGAATTTTCACAAGCTTTATACAAGGTGTTTCTTGTCTTGGAGAATGTCCTTGTTCAAGAGCATCATGAGGTTGTCCAAGCGACATGTGACGTGGCTGGTGCTCATTCATCTCGCTCCCACATTGCATGGAGTACCACTTTTTCCCAAGATTTAAGGACAAATCCTTTTCAAGAGGAGGGGAATGATACGAATGAGCAAGCCTCAAAGGGAGGATTGGGCCTCGATTAAGTAGCTCTTGTTGAGCTTAGCTTCGGCCATGTGGACCTTAGGTCCAATAGTACTTTAGCTAGTCATTAAGCTAGTTAATTAGTAGGTTAGCTTTCGGCCAAGAGAGACCCAATGGGCTGGCCGATTTTCCCTTCATGCTTTCCAAGCTTTATTAGGTTTAGTCAAGGCTATAAATAGCCCTAAAGCTGATGGTACATTTAGTTTTTGCGATGTTATTAATAAAATTCCAGAATTTCGTCTTCCATTAAGCCAAATTCCTCTAGCTTGTGAAAGCTAAGTTGAACATCCTAGTGTGGTTCCTAGGTTGTTTATTGACTTATCAATCAAGCAAACACACTTGATTGTGGCATCCTCTGCCGTTGAATTCGTTCTTGAGTGGTCCGAGTTTGGGTTCAACTCCGTCGATTCCGTAACGTGTCCTCTAAGATCCTAAGTTGCTTCCGCGACCGGGCAGCGAGACCCTCGACAGCTCAGCGAAGGTCGAAGACCTGATTGACTAACACCAAAGCAACACCAAAATACCACCAAACCCCCGACCAAAAGGCCGAGGACCAGCACGCTCCGCAAATTCCAGAATTTTGGGTTGTCGGGTAGAGTACTTCTAGGATTTTCAAAAATTCAGCCTTGAAGGCATTTTGTCTTGCCTTCTTTTTCAGTCATTAGTCCTAATCTGAGTTTCTAGATCGCGTCTAGGCCTTCATTCACCTCCATTCCTTGCTGCTATCTTGTGTCACTTGTTGACTAGTCAAGAACGTACCTTGCGGTGACGCCTAATTTGTTCAACCCGAGCAACTAGCAAGCCAAGGAATTGCTTGGTGAGACTATTAGAGAGTGATACACTTGAGTGAAACACAAGCGTGAGTGACCTATACATTGTACCAAAAAAAAAAGAAGGAGAGAAGAGGTCGTTTGCTTATTTTCTTTTGCAGGTTTACCTAAGCATGTCTAGTGGAGTTGGTGACCAAACAATTGACTTTAAACTACACATGGTGGCCATGATGGAAGAATTCAAGAAGAGTTTGGATGAAGCTTTCGAGCCTCTTCATAGACGCCTTGACCGAATGGTGAATAAGGATGTCAAGAGGAGGGGTTCCCCACAATTTCATCCTGACGTCCAACCTACCTCTTCAAAGTCATTCAAGGAGAAGGGAGGAGGTTCATTCGACAACAAAGCATGCAAATACTTTATCCATAGATGAAGGAGTTAGTTGAGTGCAGGAGACATGTCAACAACTCTCCTCCAACAAAAACTTGAAAAAGAGCGAGTTGAGTATGGTGGTGAGAGTGCACTTGAGGTAAAAGTTGAGAAATGTGAGATTGAAAAAGAGGTAAAAAAAATCTGAGGAGATGAGTGAAGCATCAAGTGAGCTGATTGTGCATGGGAAGGCGAGTGTTTATAGTTTTCCTAACGAACTTAACTTTGCCTTGTTTAGTGTTTCTGCTTTTGTACAGATTGAGCGAAGTCGAGTGAAGTTAGTCATGCAATGTTCCATTCCAAAGTTACTTGTACAATTCACTAGCTTCCATGGAGTTTGTCTTCTAGGAGATAGATCTATTTGGTATCACTTCATGGAACAACCCGAATCTGTCCGCACCAGTGGAGAATTAATTCGAACTCCATATTTCTATTCTTGTTTGTTACCCACGGTTCATTCATCTTCTTTACCTTCTTTTGAGCATTATTTCCATCCTCACACATGTATTTCCTATGCAGATTTTGAAGGAAAATGTAAAGAGCCATCAATGCAGTCTCAAGTTGAATCGATTGATGGAAGGAATCACGTGTCACAGGGAGTTTTTGCATTTAACTCGTATTCTACACCTTCTTACCACTTAATTAATGACGTTCCATTGCTTATGTATCCAATTTCTGGTTCAAAACAAGCTGAGACTCATTTTGTTTTTGTAGGTTGTAAGGCTGCTCGAAATTTTCCAGCTTTGATTAAAGAGTTGCAACCTGGTTTCATGCTTGTGCCAGCTGCATGTAATCTTCCATGCATATTCATACATCCAAAAGCTGGTCACCATGAGATCATTTTATCAACTCAAACTGGCGCAAATTCAAGTGACTCGTCTGGAGTGTGACCTTCACTTCATTGCTGTCACTTATGTTGGGTGATGCAGACAAGTGTGTCAATCAAGACCCGAATGTTGTTTTACCTCACTGGTTCATCCTTCCACGGAAGCGCAACATGAATGGCTCATTGTTCTATCTCCAGATGGGCAAGTAGTGCCAAATCAGCAACAACTAGGGTCGAATTATACTACCTTGCACAATCAGATTCAAGATTTTTCTAAGCTGAATGAGAGTCATCATGAAGATCCCTATCTAGTGCATGTGAAACGTAAGTTGTCAAGTAGTATTAACCCTACATATACTAATTGTGTGATTTGTTTTATGGGTTTGAATTTGACATGCAAACGACCAAGGGTTGATGAGAGAGTTTTGGAGTGCTACATGGAATTTTCACAAGCTTTATACAAGGTGTTTCTTGTCTTGGCGAATGTCCTTGTTCAAGAGCATCATGAGGTTGTCCAAGCGACATGTGACGTGGCTGGTGCTCATTCATCTCGCTCCCACATTGCATGGAGTACCACTTTTTCCCAAGATTTAAGGACAAATCCTTTTCAAGAGGAGGGGAATGATACGAATGAGCAAGCCTCGAAGGGAGGATTGGGCCTCGATTAAGTAGCTCTTGTTGAGCTTAGCTTCGGCCATGTGGGCCTTAGGTCCAATAGTACTTTAGCTAGTCATTAAGCTAGTTAATTAGTAGGTTAGCTTTCGGCCAAGAGAGACCCAATGGGCTGGCCGATTTTCCCTTCATGCTTTCCAAGCTTTATTAGGTTTAGTCAAGGCTTTATTAGGTTTATGACCAACTTTGTATTGATCTAGCATACATGAGAAGTGAACATGAGCGTTATAGTATGAAGAAAGAGCTAGATGAGGGAATTGTGACTGATGAGGTAAAATCTGAGGGAGTTGAAAAGGAGAAAGAGGCTAAGAATAATGAGAGGAAAAAGACAGCTATTGAGCATGAGAAAGAGATTGAAAAATCCAAAGTGTTGACTGAGGAAGCGAAAGAAAGAAGGGATAATGCACTGATTTTAAGTTTCAACAAAAATGAGAGTGAGGGGACTTATTGCCATTCTAACAACCTTAACATTGCTCTGTCTAGTGTTCCTTGTTTTGTGCAGGTTAAGCAAAGTGCAATCGTTTTGATCTTACAATGTTCCATCCCAAAGACGCTTGTGCAATTTGCGAGTTTCCATGGAGTTTGTCTTCTAGGAGTTAGATCAATTTGGTTCCCATTCATGGAATCAGATAATTTCAATGCTGTTCACGTCTTTGGAGGATCAAACTATGTGTACCCTCAAGACCTTAGAACCGACCATGTTCCACGAGTTTACACAAGGAGCGAGGTCTTCAATGGTCACTACAATACCTATGCTCATCTTGCACCTAGTCCACTTGAAGCTCCAACTTCACCAAGTCAGCTTCCATACTTTGCAAGCTTATTCAAGTTTGAGGAGTATGATTTCATAGGATCTACATCGCATCACTTTGAGGATCCTTACCTCATGATCACAAGCGATCAAGTTGGGCATACATTGAAACTGGTTCGTGAGATTCAAGGTTCAACAATGTTTACTTTCCAGCTTAGCAAGTGGTTTATGCATTGGATGAAAATTGTGGTAATCATAACAAAATTGACTCGACGGCATGTAACTCTTCTTATCATCATTCATGCTTCAATTTGTGGGCAAATTGCTTTCAAGAGAAGGGGAATGATACGAGTCAAGCTATGCCATCAGATAAGGTTCAAGTCCCACTAGGACTGGTTACACGAGATCGAGCAGTTCATTCAGCTTCACCACAGCAAAGACATTATAAGGCACAGACACGCTTTATAAGGATACGTCTTCTGCCATTTAATCGATTCACCATAGCAAAGTCATTATAAGGTGTGGGCACGCTTTATAAGCTCAAGTCGTCTGCCCATCTAGTCACATTTGCTATTTTAGTTAAGTCGTTTGTAATAAGGGCTTAATGGTCCATAGTCTTGCTTTAATTACCTAAGCGATGACCTCATAAGGTTATTTACCTAAGCGATGACCTCATAAGGTTGTTTACCTAAGGGATGACCTCATAAGGTTTGGTCAAGCCCACAGTTCTTAGTCTTATGGAAATAGTCAAGCCTACAATTGTTAGTCTTAGTCAAGACCACAACTCTAGACTAGTTCCACATTTAGTTGTTCATCTCTATGTAAGGCTATAAATAGCCCACACTTCCAATGGTTTTAGGCATTCAATCAATAAATCAGATTTTGAGAGTTTTCTTGGTTTCTCCAAGGCTTCTTGAATACCTTAGAATTTCTCTAGGTGTTCGTGACTTATCAATCTAGAATCGCACTAGGTTGTGGCGTCTTCTACCATTATACCAAGGTTCGTTAACCACGTGATTAACGGGTTGAGGTCATCCGCTCCAAACTTGGTGTCCTCTTGTCGATCCTGAATCTAATCTTTTACGGGTTTCGTCACAAGGTTGGCGACTTCGTATCACCTAATTTGTTCAACCCGAGCAACTAGCAAGCCAAGGAATTGCTTGGTGAGACTATTAGAGAGTGATACACTTGAGTGAAACACAAGCGTGAGTGACCTATACATTGTACCAAAAAAAAAAAGAAGGAGAGAAGAGGTCGTTTGCTTATTTTCTTTTGCAGGTTTACCTAAGCATGTCTAGTGGAGTTGGTGACCAAACAATGGACTTTAAACTACACATGGTGGCCATGATGGAAGAATTCAAGCAGAGTTTGGATGAAGCTTTCGAGCCTCTTCATAGACGCCTTGACCGAATGGTGAATAAGGATGTCAAGAGGAGGGGTTCCCCACAATTTCATCCTGACGTCCAACCTACCTCTTCAAAGTCATTATATTCAAGGAGAAGGGAGGAGGTTCATTCGACAACAAAGCATGCAAATACTTTATCCATAGATGAAGGAGTTAGTTGAGTGCAGGAGACATGTCAACAACTCTCCTCCAACAAAAACTTGAAAAAGAGCGAGTTGAGTATGGTGGTGAGAGTGCACTTGAGGTAAAAGTTGAGGAATGTGAGATTGAAAAAGAGGTAAAAAAATCTGAGGAGATGAGTGAAGCATCAAGTGAGCTGATTGTGCATGGGAAGGCGAGTGTTTATAGTTTTCCTAACGAACTTAACTTTGCCTTGTTTAGTGTTTCTGCTTTTGTACAGATTGAGCGAAGTCGAGTGAAGTTAGTCATGCAATGTTCCATTCCAAAGTTGCTTGTACAATTCACTAGCTTCCATGGAGTTTGTCTTCTAGGAGATAGATCTATTTGGTATCACTTCATGGAACAACCCGAATCTGTCCGCACCAATGGAGAATTAATTCGAACTCCATATTTCTATTCTTGTTTGTTACCCACGGTTCATTCATCATCTTTACCTTCTTTTGAGCATTATTTCCATCCTCACACATGTATTTCCTATGCAGATTTTGAAGGAAAATGTAAAGAGCCATCAATGCAGTCTCAAGTTGAATCGATTGATGGAAGGAATCACGTGTCACAGGGAGTTTTTGCATTTAACTCTTATTCTACACCTTCTTACCACTTAATTAATGACGTTCCATTGCTTATGTATCCAATTTCTGGTTCAAAACAAGCTGAGACTCATTTTGTTTTTGTAGGTTGTAAGGCTGCTCGAAATTTTCCAGCTTTGATTAAAGAGTTGCAACCTGGTTTCATGCTTGTGCCAGCTGCTTGTAATCTTCCATGCATATTCATACATCCAAAAGCTGGTCACCATGAGATCATTTTATCAACTCAAACTGGCGCAAATTCAAGTGACTCGTCTGGAGTGTGACCTTCACTTCATTGCTGCCACTTATGTTGGGTGATGCAGACAAGTGTGTCAATCAAGACCCGAATGTTGTTTTTACCTCACTGGTTCATTCTTCCACGGAAGTGCAACATGAATGGCTCATTGTTCTATCTACAGATGGGCAAGTAGTGCCAAATCAGCAACAACTAGGGTCGAATTATACTACCTTGCACAATCAGATTCAAGATTTTTCTAAGCTGAATGAGAGTCATCATGAAGATCCCTATCTAGTGCATGTGAAACGTAAGTTGTCGAGTAGTATTAACCCTACATATACTAATTGTGTGATTTGTTTTATGGGTTTGAATTTGACATGCAAACGACCAAGGGTTGATGAGAGAGTTTTGGAGTGCTACACGGAATTTTCACAAGCTTTATACAAGGTGTTTCTTGTCTTGGCGAATGTCCTTGTTCAAGAGCATCATGAGGTTGTCCAAGCGACATGTGACGTGGCTGGTGCTCATTCATCTCGCTCCCACATTGCATGGAGTACCACTTTTTCCCAAGATTTAAGGACAAATCCTTTTCAAGAGGAGGGGAATGATACGAATGAGCAAGCCTCAAAGGGAGGATTGGGCCTCGATTAAGTAGCTCTTGTTGAGCTTAGCTTCGGCCATGTGGGCCTTAGGTCCAATAGTACTTTAGCTAGTCATTAAGCTAGTTAATTAGTAGGTTAGCTTTCGGCCAAGAGAGACCCAATGGGCTGGCCGATTTTCCCTTCATGCTTTCCAAGCTTTATTAGGTTTAGTCAAGGCTATAAATAGCCCTAAAGCTGATGGTACATTTAGTTTTTGCGATGTTTTTAATAAAATTCCAGAATTTCGTCTTCCATTAAGCCAAATTCCTCTAGCTTGTGAAAGCTAAGTTGAACATCCTAGTGTGGTTCCTAGGTTGTTTATTGACTTATCAATCAAGCAAACACACTTGATTGTGGCATCCTCTGCCGTTGAATTCGTTCTTGAGTGGTCCGAGTTTGGGTTCAACTCCGTCGATTCCGTAACGTGTCCTCTAAGATCCTAAGTTGCTTCCGCGACCGGGCAGCGAGACCCTCGACAGCTCAGCGGAGGTCGAAGACCTGATTGACTAACACCAAAGCAACACCAAAATACCACCAAACCCCCGACCAAAAGGCCGAGGACCAGCACTGATACGTTCCTCGATCAACACGTTTCGAGACACGTAGCACGTTTGCCCAAGGATCTAGCGAGGATGTCCAACGCTTGGAATTGCGGGATCTAGAACCAAACGGACGACACGATTTGATTCAAGACGGTAGACGACACTCCGATGAAGGTGAATACTCCAAGGGAATAGGTCGGTAGAACAATCTAGGACAGGACGCAAGACTGCTCAAAACCCTTGCCAAAGCAAGTAAAGGGGTCGAATCTCTCTCTCAAGAAGAATCGAAAATATGCAAAACTTTATTGATAAAACGTCTCCCCTAAAACCTTACAAAGCAAGCCTATTTATAGGCTAAAGTGACTGAAACCCTAAAGGGACTAGGAAAGGGAAAAGTCGGCCCAAGGTCTTGGGACAAGATGGGCCGGCCCATGCTCTTACTTAAACACTAATCAATTGCTAAATAGCTACTAAGGCCTAAGGCCCTATTCGGCCAACTCATTTGGAGGCCCACTTGAGTCTTCATGGGCTTGGGTCATGGTGTAGATAACTCGATTAAAATCCTTCAAGCCTTCAATATCTCTATGGACTCCATGTTGGTTTGGGACAATTCGAACAAGGGCTTGGAGGGATTCTTTGAAGAGATTGGCTCGTGCACGTGTGACTGGGCCCAATGGAACTCGGACTGGGTCATTACTTGGGCTAAGGTCCGTGCACACATCAGTCCCTTCCACTTGAGCAGGATTTGTCCTCAAATCTGGATGGAAATGAATGACATGAACAAGGGTTGGTATCATGGCTCCAGTGGCTCCTCTTGTTCGTATCAAGCACGCTCCGCAAATTCCAGAATTTTGGGTTGTCGGGTAGAGTACTTCTAGGATTTTCAAAAATTCAGCCTTGAAGGCATTTTGTCTTGCCTTCTTTTTCAGTCATTAGTCCTAATCTGAGTTTTAGATCGCGTCTAGGCCTTCATTCACCTCCATTCCTTGCTGCTATCTTGTGTCACTTGTTGACTAGTCAAGAACGTACCTTGCGGTGACGCCTAATTTGTTCAACCCGAGCAACTAGCAAGCCAAGGAATTGCTTGGTGAGACTATTAGAGAGTGATACACTTGAGTGAAACACAAGCGTGAGTGACCTATACATTGTACCAAAAAAAAAAAGAAGGAGAGAAGAGGTCGTTTGCTTATTTTCTTTTGCAGGTTTACCTAAGCATGTCTAGTGGAGTTGGTGACCAAACAATGGACTTTAAACTACACATGGTGGCCATGATGGAAGAATTCAAGCAGAGTTTGGATGAAGCTTTCGAGCCTCTTCATAGACGCCTTGACCGAATGGTGAATAAGGATGTCAAGAGGAGGGGTTCCCCACAATTTCATCCTGACGTCCAACCTACCTCTTCAAAGTCATTATATTCAAGGAGAAGGGAGGAGGTTCATTCGACAACAAAGCATGCAAATACTTTATCCATAGATGAAGGAGTTAGTTGAGTGCAGGAGACATGTCAACAACTCTCCTCCAACAAAAACTTGAAAAAGAGCGAGTTGAGTATGGTGGTGAGAGTGCACTTGAGGTAAAAGTTGAGGAATGTGAGATTGAAAAAGAGGTAAAAAAAACTGAGGAGATGAGTGAAGCATCAAGTGAGCTGATTGTGCATGGGAAGGCGAGTGTTTATAGTTTTCCTAACGAACTTAACTTTGCCTTGTTTAGTGTTTCTGCTTTTGTACAGATTGAGCGAAGTCGAGTGAAGTTAGTCATGCAATGTTCCATTCCAAAGTTGCTTGTACAATTCACTAGCTTCCATGGAGTTTGTCTTCTAGGAGATAGATCTATTTGGTATCACTTCATGGAACAACCCGAATCTGTCCGCACCAATGGAGAATTAATTCGAACTCCATATTTCTATTCTTGTTTGTTACCCACGGTTCATTCATCATCTTTACCTTCTTTTGAGCATTATTTCCATCCTCACACATGTATTTCCTATGCAGATTTTGAAGGAAAATGTAAAGAGCCATCAATGCAGTCTCAAGTTGAATCGATTGATGGAAGGAATCACGTGTCACAGGGAGTTTTTGCATTTAACTCTTATTCTACACCTTCTTACCACTTAATTAATGACGTTCCATTGCTTATGTATCCAATTTCTGGTTCAAAACAAGCTGAGACTCATTTTGTTTTTGTAGGTTGTAAGGCTGCTCGAAATTTTCCAGCTTTGATTAAAGAGTTGCAACCTGGTTTCATGCTTGTGCCAGCTGCTTGTAATCTTCCATGCATATTCATACATCCAAAAGCTGGTCACCATGAGATCATTTTATCAACTCAAACTGGCGCAAATTCAAGTGACTCGTCTGGAGTGTGACCTTCACTTCATTGCTGCCACTTATGTTGGGTGATGCAGACAAGTGTGTCAATCAAGACCCGAATGTTGTTTTTACCTCACTGGTTCATTCTTCCACGGAAGTGCAACATGAATGGCTCATTGTTCTATCTCCAGATGGGCAAGTAGTGCCAAATCAGCAACAACTAGGGTCGAATTATACTACCTTGCACAATCAGATTCAAGATTTTTCTAAGCTGAATGAGAGTCATCATGAAGATCCCTATCTAGTGCATGTGAAACGTAAGTTGTCGAGTAGTATTAACCCTACATATACTAATTGTGTGATTTGTTTTATGGGTTTGAATTTGACATGCAAACGACCAAGGGTTGATGAGAGAGTTTTGGAGTGCTACACGGAATTTTCACAAGCTTTATACAAGGTGTTTCTTGTCTTGGCGAATGTCCTTGTTCAAGAGCATCATGAGGTTGTCCAAGCGACATGTGACGTGGCTGGTGCTCATTCATCTCGCTCCCACATTGCATGGAGTACCACTTTTTCCCAAGATTTAAGGACAAATCCTTTTCAAGAGGAGGGGAATGATACGAATGAGCAAGCCTCAAAGGGAGGATTGGGCCTCGATTAAGTAGCTCTTGTTGAGCTTAGCTTCGGCCATGTGGGCCTTAGGTCCAATAGTACTTTAGCTAGTCATTAAGCTAGTTAATTAGTAGGTTAGCTTTCGGCCAAGAGAGACCCAATGGGCTGGCCGATTTTCCCTTCATGCTTTCCAAGCTTTATTAGGTTTAGTCAAGGCTATAAATAGCCCTAAAGCTGATGGTACATTTAGTTTTTGCGATGTTTTTAATAAAATTCCAGAATTTCGTCTTCCATTAAGCCAAATTCCTCTAGCTTGTGAAAGCTAAGTTGAACATCCTAGTGTGGTTCCTAGGTTGTTTATTGACTTATCAATCAAGCAAACACACTTGATTGTGGCATCCTCTGCCGTTGAATTCGTTCTTGAGTGGTCCGAGTTTGGGTTCAACTCCGTCGATTCCGTAACGTGTCCTCTAAGATCCTAAGTTGCTTCCGCGACCGGGCAGCGAGACCCTCGACAGCTCAGCGGAGGTCGAAGACCTGATTGACTAACACCAAAGCAACACCAAAATACCACCAAACCCCCGACCAAAAGGCCGAGGACCAGCACTGATACGTTCCTCGATCAACACGTTTCGAGACACGTAGCACGTTTGCCCAAGGATCTAGCGAGGATGTCCAACGCTTGGAATTGCGGGATCTAGAACCAAACGGACGACACGATTTGATTCAAGACGGTAGACGACACTCCGATGAAGGTGAATACTCCAAGGGAATAGGTCGGTAGAACAATCTAGGACAGGACGCAAGACTGCTCAAAACCCTTGCCAAAGCAAGTAAAGGGGTCGAATCTCTCTCTCAAGAAGAATCGAAAATATGCAAAACTTTATTGATAAAACGTCTCCCCTAAAACCTTACAAAGCAAGCCTATTTATAGGCTAAAGTGACTGAAACCCTAAAGGGACTAGGAAAGGGAAAAGTCGGCCCAAGGTCTTGGGACAAGATGGGCCGGCCCATGCTCTTACTTAAACACTAATCAATTGCTAAATAGCTACTAAGGCCTAAGGGGTCATGGTGTAGATAACTCGATTAAAATCCTTCAAGCCTTCAATATCTCTATGGACTCCATGTTGGTTTTGGACAATTCGAACAAGGGCTTGGAGGGATTCTTTGAAGAGCTTGGCTCGTGCACGTGTGACTGGGCCCAATGGAACTCGGACTGGGTCATTACTTGGGCTAAGGTCCGTGCACACATCAGTCCCTTCCACTTGAGCAGGATTTGTCCTCAAATCTGGATGGAAATGAATGACATGAACAAGGGTTGGTATCATGGCTCCAGTGGCTCCTCTTGTTCGTATCAAGCACGCTCCGCAAATTCCAGAATTTTGGGTTGTCGGGTAGAGTACTTCTAGGATTTTCAAAAATTCAGCCTTGAAGGCATTTTGTCTTGCCTTCTTTTTCAGTCATTAGTCCTAATCTGAGTTTTAGATCGCGTCTAGGCCTTCATTCACCTCCATTCCTTGCTGCTATCTTGTGTCACTTGTTGACTAGTCAAGAACGTACCTTGCGGTGACGCCTAATTTGTTCAACCCGAGCAACTAGCAAGCCAAGGAATTGCTTGGTGAGACTATTAGAGAGTGATACACTTGAGTGAAACACAAGCGTGAGTGACCTATACATTGTACCAAAAAAAAAAAGAAGGAGAGAAGAGGTCGTTTGCTTATTTTCTTTTGCAGGTTTACCTAAGCATGTCTAGTGGAGTTGGTGACCAAACAATGGACTTTAAACTACACATGGTGGCCATGATGGAAGAATTCAAGCAGAGTTTGGATGAAGCTTTCGAGCCTCTTCATAGACGCCTTGACCGAATGGTGAATAAGGATGTCAAGAGGAGGGGTTCCCCACAATTTCATCCTGACGTCCAACCTACCTCTTCAAAGTCATTATATTCAAGGAGAAGGGAGGAGGTTCATTCGACAACAAAGCATGCAAATACTTTATCCATAGATGAAGGAGTTAGTTGAGTGCAGGAGACATGTCAACAACTCTCCTCCAACAAAAACTTGAAAAAGAGCGAGTTGAGTTTGGTGGTGAGAGTGCACTTGAGGTAAAAGTTGAGGAATGTGAGATTGAAAAAGGGGTAAAAAAATCTGAGGAGATGAGTGAAGCATCAAGTGAGCTGATTGTGCATGGGAAGGCGAGTGTTTATAGTTTTCCTAACGAACTTAACTTTGCCTTGTTTAGTGTTTCTGCTTTTGTACAGATTGAGCGAAGTCGAGTGAAGTTAGTCATGCAATGTTCCATTCCAAAGTTGCTTGTACAATTCACTAGCTTCCATGGAGTTTGTCTTCTAGGAGAAAGATCTATTTGGTATCACTTCATGGAACAACCCGAATCTGTCCGCACCAATGGAGAATTAATTCGAACTCCATATTTCTATTCTTGTTTGTTACCCACGGTTCATTCATCATCTTTACCTTCTTTTGAGCATTATTTCCATCCTCACACATGTATTTCCTATGCAGATTTTGAAGGAAAATGTAAAGAGCCATCAATGCAGTCTCAAGTTGAATCGATTGATGGAAGGAATCACGTGTCACAGGGAGTTTTTGCATTTAACTCTTATTCTACACCTTCTTACCACTTAATTAATGACGTTCCATTGCTTATGTATCCAATTTCTGGTTCAAAACAAGCTGAGACTCATTTTGTTTTTGTAGGTTGTAAGGCTGCTCGAAATTTTCCAGCTTTGATTAAAGAGTTGCAACCTGGTTTCATGCTTGTGCCAGCTGCTTGTAATCTTCCATGCATATTCATACATCCAAAAGCTGGTCACCATGAGATCATTTTATCAACTCAAACTGGCGCAAATTCAAGTGACTCGTCTGGAGTGTGACCTTCACTTCATTGCTGCCACTTATGTTGGGTGATGCAGACAAGTGTGTCAATCAAGACCCGAATGTTGTTTTTACCTCACTGGTTCATTCTTCCACGGAAGTGCAACATGAATGGCTCATTGTTCTATCTCCAGATGGGCAAGTAGTGCCAAATCAGCAACAACTAGGGTCGAATTATACTACCTTGCACAATCAGATTCAAGATTTTTCTAAGCTGAATGAGAGTCATCATGAAGATCCCTATCTAGTGCATGTGAAACGTAAGTTGTCGAGTAGTATTAACCCTACATATACTAATTGTGTGATTTGTTTTATGGGTTTGAATTTGACATGCAAACGACCAAGGGTTGATGAGAGAGTTTTGGAGTGCTACACGGAATTTTCACAAGCTTTATACAAGGTGTTTCTTGTCTTGGCGAATGTCCTTGTTCAAGAGCATCATGAGGTTGTCCAAGCGACATGTGACGTGGCTGGTGCTCATTCATCTCGCTCCCACATTGCATGGAGTACCACTTTTTCCCAAGATTTAAGGACAAATCATTTTCAAGAGGAGGGGAATGATACGAATGAGCAAGCCTCAAAGGGAGGATTGGGCCTCGATTAAGTAGCTCTTGTTGAGCTTAGCTTCGGCCATGTGGGCCTTAGGTCCAATAGTACTTTAGCTAGTCATTAAGCTAGTTAATTAGTAGGTTAGCTTTCGGCCAAGAGAGACCCAATGGGCTGGCCGATTTTCCCTTCATGCTTTCCAAGCTTTATTAGGTTTAGTCAAGGCTATAAATAGCCCTAAAGCTGATGGTACATTTAGTTTTTGCGATGTTATTAATAAAATTCCAGAATTTCGTCTTCCATTAAGCCAAATTCCTCTAGCTTGTGAAAGCTAAGTTGAACATCCTAGTGTGGTTCCTAGGTTGTTTATTGACTTATCAATCAAGCAAACACACTTGATTGTGGCATCCTCTGCCGTTGAATTCGTTCTTGAGTGGTCCGAGTTTGGGTTCAACTCCGTCGATTCCGTAACGTGTCCTCTAAGATCCTAAGTTGCTTCCGCGACCGGGCAGCGAGACCCTCGACAGCTCAGCGGAGGTCGAAGACCTGATTGACTAACACCAAAGCAACACCAAAATACCACCAAACCCCCGACCAAAAGGCCGAGGACCAGCACGCTCCGCAAATTCCAGAATTTTGGGTTGTCGGGTAGAGTACTTCTAGGATTTTCAAAAATTCAGCCTTGAAGGCATTTTGTCTTGCCTTCTTTTTCAGTCATTAGTCCTAATCTGAGTTTTAGATCGCGTCTAGGCCTTCATTCACCTCCATTCCTTGCTGCTATCTTGTGTCACTTGTTGACTAGTCAAGAACGTACCTTGCGGTGACGCCTAATTTGTTCAACCCGAGCAACTAGCAAGCCAAGGAATTGCTTGGTGAGACTATTAGAGAGTGATACACTTGAGTGAAACACAAGCGTGAGTGACCTATACATTGTACCAAAAAAAAAAGAAGGAGAGAAGAGGTCGTTTGCTTATTTTCTTTTGCAGGTTTACCTAAGCATGTCTAGTGGAGTTGGTGACCAAACAATGGACTTTAAACTACACATGGTGGCCATGATGGAAGAATTCAAGCAGAGTTTGGATGAAGCTTTCGAGCCTCTTCATAGACGCCTTGACCGAATGGTGAATAAGGATGTCAAGAGAAGGGGTTCCCCACAATTTCATCCTGACGTCCAACCTACCTCTTCAAAGTCATTATATTCAAGGAGAAGGGAGGAGGTTCATTCGACAACAAAGCATGCAAATACTTTATCCATAGATGAAGGAGTTAGTTGAGTGCAGGAGACATGTCAACAACTCTCCTCCAACAAAAACTTGAAAAAGAGCGAGTTGAGTTTGGTGGTGAGAGTGCACTTGAGGTAAAAGTTGAGGAATGTGAGATTGAAAAAGAGGTAAAAAAATCTGAGGAGATGAGTGAAGCATCAAGTGAGCTGATTGTGCATGGGAAGGCGAGTGTTTATAGTTTTCCTAACGAACTTAACTTTGCCTTGTTTAGTGTTTCTGCTTTTGTACAGATTGAGCGAAGTCGAGTGAAGTTAGTCATGCAATGTTCCATTCCAATGTTGCTTGTACAATTCACTAGCTTCCATGGAGTTTGTCTTCTAGGAGATAGATCTATTTGGTATCACTTCATGGAACAACCCGAATCTGTCCGCACCAATGGAGAATTAATTCGAACTCCATATTTCTATTCTTGTTTGTTACCCACGGTTCATTCATCATCTTTACCTTGTTTTGAGCATTATTTCCATCCTCACACATGTATTTCCTATGCAGATTTTGAAGGAAAATGTAAAGAGCCATCAATGCTGTCTCAAGTTGAATCGATTGATGGAAGGAATCACGTGTCACAGGGAGTTTTTGCATTTAACTCTTATTCTACACCTTCTTACCACTTAATTAATGACGTTCCATTGCTTATGTATCCAATTTCTGGTTCAAAACAAGCTGAGACTCATTTTGTTTTTGTAGGTTGTAAGGCTGCTCGAAATTTTCCAGCTTTGATTAAAGAGTTGCAACCTGGTTTCATGCTTGTGCCAGCTGCTTGTAATCTTCCATGCATATTCATACATCCAAAAGCTGGTCACCATGAGATCATTTTATCAACTCAAACTGGCGCAAATTCAAGTGACTCGTCTGGAGTGTGACCTTCACTTCATTGCTGCCACTTATGTTGGGTGATGCAGACAAGTGTGTCAATCAAGACCCGAATGTTGTTTTTACCTCACTGGTTCATTCTTCCACGGAAGTGCAACATGAATGGCTCATTGTTCTATCTCCAGATGGGCAAGTAGTGCCAAATCAGCAACAACTAGGGTCGAATTATACTACCTTGCACAATCAGATTCAAGATTTTTCTAAGCTGAATGAGAGTCATCATGAAGATCCCTATCTAGTGCATGTGAAACGTAAGTTGTCGAGTAGTATTAACCCTACATATACTAATTGTGTGATTTGTTTTATGGGTTTGAATTTGACATGCAAACGACCAAGGGTTGATGAGAGAGTTTTGGAGTGCTACACGGAATTTTCACAAGCTTTATACAAGGTGTTTCTTGTCTTGGCGAATGTCCTTGTTCAAGAGCATCATGAGGTTGTCCAAGCGACATGTGACGTGGCTGGTGCTCATTCATCTCGCTCCCACATTGCATGGAGTACCACTTTTTCCCAAGATTTAAGGACAAATCATTTTCAAGAGGAGGGGAATGATACGAATGAGCAAGCCTCAAAGGGAGGATTGGGCCTCGATTAAGTAGCTCTTGTTGAGCTTAGCTTCGGCCATGTGGGCCTTAGGTCCAATAGTACTTTAGCTAGTCATTAAGCTAGTTAATTAGTAGGTTAGCTTTCGGCCAAGAGAGACCCAATGGGCTGGCCGATTTTCCCTTCATGCTTTCCAAGCTTTATTAGGTTTAGTCAAGGCTATAAATAGCCCTAAAGCTGATGGTACATTTAGTTTTTGCGATGTTATTAATAAAATTCCAGAATTTCGTCTTCCATTAAGCCAAATTCCTCTAGCTTGTGAAAGCTAAGTTGAACATCCTAGTGTGGTTCCTAGGTTGTTTATTGACTTATCAATCAAGCAAACACACTTGATTGTGGCATCCTCTGCCGTTGAATTCGTTCTTGAGTGGTCCGAGTTTGGGTTCAACTCCGTCGATTCCGTAACGTGTCCTCTAAGATCCTAAGTTGCTTCCGCGACCGGGCAGCGAGACCCTCGACAGCTCAGCGGAGGTCGAAGACCTGATTGACTAACACCAAAGCAACACCAAAATACCACCAAACCCCCGACCAAAAGGCCGAGGACCAGCACGCTCCGCAAATTCCAGAATTTTGGGTTGTCGGGTAGAGTACTTCTAGGATTTTCAAAAATTCAGCCTTGAAGGCATTTTGTCTTGCCTTCTTTTTCAGTCATTAGTCCTAATCTGAGTTTTAGATCGCGTCTAGGCCTTCATTCACCTCCATTCCTTGCTGCTATCTTGTGTCACTTGTTGACTAGTCAAGAACGTACCTTGCGGTGACGCCTAATTTGTTCAACCCGAGCAACTAGCAAGCCAAGGAATTGCTTGGTGAGACTATTAGAGAGTGATACACTTGAGTGAAACACAAGCGTGAGTGACCTATACATTGTACCAAAAAAAAAAGAAGGAGAGAAGAGGTCGTTTGCTTATTTTCTTTTGCAGGTTTACCTAAGCATGTCTAGTGGAGTTGGTGACCAAACAATGGACTTTAAACTACACATGGTGGCCATGATGGAAGAATTCAAGCAGAGTTTGGATGAAGCTTTCGAGCCTCTTCATAGACGCCTTGACCGAATGGTGAATAAGGATGTCAAGAGAAGGGGTTCCCCACAATTTCATCCTGACGTCCAACCTACCTCTTCAAAGTCATTATATTCAAGGAGAAGGGAGGAGGTTCATTCGACAACAAAGCATGCAAATACTTTATCCATAGATGAAGGAGTTAGTTGAGTGCAGGAGACATGTCAACAACTCTCCTCCAACAAAAACTTGAAAAAGAGCGAGTTGAGTTTGGTGGTGAGAGTGCACTTGAGGTAAAAGTTGAGGAATGTGAGATTGAAAAAGAGGTAAAAAAATCTGAGGAGATGAGTGAAGCATCAAGTGAGCTGATTGTGCATGGGAAGGCGAGTGTTTATAGTTTTCCTAACGAACTTAACTTTGCCTTGTTTAGTGTTTCTGCTTTTGTACAGATTGAGCGAAGTCGAGTGAAGTTAGTCATGCAATGTTCCATTCCAATGTTGCTTGTACAATTCACTAGCTTCCATGGAGTTTGTCTTCTAGGAGATAGATCTATTTGGTATCACTTCATGGAACAACCCGAATCTGTCCGCACCAATGGAGAATTAATTCGAACTCCATATTTCTATTCTTGTTTGTTACCCACGGTTCATTCATCATCTTTACCTTGTTTTGAGCATTATTTCCATCCTCACACATGTATTTCCTATGCAGATTTTGAAGGAAAATGTAAAGAGCCATCAATGCTGTCTCAAGTTGAATCGATTGATGGAAGGAATCACGTGTCACAGGGAGTTTTTGCATTTAACTCTTATTCTACACCTTCTTACCACTTAATTAATGACGTTCCATTGCTTATGTATCCAATTTCTGGTTCAAAACAAGCTGAGACTCATTTTGTTTTTGTAGGTTGTAAGGCTGCTCGAAATTTTCCAGCTTTGATTAAAGAGTTGCAACCTGGTTTCATGCTTGTGCCAGCTGCTTGTAATCTTCCATGCATATTCATACATCCAAAAGCTGGTCACCATGAGATCATTTTATCAACTCAAACTGGCGCAAATTCAAGTGACTCGTCTGGAGTGTGACCTTCACTTCATTGCTGCCACTTATGTTGGGTGATGCAGACAAGTGTGTCAATCAAGACCCGAATGTTGTTTTTACCTCACTGGTTCATTCTTCCACGGAAGTGCAACATGAATGGCTCATTGTTCTATCTCCAGATGGGCAAGTAGTGCCAAATCAGCAACAACTAGGGTCGAATTATACTACCTTGCACAATCAGATTCAAGATTTTTCTAAGCTGAATGAGAGTCATCATGAAGATCCCTATCTAGTGCATGTGAAACGTAAGTTGTCGAGTAGTATTAACCCTACATATACTAATTGTGTGATTTGTTTTATGGGTTTGAATTTGACATGCAAACGACCAAGGGTTGATGAGAGAGTTTTGGAGTGCTACACGGAATTTTCACAAGCTTTATACAAGGTGTTTCTTGTCTTGGCGAATGTCCTTGTTCAAGAGCATCATGAGGTTGTCCAAGCGACATGTGACGTGGCTGGTGCTCATTCATCTCGCTCCCACATTGCATGGAGTACCACTTTTTCCCAAGATTTAAGGACAAATCATTTTCAAGAGGAGGGGAATGATACGAATGAGCAAGCCTCAAAGGGAGGATTGGGCCTCGATTAAGTAGCTCTTGTTGAGCTTAGCTTCGGCCATGTGGGCCTTAGGTCCAATAGTACTTTAGCTAGTCATTAAGCTAGTTAATTAGTAGGTTAGCTTTCGGCCAAGAGAGACCCAATGGGCTGGCCGATTTTCCCTTCATGCTTTCCAAGCTTTATTAGGTTTAGTCAAGGCTATAAATAGCCCTAAAGCTGATGGTACATTTAGTTTTTGCGATGTTATTAATAAAATTCCAGAATTTCGTCTTCCATTAAGCCAAATTCCTCTAGCTTGTGAAAGCTAAGTTGAACATCCTAGTGTGGTTCCTAGGTTGTTTATTGACTTATCAATCAAGCAAACACACTTGATTGTGGCATCCTCTGCCGTTGAATTCGTTCTTGAGTGGTCCGAGTTTGGGTTCAACTCCGTCGATTCCGTAACGTGTCCTCTAAGATCCTAAGTTGCTTCCGCGACCGGGCAGCGAGACCCTCGACAGCTCAGCGGAGGTCGAAGACCTGATTGACTAACACCAAAGCAACACCAAAATACCACCAAACCCCCGACCAAAAGGCCGAGGACCAGCACGCTCCGCAAATTCCAGAATTTTGGGTTGTCGGGTAGAGTACTTCTAGGATTTTCAAAAATTCAGCCTTGAAGGCATTTTGTCTTGCCTTCTTTTTCAGTCATTAGTCCTAATCTGAGTTTTAGATCGCGTCTAGGCCTTCATTCACCTCCATTCCTTGCTGCTATCTTGTGTCACTTGTTGACTAGTCAAGAACGTACCTTGCGGTGACGCCTAATTTGTTCAACCCGAGCAACTAGCAAGCCAAGGAATTGCTTGGTGAGACTATTAGAGAGTGATACACTTGAGTGAAACACAAGCGTGAGTGACCTATACATTGTACCAAAAAAAAAAGAAGGAGAGAAGAGGTCGTTTGCTTATTTTCTTTTGCAGGTTTACCTAAGCATGTCTAGTGGAGTTGGTGACCAAACAATGGACTTTAAACTACACATGGTGGCCATGATGGAAGAATTCAAGCAGAGTTTGGATGAAGCTTTCGAGCCTCTTCATAGACGCCTTGACCGAATGGTGAATAAGGATGTCAAGAGAAGGGGTTCCCCACAATTTCATCCTGACGTCCAACCTACCTCTTCAAAGTCATTATATTCAAGGAGAAGGGAGGAGGTTCATTCGACAACAAAGCATGCAAATACTTTATCCATAGATGAAGGAGTTAGTTGAGTGCAGGAGACATGTCAACAACTCTCCTCCAACAAAAACTTGAAAAAGAGCGAGTTGAGTTTGGTGGTGAGAGTGCACTTGAGGTAAAAGTTGAGGAATGTGAGATTGAAAAAGAGGTAAAAAAATCTGAGGAGATGAGTGAAGCATCAAGTGAGCTGATTGTGCATGGGAAGGCGAGTGTTTATAGTTTTCCTAACGAACTTAACTTTGCCTTGTTTAGTGTTTCTGCTTTTGTACAGATTGAGCGAAGTCGAGTGAAGTTAGTCATGCAATGTTCCATTCCAATGTTGCTTGTACAATTCACTAGCTTCCATGGAGTTTGTCTTCTAGGAGATAGATCTATTTGGTATCACTTCATGGAACAACCCGAATCTGTCCGCACCAATGGAGAATTAATTCGAACTCCATATTTCTATTCTTGTTTGTTACCCACGGTTCATTCATCATCTTTACCTTGTTTTGAGCATTATTTCCATCCTCACACATGTATTTCCTATGCAGATTTTGAAGGAAAATGTAAAGAGCCATCAATGCTGTCTCAAGTTGAATCGATTGATGGAAGGAATCACGTGTCACAGGGAGTTTTTGCATTTAACTCTTATTCTACACCTTCTTACCACTTAATTAATGACGTTCCATTGCTTATGTATCCAATTTCTGGTTCAAAACAAGCTGAGACTCATTTTGTTTTTGTAGGTTGTAAGGCTGCTCGAAATTTTCCAGCTTTGATTAAAGAGTTGCAACCTGGTTTCATGCTTGTGCCAGCTGCTTGTAATCTTCCATGCATATTCATACATCCAAAAGCTGGTCACCATGAGATCATTTTATCAACTCAAACTGGCGCAAATTCAAGTGACTCGTCTGGAGTGTGACCTTCACTTCATTGCTGCCACTTATGTTGGGTGATGCAGACAAGTGTGTCAATCAAGACCCGAATGTTGTTTTTACCTCACTGGTTCATTCTTCCACGGAAGTGCAACATGAATGGCTCATTGTTCTATCTCCAGATGGGCAAGTAGTGCCAAATCAGCAACAACTAGGGTCGAATTATACTACCTTGCACAATCAGATTCAAGATTTTTCTAAGCTGAATGAGAGTCATCATGAAGATCCCTATCTAGTGCATGTGAAACGTAAGTTGTCGAGTAGTATTAACCCTACATATACTAATTGTGTGATTTGTTTTATGGGTTTGAATTTGACATGCAAACGACCAAGGGTTGATGAGAGAGTTTTGGAGTGCTACACGGAATTTTCACAAGCTTTATACAAGGTGTTTCTTGTCTTGGCGAATGTCCTTGTTCAAGAGCATCATGAGGTTGTCCAAGCGACATGTGACGTGGCTGGTGCTCATTCATCTCGCTCCCACATTGCATGGAGTACCACTTTTTCCCAAGATTTAAGGACAAATCATTTTCAAGAGGAGGGGAATGATACGAATGAGCAAGCCTCAAAGGGAGGATTGGGCCTCGATTAAGTAGCTCTTGTTGAGCTTAGCTTCGGCCATGTGGGCCTTAGGTCCAATAGTACTTTAGCTAGTCATTAAGCTAGTTAATTAGTAGGTTAGCTTTCGGCCAAGAGAGACCCAATGGGCTGGCCGATTTTCCCTTCATGCTTTCCAAGCTTTATTAGGTTTAGTCAAGGCTATAAATAGCCCTAAAGCTGATGGTACATTTAGTTTTTGCGATGTTATTAATAAAATTCCAGAATTTCGTCTTCCATTAAGCCAAATTCCTCTAGCTTGTGAAAGCTAAGTTGAACATCCTAGTGTGGTTCCTAGGTTGTTTATTGACTTATCAATCAAGCAAACACACTTGATTGTGGCATCCTCTGCCGTTGAATTCGTTCTTGAGTGGTCCGAGTTTGGGTTCAACTCCGTCGATTCCGTAACGTGTCCTCTAAGATCCTAAGTTGCTTCCGCGACCGGGCAGCGAGACCCTCGACAGCTCAGCGGAGGTCGAAGACCTGATTGACTAACACCAAAGCAACACCAAAATACCACCAAACCCCCGACCAAAAGGCCGAGGACCAGCACGCTCCGCAAATTCCAGAATTTTGGGTTGTCGGGTAGAGTACTTCTAGGATTTTCAAAAATTCAGCCTTGAAGGCATTTTGTCTTGCCTTCTTTTTCAGTCATTAGTCCTAATCTGAGTTTTAGATCGCGTCTAGGCCTTCATTCACCTCCATTCCTTGCTGCTATCTTGTGTCACTTGTTGACTAGTCAAGAACGTACCTTGCGGTGACGCCTAATTTGTTCAACCCGAGCAACTAGCAAGCCAAGGAATTGCTTGGTGAGACTATTAGAGAGTGATACACTTGAGTGAAACACAAGCGTGAGTGACCTATACATTGTACCAAAAAAAAAAGAAGGAGAGAAGAGGTCGTTTGCTTATTTTCTTTTGCAGGTTTACCTAAGCATGTCTAGTGGAGTTGGTGACCAAACAATGGACTTTAAACTACACATGGTGGCCATGATGGAAGAATTCAAGCAGAGTTTGGATGAAGCTTTCGAGCCTCTTCATAGACGCCTTGACCGAATGGTGAATAAGGATGTCAAGAGAAGGGGTTCCCCACAATTTCATCCTGACGTCCAACCTACCTCTTCAAAGTCATTATATTCAAGGAGAAGGGAGGAGGTTCATTCGACAACAAAGCATGCAAATACTTTATCCATAGATGAAGGAGTTAGTTGAGTGCAGGAGACATGTCAACAACTCTCCTCCAACAAAAACTTGAAAAAGAGCGAGTTGAGTTTGGTGGTGAGAGTGCACTTGAGGTAAAAGTTGAGGAATGTGAGATTGAAAAAGAGGTAAAAAAATCTGAGGAGATGAGTGAAGCATCAAGTGAGCTGATTGTGCATGGGAAGGCGAGTGTTTATAGTTTTCCTAACGAACTTAACTTTGCCTTGTTTAGTGTTTCTGCTTTTGTACAGATTGAGCGAAGTCGAGTGAAGTTAGTCATGCAATGTTCCATTCCAATGTTGCTTGTACAATTCACTAGCTTCCATGGAGTTTGTCTTCTAGGAGATAGATCTATTTGGTATCACTTCATGGAACAACCCGAATCTGTCCGCACCAATGGAGAATTAATTCGAACTCCATATTTCTATTCTTGTTTGTTACCCACGGTTCATTCATCATCTTTACCTTGTTTTGAGCATTATTTCCATCCTCACACATGTATTTCCTATGCAGATTTTGAAGGAAAATGTAAAGAGCCATCAATGCTGTCTCAAGTTGAATCGATTGATGGAAGGAATCACGTGTCACAGGGAGTTTTTGCATTTAACTCTTATTCTACACCTTCTTACCACTTAATTAATGACGTTCCATTGCTTATGTATCCAATTTCTGGTTCAAAACAAGCTGAGACTCATTTTGTTTTTGTAGGTTGTAAGGCTGCTCGAAATTTTCCAGCTTTGATTAAAGAGTTGCAACCTGGTTTCATGCTTGTGCCAGCTGCTTGTAATCTTCCATGCATATTCATACATCCAAAAGCTGGTCACCATGAGATCATTTTATCAACTCAAACTGGCGCAAATTCAAGTGACTCGTCTGGAGTGTGACCTTCACTTCATTGCTGCCACTTATGTTGGGTGATGCAGACAAGTGTGTCAATCAAGACCCGAATGTTGTTTTTACCTCACTGGTTCATTCTTCCACGGAAGTGCAACATGAATGGCTCATTGTTCTATCTCCAGATGGGCAAGTAGTGCCAAATCAGCAACAACTAGGGTCGAATTATACTACCTTGCACAATCAGATTCAAGATTTTTCTAAGCTGAATGAGAGTCATCATGAAGATCCCTATCTAGTGCATGTGAAACGTAAGTTGTCGAGTAGTATTAACCCTACATATACTAATTGTGTGATTTGTTTTATGGGTTTGAATTTGACATGCAAACGACCAAGGGTTGATGAGAGAGTTTTGGAGTGCTACACGGAATTTTCACAAGCTTTATACAAGGTGTTTCTTGTCTTGGCGAATGTCCTTGTTCAAGAGCATCATGAGGTTGTCCAAGCGACATGTGACGTGGCTGGTGCTCATTCATCTCGCTCCCACATTGCATGGAGTACCACTTTTTCCCAAGATTTAAGGACAAATCATTTTCAAGAGGAGGGGAATGATACGAATGAGCAAGCCTCAAAGGGAGGATTGGGCCTCGATTAAGTAGCTCTTGTTGAGCTTAGCTTCGGCCATGTGGGCCTTAGGTCCAATAGTACTTTAGCTAGTCATTAAGCTAGTTAATTAGTAGGTTAGCTTTCGGCCAAGAGAGACCCAATGGGCTGGCCGATTTTCCCTTCATGCTTTCCAAGCTTTATTAGGTTTAGTCAAGGCTATAAATAGCCCTAAAGCTGATGGTACATTTAGTTTTTGCGATGTTATTAATAAAATTCCAGAATTTCGTCTTCCATTAAGCCAAATTCCTCTAGCTTGTGAAAGCTAAGTTGAACATCCTAGTGTGGTTCCTAGGTTGTTTATTGACTTATCAATCAAGCAAACACACTTGATTGTGGCATCCTCTGCCGTTGAATTCGTTCTTGAGTGGTCCGAGTTTGGGTTCAACTCCGTCGATTCCGTAACGTGTCCTCTAAGATCCTAAGTTGCTTCCGCGACCGGGCAGCGAGACCCTCGACAGCTCAGCGGAGGTCGAAGACCTGATTGACTAACACCAAAGCAACACCAAAATACCACCAAACCCCCGACCAAAAGGCCGAGGACCAGCACGCTCCGCAAATTCCAGAATTTTGGGTTGTCGGGTAGAGTACTTCTAGGATTTTCAAAAATTCAGCCTTGAAGGCATTTTGTCTTGCCTTCTTTTTCAGTCATTAGTCCTAATCTGAGTTTTAGATCGCGTCTAGGCCTTCATTCACCTCCATTCCTTGCTGCTATCTTGTGTCACTTGTTGACTAGTCAAGAACGTACCTTGCGGTGACGCCTAATTTGTTCAACCCGAGCAACTAGCAAGCCAAGGAATTGCTTGGTGAGACTATTAGAGAGTGATACACTTGAGTGAAACACAAGCGTGAGTGACCTATACATTGTACCAAAAAAAAAAGAAGGAGAGAAGAGGTCGTTTGCTTATTTTCTTTTGCAGGTTTACCTAAGCATGTCTAGTGGAGTTGGTGACCAAACAATGGACTTTAAACTACACATGGTGGCCATGATGGAAGAATTCAAGCAGAGTTTGGATGAAGCTTTCGAGCCTCTTCATAGACGCCTTGACCGAATGGTGAATAAGGATGTCAAGAGAAGGGGTTCCCCACAATTTCATCCTGACGTCCAACCTACCTCTTCAAAGTCATTATATTCAAGGAGAAGGGAGGAGGTTCATTCGACAACAAAGCATGCAAATACTTTATCCATAGATGAAGGAGTTAGTTGAGTGCAGGAGACATGTCAACAACTCTCCTCCAACAAAAACTTGAAAAAGAGCGAGTTGAGTTTGGTGGTGAGAGTGCACTTGAGGTAAAAGTTGAGGAATGTGAGATTGAAAAAGAGGTAAAAAAATCTGAGGAGATGAGTGAAGCATCAAGTGAGCTGATTGTGCATGGGAAGGCGAGTGTTTATAGTTTTCCTAACGAACTTAACTTTGCCTTGTTTAGTGTTTCTGCTTTTGTACAGATTGAGCGAAGTCGAGTGAAGTTAGTCATGCAATGTTCCATTCCAATGTTGCTTGTACAATTCACTAGCTTCCATGGAGTTTGTCTTCTAGGAGATAGATCTATTTGGTATCACTTCATGGAACAACCCGAATCTGTCCGCACCAATGGAGAATTAATTCGAACTCCATATTTCTATTCTTGTTTGTTACCCACGGTTCATTCATCATCTTTACCTTGTTTTGAGCATTATTTCCATCCTCACACATGTATTTCCTATGCAGATTTTGAAGGAAAATGTAAAGAGCCATCAATGCAGTCTCAAGTTGAATCGATTGATGGAAGGAATCACGTGTCACAGGGAGTTTTTGCATTTAACTCTTATTCTACACCTTCTTACCACTTAATTAATGACGTTCCATTGCTTATGTATCCAATTTCTGGTTCAAAACAAGCTGAGACTCATTTTGTTTTTGTAGGTTGTAAGGCTGCTCGAAATTTTCCAGCTTTGATTAAAGAGTTGCAACCTGGTTTCATGCTTGTGCCAGCTGCTTGTAATCTTCCATGCATATTCATACATCCAAAAGCTGGTCACCATGAGATCATTTTATCAACTCAAACTGGCGCAAATTCAAGTGACTCGTCTGGAGTGTGACCTTCACTTCATTGCTGCCACTTATGTTGGGTGATGCAGACAAGTGTGTCAATCAAGACCCGAATGTTGTTTTTACCTCACTGGTTCATTCTTCCACGGAAGTGCAACATGAATGGCTCATTGTTCTATCTCCAGATGGGCAAGTAGTGCCAAATCAGCAACAACTAGGGTCGAATTATACTACCTTGCACAATCAGATTCAAGATTTTTCTAAGCTGAATGAGAGTCATCATGAAGATCCCTATCTAGTGCATGTGAAACGTAAGTTGTCGAGTAGTATTAACCCTACATATACTAATTGTGTGATTTGTTTTATGGGTTTGAATTTGACATGCAAACGACCAAGGGTTGATGAGAGAGTTTTGGAGTGCTACACGGAATTTTCACAAGCTTTATACAAGGTGTTTCTTGTCTTGGCGAATGTCCTTGTTCAAGAGCATCATGAGGTTGTCCAAGCGACATGTGACGTGGCTGGTGCTCATTCATCTCGCTCCCACATTGCATGGAGTACCACTTTTTCCCAAGATTTAAGGACAAATCCTTTTCAAGAGGAGGGGAATGATACGAATGAGCAAGCCTCAAAGGGAGGATTGGGCCTCGATTAAGTAGCTCTTGTTGAGCTTAGCTTCGGCCATGTGGGCCTTAGGTCCAATAGTACTTTAGCTAGTCATTAAGCTAGTTAATTAGTAGGTTAGCTTTCGGCCAAGAGAGACCCAATGGGCTGGCCGATTTTCCCTTCATGCTTTCCAAGCTTTATTAGGTTTAGTCAAGGCTATAAATAGCCCTAAAGCTGATGGTACATTTAGTTTTTGCGATGTTATTAATAAAATTCCAGAATTTCGTCTTCCATTAAGCCAAATTCCTCTAGCTTGTGAAAGCTAAGTTGAACATCCTAGTGTGGTTCCTAGGTTGTTTATTGACTTATCAATCAAGCAAACACACTTGATTGTGGCATCCTCTGCCGTTGAATTCGTTCTTGAGTGGTCCGAGTTTGGGTTCAACTCCGTCGATTCCGTAACGTGTCCTCTAAGATCCTAAGTTGCTTCCGCGACCGGGCAGCGAGACCCTCGACAGCTCAGCGGAGGTCGAAGACCTGATTGACTAACACCAAAGCAACACCAAAATACCACCAAACCCCCGACCAAAAGGCCGAGGACCAGCACGCTCCGCAAATTCCAGAATTTTGGGTTGTCGGGTAGAGTACTTCTAGGATTTTCAAAAATTCAGCCTTGAAGGCATTTTGTCTTGCCTTCTTTTTCAGTCATTAGTCCTAATCTGAGTTTTAGATCGCGTCTAGGCCTTCATTCACCTCCATTCCTTGCTGCTATCTTGTGTCACTTGTTGACTAGTCAAGAACGTACCTTGCGGTGACGCCTAATTTGTTCAACCCGAGCAACTAGCAAGCCAAGGAATTGCTTGGTGAGACTATTAGAGAGTGATACACTTGAGTGAAACACAAGCGTGAGTGACCTATACATTGTACAAAAAAAAAAAAAAAGGAGAGAAGAGGTCGTTTGCTTATTTTCTTTTGCAGGTTTACCTAAGCATGTCTAGTGGAGTTGGTGACCAAACAATGGACTTTAAACTACACATGGTGGCCATGATGGAAGAATTCAAGCAGAGTTTGGATGAAGCTTTCGAGCCTCTTCATAGACGCCTTGACCGAATGGTGAATAAGGATGTCAAGAGGAGGGGTTCCCCACAATTTCATCCTGACGTCCAACCTACCTCTTCAAAGTCATTATATTCAAGGAGAAGGGAGGAGGTTCATTCGACAACAAAGCATGCAAATACTTTATCCATAGATGAAGGAGTTAGTTGAGTGCAGGAGACATGTCAACAACTCTCTTCCAACAAAAACTTGAAAAAGAGCGAGTTGAGTATGGTGGTGAGAGTGCACTTGAGGTAAAAGTTGAGGAATGTGAGATTGAAAAAGAGGTAAAAAAATCTGAGGAGATGAGTGAAGCATCAAGTGAGCTGATTGTGCATGGGAAGGCGAGTGTTTATAGTTTTCCTAACGAACTTAACTTTGCCTTGTTTAGTGTTTCTGCTTTTGTACAGATTGAGCGAAGTCGAGTGAAGTTAGTCATGCAATGTTCCATTCCAAAGTTGCTTGTACAATTCACTAGCTTCCATGGAGTTTGTCTTCTAGGAGATAGATCTATTTGGTATCACTTCATGGAACAACCCCGAATCTGTCCGCACCAATGGAGAATTAATTCGAACTCCATATTTCTATTCTTGTTTGTTACCCACGGTTCATTCATCATCTTTACCTTCTTTTGAGCATTATTTCCATCCTCACACATGTATTTCCTATGCAGATTTTGAAGGAAAATGTAAAGAGCCATCAATGCAGTCTCAAGTTGAATCGATTGATGGAAAGAATCACGTGTCACAGGGAGTTTTTGCATTTAACTCTTATTCTACACCTTCTTACCACTTAATTAATGACGTTCCATTGCTTATGTATCCAATTTCTGGTTCAAAACAAGCTGAGACTCATTTTGTTTTTGTAGGTTGTAAGGCTGCTCGAAATTTTCCAGCTTTGATTAAAGAGTTGCAACCTGGTTTCATGCTTGTGCCAGCTGCTTGTAATCTTCCATGCATATTCATACATCCAAAAGCTGGTCACCATGAGATCATTTTATCAACTCAAACTGGCGCAAATTCAAGTGACTCGTCTGGAGTGTGACCTTCACTTCATTGCTGCCACTTATGTTGGGTGATGCAGACAAGTGTGTCAATCAAGACCCGAATGTTGTTTTTACCTCACTGGTTCATTCTTCCACGGAAGTGCAACATGAATGGCTCATTGTTCTATCTCCAGATGGGCAAGTAGTGCCAAATCAGCAACAACTAGGGTCGAATTATACTACCTTGCACAATCAGATTCAAGATTTTTCTAAGCTGAATGAGAGTCATCATGAAGATCCCTATCTAGTGCATGTGAAACGTAAGTTGTCGAGTAGTATTAACCCTACATATACTAATTGTGTGATTTGTTTTATGGGTTTGAATTTGACATGCAAACGACCAAGGGTTGATGAGAGAGTTTTGGAGTGCTACACGGAATTTTCACAAGCTTTATACAAGGTGTTTCTTGTCTTGGCGAATGTCCTTGTTCAAGAGCATCATGAGGTTGTCCAAGCGACATGTGACGTGGCTGGTGCTCATTCATCTCGCTCCCACATTGCATGGAGTACCACTTTTTCCCAAGATTTAAGGACAAATCCTTTTCAAGAGGAGGGGAATGATACGAATGAGCAAGCCTCAAAGGGAGGATTGGGCCTCGATTAAGTAGCTCTTGTTGAGCTTAGCTTCGGCCATGTGGGCCTTAGGTCCAATAGTACTTTAGCTAGTCATTAAGCTAGTTAATTAGTAGGTTAGCTTTCGGCCAAGAGAGACCCAATGGGCTGGCCGATTTTCCCTTCATGCTTTCCAAGCTTTATTAGGTTTAGTCAAGGCTATAAATAGCCCTAAAGCTGATGGTACATTTAGTTTTTGCGATGTTATTAATAAAATTCCAGAATTTCGTCTTCCATTAAGCCAAATTCCTCTAGCTTGTGAAAGCTAAGTTGAACATCCTAGTGTGGTTCCTAGGTTGTTTATTGACTTATCAATCAAGCAAACACACTTGATTGTGGCATCCTCTGCCGTTGAATTCGTTCTTGAGTGGTCCGAGTTTGGGTTCAACTCCGTCGATTCCGTAACGTGTCCTCTAAGATCCTAAGTTGCTTCCGCGACCGGGCAGCGAGACCCTCGACAGCTCAGCGGAGGTCGAAGACCTGATTGACTAACACCAAAGCAACACCAAAATACCACCAAACCCCCGACCAAAAGGCCGAGGACCAGCACGCTCCGCAAATTCCAGAATTTTGGGTTGTCGGGTAGAGTACTTCTAGGATTTTCAAAAATTCAGCCTTGAAGGCATTTTGTCTTGCCTTCTTTTTCAGTCATTAGTCCTAATCTGAGTTTTAGATCGCGTCTAGGCCTTCATTCACCTCCATTCCTTGCTGCTATCTTGTGTCACTTGTTGACTAGTCAAGAACGTACCTTGCGGTGACGCCTAATTTGTTCAACCCGAGCAACTAGCAAGCCAAGGAATTGCTTGGTGAGACTATTAGAGAGTGATACACTTGAGTGAAACACAAGCGTGAGTGACCTATACATTGTACAAAAAAAAAAAAAAAGGAGAGAAGAGGTCGTTTGCTTATTTTCTTTTGCAGGTTTACCTAAGCATGTCTAGTGGAGTTGGTGACCAAACAATGGACTTTAAACTACACATGGTGGCCATGATGGAAGAATTCAAGCAGAGTTTGGATGAAGCTTTCGAGCCTCTTCATAGACGCCTTGACCGAATGGTGAATAAGGATGTCAAGAGGAGGGGTTCCCCACAATTTCATCCTGACGTCCAACCTACCTCTTCAAAGTCATTATATTCAAGGAGAAGGGAGGAGGTTCATTCGACAACAAAGCATGCAAATACTTTATCCATAGATGAAGGAGTTAGTTGAGTGCAGGAGACATGTCAACAACTCTCTTCCAACAAAAACTTGAAAAAGAGCGAGTTGAGTATGGTGGTGAGAGTGCACTTGAGGTAAAAGTTGAGGAATGTGAGATTGAAAAAGAGGTAAAAAAATCTGAGGAGATGAGTGAAGCATCAAGTGAGCTGATTGTGCATGGGAAGGCGAGTGTTTATAGTTTTCCTAACGAACTTAACTTTGCCTTGTTTAGTGTTTCTGCTTTTGTACAGATTGAGCGAAGTCGAGTGAAGTTAGTCATGCAATGTTCCATTCCAAAGTTGCTTGTACAATTCACTAGCTTCCATGGAGTTTGTCTTCTAGGAGATAGATCTATTTGGTATCACTTCATGGAACAACCCGAATCTGTCCGCACCAATGGAGAATTAATTCGAACTCCATATTTCTATTCTTGTTTGTTACCCACGGTTCATTCATCATCTTTACCTTCTTTTGAGCATTATTTCCATCCTCACACATGTATTTCCTATGCAGATTTTGAAGGAAAATGTAAAGAGCCATCAATGCAGTCTCAAGTTGAATCGATTGATGGAAAGAATCACGTGTCACAGGGAGTTTTTGCATTTAACTCTTATTCTACACCTTCTTACCACTTAATTAATGACGTTCCATTGCTTATGTATCCAATTTCTGGTTCAAAACAAGCTGAGACTCATTTTGTTTTTGTAGGTTGTAAGGCTGCTCGAAATTTTCCAGCTTTGATTAAAGAGTTGCAACCTGGTTTCATGCTTGTGCCAGCTGCTTGTAATCTTCCATGCATATTCATACATCCAAAAGCTGGTCACCATGAGATCATTTTATCAACTCAAACTGGCGCAAATTCAAGTGACTCGTCTGGAGTGTGACCTTCACTTCATTGCTGCCACTTATGTTGGGTGATGCAGACAAGTGTGTCAATCAAGACCCGAATGTTGTTTTTACCTCACTGGTTCATTCTTCCACGGAAGTGCAACATGAATGGCTCATTGTTCTATCTCCAGATGGGCAAGTAGTGCCAAATCAGCAACAACTAGGGTCGAATTATACTACCTTGCACAATCAGATTCAAGATTTTTCTAAGCTGAATGAGAGTCATCATGAAGATCCCTATCTAGTGCATGTGAAACGTAAGTTGTCGAGTAGTATTAACCCTACATATACTAATTGTGTGATTTGTTTTATGGGTTTGAATTTGACATGCAAACGACCAAGGGTTGATGAGAGAGTTTTGGAGTGCTACACGGAATTTTCACAAGCTTTATACAAGGTGTTTCTTGTCTTGGCGAATGTCCTTGTTCAAGAGCATCATGAGGTTGTCCAAGCGACATGTGACGTGGCTGGTGCTCATTCATCTCGCTCCCACATTGCATGGAGTACCACTTTTTCCCAAGATTTAAGGACAAATCCTTTTCAAGAGGAGGGGAATGATACGAATGAGCAAGCCTCAAAGGGAGGATTGGGCCTCGATTAAGTAGCTCTTGTTGAGCTTAGCTTCGGCCATGTGGGCCTTAGGTCCAATAGTACTTTAGCTAGTCATTAAGCTAGTTAATTAGTAGGTTAGCTTTCGGCCAAGAGAGACCCAATGGGCTGGCCGATTTTCCCTTCATGCTTTCCAAGCTTTATTAGGTTTAGTCAAGGCTATAAATAGCCCTAAAGCTGATGGTACATTTAGTTTTTGCGATGTTATTAATAAAATTCCAGAATTTCGTCTTCCATTAAGCCAAATTCCTCTAGCTTGTGAAAGCTAAGTTGAACATCCTAGTGTGGTTCCTAGGTTGTTTATTGACTTATCAATCAAGCAAACACACTTGATTGTGGCATCCTCTGCCGTTGAATTCGTTCTTGAGTGGTCCGAGTTTGGGTTCAACTCCGTCGATTCCGTAACGTGTCCTCTAAGATCCTAAGTTGCTTCCGCGACCGGGCAGCGAGACCCTCGACAGCTCAGCGGAGGTCGAAGACCTGATTGACTAACACCAAAGCAACACCAAAATACCACCAAACCCCCGACCAAAAGGCCGAGGACCAGCACGCTCCGCAAATTCCAGAATTTTGGGTTGTCGGGTAGAGTACTTCTAGGATTTTCAAAAATTCAGCCTTGAAGGCATTTTGTCTTGCCTTCTTTTTCAGTCATTAGTCCTAATCTGAGTTTTAGATCGCGTCTAGGCCTTCATTCACCTCCATTCCTTGCTGCTATCTTGTGTCACTTGTTGACTAGTCAAGAACGTACCTTGCGGTGACGCCTAATTTGTTCAACCCGAGCAACTAGCAAGCCAAGGAATTGCTTGGTGAGACTATTAGAGAGTGATACACTTGAGTGAAACACAAGCGTGAGTGACCTATACATTGTACAAAAAAAAAAAAAAAAGGAGAGAAGAGGTCGTTTGCTTATTTTCTTTTGCAGGTTTACCTAAGCATGTCTAGTGGAGTTGGTGACCAAACAATGGACTTTAAACTACACATGGTGGCCATGATGGAAGAATTCAAGCAGAGTTTGGATGAAGCTTTCGAGCCTCTTCATAGACGCCTTGACCGAATGGTGAATAAGGATGTCAAGAGGAGGGGTTCCCCACAATTTCATCCTGACGTCCAACCTACCTCTTCAAAGTCATTATATTCAAGGAGAAGGGAGGAGGTTCATTCGACAACAAAGCATGCAAATACTTTATCCATAGATGAAGGAGTTAGTTGAGTGCAGGAGACATGTCAACAACTCTCTTCCAACAAAAACTTGAAAAAGAGCGAGTTGAGTATGGTGGTGAGAGTGCACTTGAGGTAAAAGTTGAGGAATGTGAGATTGAAAAAGAGGTAAAAAAATCTGAGGAGATGAGTGAAGCATCAAGTGAGCTGATTGTGCATGGGAAGGCGAGTGTTTATAGTTTTCCTAACGAACTTAACTTTGCCTTGTTTAGTGTTTCTGCTTTTGTACAGATTGAGCGAAGTCGAGTGAAGTTAGTCATGCAATGTTCCATTCCAAAGTTGCTTGTACAATTCACTAGCTTCCATGGAGTTTGTCTTCTAGGAGATAGATCTATTTGGTATCACTTCATGGAACAACCCGAATCTGTCCGCACCAATGGAGAATTAATTCGAACTCCATATTTCTATTCTTGTTTGTTACCCACGGTTCATTCATCATCTTTACCTTCTTTTGAGCATTATTTCCATCCTCACACATGTATTTCCTATGCAGATTTTGAAGGAAAATGTAAAGAGCCATCAATGCAGTCTCAAGTTGAATCGATTGATGGAAGGAATCACGTGTCACAGGGAGTTTTTGCATTTAACTCTTATTCTACACCTTCTTACCACTTAATTAATGACGTTCCATTGCTTATGTATCCAATTTCTGGTTCAAAACAAGCTGAGACTCATTTTGTTTTTGTAGGTTGTAAGGCTGCTCGAAATTTTCCAGCTTTGATTAAAGAGTTGCAACCTGGTTTCATGCTTGTGCCAGCTGCTTGTAATCTTCCATGCATATTCATACATCCAAAAGCTGGTCACCATGAGATCATTTTATCAACTCAAACTGGCGCAAATTCAAGTGACTCGTCTGGAGTGTGACCTTCACTTCATTGCTGCCACTTATGTTGGGTGATGCAGACAAGTGTGTCAATCAAGACCCGAATGTTGTTTTTACCTCACTGGTTCATTCTTCCACGGAAGTGCAACATGAATGGCTCATTGTTCTATCTCCAGATGGGCAAGTAGTGCCAAATCAGCAACAACTAGGGTCGAATTATACTACCTTGCACAATCAGATTCAAGATTTTTCTAAGCTGAATGAGAGTCATCATGAAGATCCCTATCTAGTGCATGTGAAACGTAAGTTGTCGAGTAGTATTAACCCTACATATACTAATTGTGTGATTTGTTTTATGGGTTTGAATTTGACATGCAAACGACCAAGGGTTGATGAGAGAGTTTTGGAGTGCTACACGGAATTTTCACAAGCTTTATACAAGGTGTTTCTTGTCTTGGCGAATGTCCTTGTTCAAGAGCATCATGAGGTTGTCCAAGCGACATGTGACGTGGCTGGTGCTCATTCATCTCGCTCCCACATTGCATGGAGTACCACTTTTTCCCAAGATTTAAGGACAAATCCTTTTCAAGAGGAGGGGAATGATACGAATGAGCAAGCCTCAAAGGGAGGATTGGGCCTCGATTAAGTAGCTCTTGTTGAGCTTAGCTTCGGCCATGTGGGCCTTAGGTCCAATAGTACTTTAGCTAGTCATTAAGCTAGTTAATTAGTAGGTTAGCTTTCGGCCAAGAGAGACCCAATGGGCTGGCCGATTTTCCCTTCATGCTTTCCAAGCTTTATTAGGTTTAGTCAAGGCTATAAATAGCCCTAAAGCTGATGGTACATTTAGTTTTTGCGATGTTATTAATAAAATTCCAGAATTTCGTCTTCCATTAAGCCAAATTCCTCTAGCTTGTGAAAGCTAAGTTGAACATCCTAGTGTGGTTCCTAGGTTGTTTATTGACTTATCAATCAAGCAAACACACTTGATTGTGGCATCCTCTGCCGTTGAATTCGTTCTTGAGTGGTCCGAGTTTGGGTTCAACTCCGTCGATTCCGTAACGTGTCCTCTAAGATCCTAAGTTGCTTCCGCGACCGGGCAGCGAGACCCTCGACAGCTCAGCGGAGGTCGAAGACCTGATTGACTAACACCAAAGCAACACCAAAATACCACCAAACCCCCGACCAAAAGGCCGAGGACCAGCACGCTCCGCAAATTCCAGAATTTTGGGTTGTCGGGTAGAGTACTTCTAGGATTTTCAAAAATTCAGCCTTGAAGGCATTTTGTCTTGCCTTCTTTTTCAGTCATTAGTCCTAATCTGAGTTTTAGATCGCGTCTAGGCCTTCATTCACCTCCATTCCTTGCTGCTATCTTGTGTCACTTGTTGACTAGTCAAGAACGTACCTTGCGGTGACGCCTAATTTGTTCAACCCGAGCAACTAGCAAGCCAAGGAATTGCTTGGTGAGACTATTAGAG
Organism: Coffea arabica; assembly: GCF_036785885.1. Lineage (NCBI taxonomy): Eukaryota > Viridiplantae > Streptophyta > Magnoliopsida > Gentianales > Rubiaceae > Coffea > Coffea arabica. Next base: position 32,652,933 of record NC_092323.1, on the reverse strand, counting down.
AGTGATACACTTGAGTGAAACACAAGCGTGAGTGACCTATACATTGTACAAAAAAAAAAAAAAAAGGAGAGAAGAGGTCGTTTGCTTATTTTCTTTTGCAGGTTTACCTAAGCATGTCTAGTGGAGTTGGTGACCAAACAATGGACTTTAAACTACACATGGTGGCCATGATGGAAGAATTCAAGCAGAGTTTGGATGAAGCTTTCGAGCCTCTTCATAGACGCCTTGACCGAATGGTGAATAAGGATGTCAAGAGGAGGGGTTCCCCACAATTTCATCCTGACGTCCAACCTACCTCTTCAAAGTCATTATATTCAAGGAGAAGGGAGGAGGTTCATTCGACAACAAAGCATGCAAATACTTTATCCATAGATGAAGGAGTTAGTTGAGTGCAGGAGACATGTCAACAACTCTCTTCCAACAAAAACTTGAAAAAGAGCGAGTTGAGTATGGTGGTGAGAGTGCACTTGAGGTAAAAGTTGAGGAATGTGAGATTGAAAAAGAGGTAAAAAAATCTGAGGAGATGAGTGAAGCATCAAGTGAGCTGATTGTGCATGGGAAGGCGAGTGTTTATAGTTTTCCTAACGAACTTAACTTTGCCTTGTTTAGTGTTTCTGCTTTTGTACAGATTGAGCGAAGTCGAGTGAAGTTAGTCATGCAATGTTCCATTCCAAAGTTGCTTGTACAATTCACTAGCTTCCATGGAGTTTGTCTTCTAGGAGATAGATCTATTTGGTATCACTTCATGGAACAACCCGAATCTGTCCGCACCAATGGAGAATTAATTCGAACTCCATATTTCTATTCTTGTTTGTTACCCACGGTTCATTCATCATCTTTACCTTCTTTTGAGCATTATTTCCATCCTCACACATGTATTTCCTATGCAGATTTTGAAGGAAAATGTAAAGAGCCATCAATGCAGTCTCAAGTTGAATCGATTGATGGAAGGAATCACGTGTCACAGGGAGTTTTTGCATTTAACTCTTATTCTACACCTTCTTACCACTTAATTAATGACGTTCCATTGCTTATGTATCCAATTTCTGGTTCAAAACAAGCTGAGACTCATTTTGTTTTTGTAGGTTGTAAGGCTGCTCGAAATTTTCCAGCTTTGATTAAAGAGTTGCAACCTGGTTTCATGCTTGTGCCAGCTGCTTGTAATCTTCCATGCATATTCATACATCCAAAAGCTGGTCACCATGAGATCATTTTATCAACTCAAACTGGCGCAAATTCAAGTGACTCGTCTGGAGTGTGACCTTCACTTCATTGCTGCCACTTATGTTGGGTGATGCAGACAAGTGTGTCAATCAAGACCCGAATGTTGTTTTTACCTCACTGGTTCATTCTTCCACGGAAGTGCAACATGAATGGCTCATTGTTCTATCTCCAGATGGGCAAGTAGTGCCAAATCAGCAACAACTAGGGTCGAATTATACTACCTTGCACAATCAGATTCAAGATTTTTCTAAGCTGAATGAGAGTCATCATGAAGATCCCTATCTAGTGCATGTGAAACGTAAGTTGTCGAGTAGTATTAACCCTACATATACTAATTGTGTGATTTGTTTTATGGGTTTGAATTTGACATGCAAACGACCAAGGGTTGATGAGAGAGTTTTGGAGTGCTACACGGAATTTTCACAAGCTTTATACAAGGTGTTTCTTGTCTTGGCGAATGTCCTTGTTCAAGAGCATCATGAGGTTGTCCAAGCGACATGTGACGTGGCTGGTGCTCATTCATCTCGCTCCCACATTGCATGGAGTACCACTTTTTCCCAAGATTTAAGGACAAATCCTTTTCAAGAGGAGGGGAATGATACGAATGAGCAAGCCTCAAAGGGAGGATTGGGCCTCGATTAAGTAGCTCTTGTTGAGCTTAGCTTCGGCCATGTGGGCCTTAGGTCCAATAGTACTTTAGCTAGTCATTAAGCTAGTTAATTAGTAGGTTAGCTTTCGGCCAAGAGAGACCCAATGGGCTGGCCGATTTTCCCTTCATGCTTTCCAAGCTTTATTAGGTTTAGTCAAGGCTATAAATAGCCCTAAAGCTGATGGTACATTTAGTTTTTGCGATGTTATTAATAAAATTCCAGAATTTCGTCTTCCATTAAGCCAAATTCCTCTAGCTTGTGAAAGCTAAGTTGAACATCCTAGTGTGGTTCCTAGGTTGTTTATTGACTTATCAATCAAGCAAACACACTTGATTGTGGCATCCTCTGCCGTTGAATTCGTTCTTGAGTGGTCCGAGTTTGGGTTCAACTCCGTCGATTCCGTAACGTGTCCTCTAAGATCCTAAGTTGCTTCCGCGACCGGGCAGCGAGACCCTCGACAGCTCAGCGGAGGTCGAAGACCTGATTGACTAACACCAAAGCAACACCAAAATACCACCAAACCCCCGACCAAAAGGCCGAGGACCAGCACGCTCCGCAAATTCCAGAATTTTGGGTTGTCGGGTAGAGTACTTCTAGGATTTTCAAAAATTCAGCCTTGAAGGCATTTTGTCTTGCCTTCTTTTTCAGTCATTAGTCCTAATCTGAGTTTTAGATCGCGTCTAGGCCTTCATTCACCTCCATTCCTTGCTGCTATCTTGTGTCACTTGTTGACTAGTCAAGAACGTACCTTGCGGTGACGCCTAATTTGTTCAACCCGAGCAACTAGCAAGCCAAGGAATTGCTTGGTGAGACTATTAGAGAGTGATACACTTGAGTGAAACACAAGCGTGAGTGACCTATACATTGTACAAAAAAAAAAAAAAAAGGAGAGAAGAGGTCGTTTGCTTATTTTCTTTTGCAGGTTTACCTAAGCATGTCTAGTGGAGTTGGTGACCAAACAATGGACTTTAAACTACACATGGTGGCCATGATGGAAGAATTCAAGCAGAGTTTGGATGAAGCTTTCGAGCCTCTTCATAGACGCCTTGACCGAATGGTGAATAAGGATGTCAAGAGGAGGGGTTCCCCACAATTTCATCCTGACGTCCAACCTACCTCTTCAAAGTCATTATATTCAAGGAGAAGGGAGGAGGTTCATTCGACAACAAAGCATGCAAATACTTTATCCATAGATGAAGGAGTTAGTTGAGTGCAGGAGACATGTCAACAACTCTCTTCCAACAAAAACTTGAAAAAGAGCGAGTTGAGTATGGTGGTGAGAGTGCACTTGAGGTAAAAGTTGAGGAATGTGAGATTGAAAAAGAGGTAAAAAAATCTGAGGAGATGAGTGAAGCATCAAGTGAGCTGATTGTGCATGGGAAGGCGAGTGTTTATAGTTTTCCTAACGAACTTAACTTTGCCTTGTTTAGTGTTTCTGCTTTTGTACAGATTGAGCGAAGTCGAGTGAAGTTAGTCATGCAATGTTCCATTCCAAAGTTGCTTGTACAATTCACTAGCTTCCATGGAGTTTGTCTTCTAGGAGATAGATCTATTTGGTATCACTTCATGGAACAACCCGAATCTGTCCGCACCAATGGAGAATTAATTCGAACTCCATATTTCTATTCTTGTTTGTTACCCACGGTTCATTCATCATCTTTACCTTCTTTTGAGCATTATTTCCATCCTCACACATGTATTTCCTATGCAGATTTTGAAGGAAAATGTAAAGAGCCATCAATGCAGTCTCAAGTTGAATCGATTGATGGAAGGAATCACGTGTCACAGGGAGTTTTTGCATTTAACTCTTATTCTACACCTTCTTACCACTTAATTAATGACGTTCCATTGCTTATGTATCCAATTTCTGGTTCAAAACAAGCTGAGACTCATTTTGTTTTTGTAGGTTGTAAGGCTGCTCGAAATTTTCCAGCTTTGATTAAAGAGTTGCAACCTGGTTTCATGCTTGTGCCAGCTGCTTGTAATCTTCCATGCATATTCATACATCCAAAAGCTGGTCACCATGAGATCATTTTATCAACTCAAACTGGCGCAAATTCAAGTGACTCGTCTGGAGTGTGACCTTCACTTCATTGCTGCCACTTATGTTGGGTGATGCAGACAAGTGTGTCAATCAAGACCCGAATGTTGTTTTTACCTCACTGGTTCATTCTTCCACGGAAGTGCAACATGAATGGCTCATTGTTCTATCTCCAGATGGGCAAGTAGTGCCAAATCAGCAACAACTAGGGTCGAATTATACTACCTTGCACAATCAGATTCAAGATTTTTCTAAGCTGAATGAGAGTCATCATGAAGATCCCTATCTAGTGCATGTGAAACGTAAGTTGTCGAGTAGTATTAACCCTACATATACTAATTGTGTGATTTGTTTTATGGGTTTGAATTTGACATGCAAACGACCAAGGGTTGATGAGAGAGTTTTGGAGTGCTACACGGAATTTTCACAAGCTTTATACAAGGTGTTTCTTGTCTTGGCGAATGTCCTTGTTCAAGAGCATCATGAGGTTGTCCAAGCGACATGTGACGTGGCTGGTGCTCATTCATCTCGCTCCCACATTGCATGGAGTACCACTTTTTCCCAAGATTTAAGGACAAATCCTTTTCAAGAGGAGGGGAATGATACGAATGAGCAAGCCTCAAAGGGAGGATTGGGCCTCGATTAAGTAGCTCTTGTTGAGCTTAGCTTCGGCCATGTGGGCCTTAGGTCCAATAGTACTTTAGCTAGTCATTAAGCTAGTTAATTAGTAGGTTAGCTTTCGGCCAAGAGAGACCCAATGGGCTGGCCGATTTTCCCTTCATGCTTTCCAAGCTTTATTAGGTTTAGTCAAGGCTATAAATAGCCCTAAAGCTGATGGTACATTTAGTTTTTGCGATGTTATTAATAAAATTCCAGAATTTCGTCTTCCATTAAGCCAAATTCCTCTAGCTTGTGAAAGCTAAGTTGAACATCCTAGTGTGGTTCCTAGGTTGTTTATTGACTTATCAATCAAGCAAACACACTTGATTGTGGCATCCTCTGCCGTTGAATTCGTTCTTGAGTGGTCCGAGTTTGGGTTCAACTCCGTCGATTCCGTAACGTGTCCTCTAAGATCCTAAGTTGCTTCCGCGACCGGGCAGCGAGACCCTCGACAGCTCAGCGGAGGTCGAAGACCTGATTGACTAACACCAAAGCAACACCAAAATACCACCAAACCCCCGACCAAAAGGCCGAGGACCAGCACGCTCCGCAAATTCCAGAATTTTGGGTTGTCGGGTAGAGTACTTCTAGGATTTTCAAAAATTCAGCCTTGAAGGCATTTTGTCTTGCCTTCTTTTTCAGTCATTAGTCCTAATCTGAGTTTTAGATCGCGTCTAGGCCTTCATTCACCTCCATTCCTTGCTGCTATCTTGTGTCACTTGTTGACTAGTCAAGAACGTACCTTGCGGTGACGCCTAATTTGTTCAACCCGAGCAACTAGCAAGCCAAGGAATTGCTTGGTGAGACTATTAGAGAGTGATACACTTGAGTGAAACACAAGCGTGAGTGACCTATACATTGTACAAAAAAAAAAAAAAAGGAGAGAAGAGGTCGTTTGCTTATTTTCTTTTGCAGGTTTACCTAAGCATGTCTAGTGGAGTTGGTGACCAAACAATGGACTTTAAACTACACATGGTGGCCATGATGGAAGAATTCAAGCAGAGTTTGGATGAAGCTTTCGAGCCTCTTCATAGACGCCTTGACCGAATGGTGAATAAGGATGTCAAGAGGAGGGGTTCCCCACAATTTCATCCTGACGTCCAACCTACCTCTTCAAAGTCATTATATTCAAGGAGAAGGGAGGAGGTTCATTCGACAACAAAGCATGCAAATACTTTATCCATAGATGAAGGAGTTAGTTGAGTGCAGGAGACATGTCAACAACTCTCTTCCAACAAAAACTTGAAAAAGAGCGAGTTGAGTATGGTGGTGAGAGTGCACTTGAGGTAAAAGTTGAGGAATGTGAGATTGAAAAAGAGGTAAAAAAATCTGAGGAGATGAGTGAAGCATCAAGTGAGCTGATTGTGCATGGGAAGGCGAGTGTTTATAGTTTTCCTAACGAACTTAACTTTGCCTTGTTTAGTGTTTCTGCTTTTGTACAGATTGAGCGAAGTCGAGTGAAGTTAGTCATGCAATGTTCCATTCCAAAGTTGCTTGTACAATTCACTAGCTTCCATGGAGTTTGTCTTCTAGGAGATAGATCTATTTGGTATCACTTCATGGAACAACCCGAATCTGTCCGCACCAATGGAGAATTAATTCGAACTCCATATTTCTATTCTTGTTTGTTACCCACGGTTCATTCATCATCTTTACCTTCTTTTGAGCATTATTTCCATCCTCACACATGTATTTCCTATGCAGATTTTGAAGGAAAATGTAAAGAGCCATCAATGCAGTCTCAAGTTGAATCGATTGATGGAAGGAATCACGTGTCACAGGGAGTTTTTGCATTTAACTCTTATTCTACACCTTCTTACCACTTAATTAATGACGTTCCATTGCTTATGTATCCAATTTCTGGTTCAAAACAAGCTGAGACTCATTTTGTTTTTGTAGGTTGTAAGGCTGCTCGAAATTTTCCAGCTTTGATTAAAGAGTTGCAACCTGGTTTCATGCTTGTGCCAGCTGCTTGTAATCTTCCATGCATATTCATACATCCAAAAGCTGGTCACCATGAGATCATTTTATCAACTCAAACTGGCGCAAATTCAAGTGACTCGTCTGGAGTGTGACCTTCACTTCATTGCTGCCACTTATGTTGGGTGATGCAGACAAGTGTGTCAATCAAGACCCGAATGTTGTTTTTACCTCACTGGTTCATTCTTCCACGGAAGTGCAACATGAATGGCTCATTGTTCTATCTCCAGATGGGCAAGTAGTGCCAAATCAGCAACAACTAGGGTCGAATTATACTACCTTGCACAATCAGATTCAAGATTTTTCTAAGCTGAATGAGAGTCATCATGAAGATCCCTATCTAGTGCATGTGAAACGTAAGTTGTCGAGTAGTATTAACCCTACATATACTAATTGTGTGATTTGTTTTATGGGTTTGAATTTGACATGCAAACGACCAAGGGTTGATGAGAGAGTTTTGGAGTGCTACACGGAATTTTCACAAGCTTTATACAAGGTGTTTCTTGTCTTGGCGAATGTCCTTGTTCAAGAGCATCATGAGGTTGTCCAAGCGACATGTGACGTGGCTGGTGCTCATTCATCTCGCTCCCACATTGCATGGAGTACCACTTTTTCCCAAGATTTAAGGACAAATCCTTTTCAAGAGGAGGGGAATGATACGAATGAGCAAGCCTCAAAGGGAGGATTGGGCCTCGATTAAGTAGCTCTTGTTGAGCTTAGCTTCGGCCATGTGGGCCTTAGGTCCAATAGTACTTTAGCTAGTCATTAAGCTAGTTAATTAGTAGGTTAGCTTTCGGCCAAGAGAGACCCAATGGGCTGGCCGATTTTCCCTTCATGCTTTCCAAGCTTTATTAGGTTTAGTCAAGGCTATAAATAGCCCTAAAGCTGATGGTACATTTAGTTTTTGCGATGTTATTAATAAAATTCCAGAATTTCGTCTTCCATTAAGCCAAATTCCTCTAGCTTGTGAAAGCTAAGTTGAACATCCTAGTGTGGTTCCTAGGTTGTTTATTGACTTATCAATCAAGCAAACACACTTGATTGTGGCATCCTCTGCCGTTGAATTCGTTCTTGAGTGGTCCGAGTTTGGGTTCAACTCCGTCGATTCCGTAACGTGTCCTCTAAGATCCTAAGTTGCTTCCGCGACCGGGCAGCGAGACCCTCGACAGCTCAGCGGAGGTCGAAGACCTGATTGACTAACACCAAAGCAACACCAAAATACCACCAAACCCCCGACCAAAAGGCCGAGGACCAGCACGCTCCGCAAATTCCAGAATTTTGGGTTGTCGGGTAGAGTACTTCTAGGATTTTCAAAAATTCAGCCTTGAAGGCATTTTGTCTTGCCTTCTTTTTCAGTCATTAGTCCTAATCTGAGTTTTAGATCGCGTCTAGGCCTTCATTCACCTCCATTCCTTGCTGCTATCTTGTGTCACTTGTTGACTAGTCAAGAACGTACCTTGCGGTGACGCCTAATTTGTTCAACCCGAGCAACTAGCAAGCCAAGGAATTGCTTGGTGAGACTATTAGAGAGTGATACACTTGAGTGAAACACAAGCGTGAGTGACCTATACATTGTACAAAAAAAAAAAAAAAGGAGAGAAGAGGTCGTTTGCTTATTTTCTTTTGCAGGTTTACCTAAGCATGTCTAGTGGAGTTGGTGACCAAACAATGGACTTTAAACTACACATGGTGGCCATGATGGAAGAATTCAAGCAGAGTTTGGATGAAGCTTTCGAGCCTCTTCATAGACGCCTTGACCGAATGGTGAATAAGGATGTCAAGAGGAGGGGTTCCCCACAATTTCATCCTGACGTCCAACCTACCTCTTCAAAGTCATTATATTCAAGGAGAAGGGAGGAGGTTCATTCGACAACAAAGCATGCAAATACTTTATCCATAGATGAAGGAGTTAGTTGAGTGCAGGAGACATGTCAACAACTCTCTTCCAACAAAAACTTGAAAAAGAGCGAGTTGAGTATGGTGGTGAGAGTGCACTTGAGGTAAAAGTTGAGGAATGTGAGATTGAAAAAGAGGTAAAAAAATCTGAGGAGATGAGTGAAGCATCAAGTGAGCTGATTGTGCATGGGAAGGCGAGTGTTTATAGTTTTCCTAACGAACTTAACTTTGCCTTGTTTAGTGTTTCTGCTTTTGTACAGATTGAGCGAAGTCGAGTGAAGTTAGTCATGCAATGTTCCATTCCAAAGTTGCTTGTACAATTCACTAGCTTCCATGGAGTTTGTCTTCTAGGAGATAGATCTATTTGGTATCACTTCATGGAACAACCCGAATCTGTCCGCACCAATGGAGAATTAATTCGAACTCCATATTTCTATTCTTGTTTGTTACCCACGGTTCATTCATCATCTTTACCTTCTTTTGAGCATTATTTCCATCCTCACACATGTATTTCCTATGCAGATTTTGAAGGAAAATGTAAAGAGCCATCAATGCAGTCTCAAGTTGAATCGATTGATGGAAGGAATCACGTGTCACAGGGAGTTTTTGCATTTAACTCTTATTCTACACCTTCTTACCACTTAATTAATGACGTTCCATTGCTTATGTATCCAATTTCTGGTTCAAAACAAGCTGAGACTCATTTTGTTTTTGTAGGTTGTAAGGCTGCTCGAAATTTTCCAGCTTTGATTAAAGAGTTGCAACCTGGTTTCATGCTTGTGCCAGCTGCTTGTAATCTTCCATGCATATTCATACATCCAAAAGCTGGTCACCATGAGATCATTTTATCAACTCAAACTGGCGCAAATTCAAGTGACTCGTCTGGAGTGTGACCTTCACTTCATTGCTGCCACTTATGTTGGGTGATGCAGACAAGTGTGTCAATCAAGACCCGAATGTTGTTTTTACCTCACTGGTTCATTCTTCCACGGAAGTGCAACATGAATGGCTCATTGTTCTATCTCCAGATGGGCAAGTAGTGCCAAATCAGCAACAACTAGGGTCGAATTATACTACCTTGCACAATCAGATTCAAGATTTTTCTAAGCTGAATGAGAGTCATCATGAAGATCCCTATCTAGTGCATGTGAAACGTAAGTTGTCGAGTAGTATTAACCCTACATATACTAATTGTGTGATTTGTTTTATGGGTTTGAATTTGACATGCAAACGACCAAGGGTTGATGAGAGAGTTTTGGAGTGCTACACGGAATTTTCACAAGCTTTATACAAGGTGTTTCTTGTCTTGGCGAATGTCCTTGTTCAAGAGCATCATGAGGTTGTCCAAGCGACATGTGACGTGGCTGGTGCTCATTCATCTCGCTCCCACATTGCATGGAGTACCACTTTTTCCCAAGATTTAAGGACAAATCCTTTTCAAGAGGAGGGGAATGATACGAATGAGCAAGCCTCAAAGGGAGGATTGGGCCTCGATTAAGTAGCTCTTGTTGAGCTTAGCTTCGGCCATGTGGGCCTTAGGTCCAATAGTACTTTAGCTAGTCATTAAGCTAGTTAATTAGTAGGTTAGCTTTCGGCCAAGAGAGACCCAATGGGCTGGCCGATTTTCCCTTCATGCTTTCCAAGCTTTATTAGGTTTAGTCAAGGCTATAAATAGCCCTAAAGCTGATGGTACATTTAGTTTTTGCGATGTTATTAATAAAATTCCAGAATTTCGTCTTCCATTAAGCCAAATTCCTCTAGCTTGTGAAAGCTAAGTTGAACATCCTAGTGTGGTTCCTAGGTTGTTTATTGACTTATCAATCAAGCAAACACACTTGATTGTGGCATCCTCTGCCGTTGAATTCGTTCTTGAGTGGTCCGAGTTTGGGTTCAACTCCGTCGATTCCGTAACGTGTCCTCTAAGATCCTAAGTTGCTTCCGCGACCGGGCAGCGAGACCCTCGACAGCTCAGCGGAGGTCGAAGACCTGATTGACTAACACCAAAGCAACACCAAAATACCACCAAACCCCCGACCAAAAGGCCGAGGACCAGCACGCTCCGCAAATTCCAGAATTTTGGGTTGTCGGGTAGAGTACTTCTAGGATTTTCAAAAATTCAGCCTTGAAGGCATTTTGTCTTGCCTTCTTTTTCAGTCATTAGTCCTAATCTGAGTTTTAGATCGCGTCTAGGCCTTCATTCACCTCCATTCCTTGCTGCTATCTTGTGTCACTTGTTGACTAGTCAAGAACGTACCTTGCGGTGACGCCTAATTTGTTCAACCCGAGCAACTAGCAAGCCAAGGAATTGCTTGGTGAGACTATTAGAGAGTGATACACTTGAGTGAAACACAAGCGTGAGTGACCTATACATTGTACAAAAAAAAAAAAAAAGGAGAGAAGAGGTCGTTTGCTTATTTTCTTTTGCAGGTTTACCTAAGCATGTCTAGTGGAGTTGGTGACCAAACAATGGACTTTAAACTACACATGGTGGCCATGATGGAAGAATTCAAGCAGAGTTTGGATGAAGCTTTCGAGCCTCTTCATAGACGCCTTGACCGAATGGTGAATAAGGATGTCAAGAGGAGGGGTTCCCCACAATTTCATCCTGACGTCCAACCTACCTCTTCAAAGTCATTATATTCAAGGAGAAGGGAGGAGGTTCATTCGACAACAAAGCATGCAAATACTTTATCCATAGATGAAGGAGTTAGTTGAGTGCAGGAGACATGTCAACAACTCTCTTCCAACAAAAACTTGAAAAAGAGCGAGTTGAGTATGGTGGTGAGAGTGCACTTGAGGTAAAAGTTGAGGAATGTGAGATTGAAAAAGAGGTAAAAAAATCTGAGGAGATGAGTGAAGCATCAAGTGAGCTGATTGTGCATGGGAAGGCGAGTGTTTATAGTTTTCCTAACGAACTTAACTTTGCCTTGTTTAGTGTTTCTGCTTTTGTACAGATTGAGCGAAGTCGAGTGAAGTTAGTCATGCAATGTTCCATTCCAAAGTTGCTTGTACAATTCACTAGCTTCCATGGAGTTTGTCTTCTAGGAGATAGATCTATTTGGTATCACTTCATGGAACAACCCGAATCTGTCCGCACCAATGGAGAATTAATTCGAACTCCATATTTCTATTCTTGTTTGTTACCCACGGTTCATTCATCATCTTTACCTTCTTTTGAGCATTATTTCCATCCTCACACATGTATTTCCTATGCAGATTTTGAAGGAAAATGTAAAGAGCCATCAATGCAGTCTCAAGTTGAATCGATTGATGGAAGGAATCACGTGTCACAGGGAGTTTTTGCATTTAACTCTTATTCTACACCTTCTTACCACTTAATTAATGACGTTCCATTGCTTATGTATCCAATTTCTGGTTCAAAACAAGCTGAGACTCATTTTGTTTTTGTAGGTTGTAAGGCTGCTCGAAATTTTCCAGCTTTGATTAAAGAGTTGCAACCTGGTTTCATGCTTGTGCCAGCTGCTTGTAATCTTCCATGCATATTCATACATCCAAAAGCTGGTCACCATGAGATCATTTTATCAACTCAAACTGGCGCAAATTCAAGTGACTCGTCTGGAGTGTGACCTTCACTTCATTGCTGCCACTTATGTTGGGTGATGCAGACAAGTGTGTCAATCAAGACCCGAATGTTGTTTTTACCTCACTGGTTCATTCTTCCACGGAAGTGCAACATGAATGGCTCATTGTTCTATCTCCAGATGGGCAAGTAGTGCCAAATCAGCAACAACTAGGGTCGAATTATACTACCTTGCACAATCAGATTCAAGATTTTTCTAAGCTGAATGAGAGTCATCATGAAGATCCCTATCTAGTGCATGTGAAACGTAAGTTGTCGAGTAGTATTAACCCTACATATACTAATTGTGTGATTTGTTTTATGGGTTTGAATTTGACATGCAAACGACCAAGGGTTGATGAGAGAGTTTTGGAGTGCTACACGGAATTTTCACAAGCTTTATACAAGGTGTTTCTTGTCTTGGCGAATGTCCTTGTTCAAGAGCATCATGAGGTTGTCCAAGCGACATGTGACGTGGCTGGTGCTCATTCATCTCGCTCCCACATTGCATGGAGTACCACTTTTTCCCAAGATTTAAGGACAAATCCTTTTCAAGAGGAGGGGAATGATACGAATGAGCAAGCCTCAAAGGGAGGATTGGGCCTCGATTAAGTAGCTCTTGTTGAGCTTAGCTTCGGCCATGTGGGCCTTAGGTCCAATAGTACTTTAGCTAGTCATTAAGCTAGTTAATTAGTAGGTTAGCTTTCGGCCAAGAGAGACCCAATGGGCTGGCCGATTTTCCCTTCATGCTTTCCAAGCTTTATTAGGTTTAGTCAAGGCTATAAATAGCCCTAAAGCTGATGGTACATTTAGTTTTTGCGATGTTATTAATAAAATTCCAGAATTTCGTCTTCCATTAAGCCAAATTCCTCTAGCTTGTGAAAGCTAAGTTGAACATCCTAGTGTGGTTCCTAGGTTGTTTATTGACTTATCAATCAAGCAAACACACTTGATTGTGGCATCCTCTGCCGTTGAATTCGTTCTTGAGTGGTCCGAGTTTGGGTTCAACTCCGTCGATTCCGTAACGTGTCCTCTAAGATCCTAAGTTGCTTCCGCGACCGGGCAGCGAGACCCTCGACAGCTCAGCGGAGGTCGAAGACCTGATTGACTAACACCAAAGCAACACCAAAATACCACCAAACCCCCGACCAAAAGGCCGAGGACCAGCACGCTCCGCAAATTCCAGAATTTTGGGTTGTCGGGTAGAGTACTTCTAGGATTTTCAAAAATTCAGCCTTGAAGGCATTTTGTCTTGCCTTCTTTTTCAGTCATTAGTCCTAATCTGAGTTTTAGATCGCGTCTAGGCCTTCATTCACCTCCATTCCTTGCTGCTATCTTGTGTCACTTGTTGACTAGTCAAGAACGTACCTTGCGGTGACGCCTAATTTGTTCAACCCGAGCAACTAGCAAGCCAAGGAATTGCTTGGTGAGACTATTAGAGAGTGATACACTTGAGTGAAACACAAGCGTGAGTGACCTATACATTGTACAAAAAAAAAAAAAAAGGAGAGAAGAGGTCGTTTGCTTATTTTCTTTTGCAGGTTTACCTAAGCATGTCTAGTGGAGTTGGTGACCAAACAATGGACTTTAAACTACACGTGGTGGCCATGATGGAAGAATTCAAGCAGAGTTTGGATGAAGCTTTCGAGCCTCTTCATAGACGCCTTGACCGAATGGTGAATAAGGATGTCAAGAGGAGGGGTTCCCCACAATTTCATCCTGACGTCCAACCTACCTCTTCAAAGTCATTATATTCAAGGAGAAGGGAGGAGGTTCATTCGACAACAAAGCATGCAAATACTTTATCCATAGATGAAGGAGTTAGTTGAGTGCAGGAGACATGTCAACAACTCTCTTCCAACAAAAACTTGAAAAAGAGCGAGTTGAGTATGGTGGTGAGAGTGCACTTGAGGTAAAAGTTGAGGAATGTGAGATTGAAAAAGAGGTAAAAAAATCTGAGGAGATGAGTGAAGCATCAAGTGAGCTGATTGTGCATGGGAAGGCGAGTGTTTATAGTTTTCCTAACGAACTTAACTTTGCCTTGTTTAGTGTTTCTGCTTTTGTACAGATTGAGCGAAGTCGAGTGAAGTTAGTCATGCAATGTTCCATTCCAAAGTTGCTTGTACAATTCACTAGCTTCCATGGAGTTTGTCTTCTAGGAGATAGATCTATTTGGTATCACTTCATGGAACAACCCGAATCTGTCCGCACCAATGGAGAATTAATTCGAACTCCATATTTCTATTCTTGTTTGTTACCCACGGTTCATTCATCATCTTTACCTTCTTTTGAGCATTATTTCCATCCTCACACATGTATTTCCTATGCAGATTTTGAAGGAAAATGTAAAGAGCCATCAATGCAGTCTCAAGTTGAATCGATTGATGGAAGGAATCACGTGTCACAGGGAGTTTTTGCATTTAACTCTTATTCTACACCTTCTTACCACTTAATTAATGACGTTCCATTGCTTATGTATCCAATTTCTGGTTCAAAACAAGCTGAGACTCATTTTGTTTTTGTAGGTTGTAAGGCTGCTCGAAATTTTCCAGCTTTGATTAAAGAGTTGCAACCTGGTTTCATGCTTGTGCCAGCTGCTTGTAATCTTCCATGCATATTCATACATCCAAAAGCTGGTCACCATGAGATCATTTTATCAACTCAAACTGGCGCAAATTCAAGTGACTCGTCTGGAGTGTGACCTTCACTTCATTGCTGCCACTTATGTTGGGTGATGCAGACAAGTGTGTCAATCAAGACCCGAATGTTGTTTTTACCTCACTGGTTCATTCTTCCACGGAAGTGCAACATGAATGGCTCATTGTTCTATCTCCAGATGGGCAAGTAGTGCCAAATCAGCAACAACTAGGGTCGAATTATACTACCTTGCACAATCAGATTCAAGATTTTTCTAAGCTGAATGAGAGTCATCATGAAGATCCCTATCTAGTGCATGTGAAACGTAAGTTGTCGAGTAGTATTAACCCTACATATACTAATTGTGTGATTTGTTTTATGGGTTTGAATTTGACATGCAAACGACCAAGGGTTGATGAGAGAGTTTTGGAGTGCTACACGGAATTTTCACAAGCTTTATACAAGGTGTTTCTTGTCTTGGCGAATGTCCTTGTTCAAGAGCATCATGAGGTTGTCCAAGCGACATGTGACGTGGCTGGTGCTCATTCATCTCGCTCCCACATTGCATGGAGTACCACTTTTTCCCAAGATTTAAGGACAAATCCTTTTCAAGAGGAGGGGAATGATACGAATGAGCAAGCCTCAAAGGGAGGATTGGGCCTCGATTAAGTAGCTCTTGTTGAGCTTAGCTTCGGCCATGTGGGCCTTAGGTCCAATAGTACTTTAGCTAGTCATTAAGCTAGTTAATTAGTAGGTTAGCTTTCGGCCAAGAGAGACCCAATGGGCTGGCCGATTTTCCCTTCATGCTTTCCAAGCTTTATTAGGTTTAGTCAAGGCTATAAATAGCCCTAAAGCTGATGGTACATTTAGTTTTTGCGATGTTATTAATAAAATTCCAGAATTTCGTCTTCCATTAAGCCAAATTCCTCTAGCTTGTGAAAGCTAAGTTGAACATCCTAGTGTGGTTCCTAGGTTGTTTATTGACTTATCAATCAAGCAAACACACTTGATTGTGGCATCCTCTGCCGTTGAATTCGTTCTTGAGTGGTCCGAGTTTGGGTTCAACTCCGTCGATTCCGTAACGTGTCCTCTAAGATCCTAAGTTGCTTCCGCGACCGGGCAGCGAGACCCTCGACAGCTCAGCGGAGGTCGAAGACCTGATTGACTAACACCAAAGCAACACCAAAATACCACCAAACCCCCGACCAAAAGGCCGAGGACCAGCACGCTCCGCAAATTCCAGAATTTTGGGTTGTCGGGTAGAGTACTTCTAGGATTTTCAAAAATTCAGCCTTGAAGGCATTTTGTCTTGCCTTCTTTTTCAGTCATTAGTCCTAATCTGAGTTTTAGATCGCGTCTAGGCCTTCATTCACCTCCATTCCTTGCTGCTATCTTGTGTCACTTGTTGACTAGTCAAGAACGTACCTTGCGGTGACGCCTAATTTGTTCAACCCGAGCAACTAGCAAGCCAAGGAATTGCTTGGTGAGACTATTAGAGAGTGATACACTTGAGTGAAACACAAGCGTGAGTGACCTATACATTGTACCAAAAAAAAAAAGAAGGAGAGAAGAGGTCGTTTGCTTATTTTCTTTTGCAGGTTTACCTAAGCATGTCTAGTGGAGTTGGTGACCAAACAATGGACTTTAAACTACACATGGTGGCCATGATGGAAGAATTCAAGCAGAGTTTGGATGAAGCTTTCGAGCCTCTTCATAGACGCCTTGACCGAATGGTGAATAAGGATGTCAAGAGGAGGGGTTCCCCACAATTTCATCCTGACGTCCAACCTACCTCTTCAAAGTCATTATATTCAAGGAGAAGGGAGGAGGTTCATTCGACAACAAAGCATGCAAATACTTTATCCATAGATGAAGGAGTTAGTTGAGTGCAGGACACATGTCAACAACTCTCCTCCAACAAAAACTTGAAAAAGAGCGAGTTGAGTTTGGTGGTGAGAGTGCACTTGAGGTAAAAGTTGAGGAATGTGAGATTGAAAAAGAGGTAAAAAAATCTGAGGAGATGAGTGAAGCATCAAGTGAGCTGATTGTGCATGGGAAGGCGAGTGTTTATAGTTTTCCTAACGAACTTAACTTTGCCTTGTTTAGTGTTTCTGCTTTTGTACAGATTGAGCGAAGTCGAGTGAAGTTAGTCATGCAATGTTCCATTCCAAAGTTGCTTGTACAATTCACTAGCTTCCATGGAGTTTGTCTTCTAGGAGATAGATCTATTTGGTATCACTTCATGGAACAACCCGAATCTGTCCGCACCAATGGAGAATTAATTCGAACTCCATATTTCTATTCTTGTTTGTTACCCACGGTTCATTCATTATCTTTACCTTCTTTTGAGCATTATTTCCATCCTCACACATGTATTTCCTATGCAGATTTTGAAGGAAAATGTAAAGAGCCATCAATGCAGTCTCAAGTTGAATCGATTGATGGAAAGAATCACGTGTCACAGGGAGTTTTTGCATTTAACTCTTATTCTACACCTTCTTACCACTTAATTAATGACGTTCCATTGCTTATGTATCCAATTTCTGGTTCAAAACAAGCTGAGACTCATTTTGTTTTTGTAGGTTGTAAGGCTGCTCGAAATTTTCCAGCTTTGATTAAAGAGTTGCAACCTGGTTTCATGCTTGTGCCAGCTGCTTGTAATCTTCCATGCATATTCATACATCCAAAAGCTGGTCACCATGAGATCATTTTATCAACTCAAACTGGCGCAAATTCAAGTGACTCGTCTGGAGTGTGACCTTCACTTCATTGCTGCCACTTATGTTGGGTGATGCAGACAAGTGTGTCAATCAAGACCCGAATGTTGTTTTTACCTCACTGGTTCATTCTTCCACGGAAGTGCAACATGAATGGCTCATTGTTCTATCTCCAGATGGGCAAGTAGTGCCAAATCAGCAACAACTAGGGTCGAATTATACTACCTTGCACAATCAGATTCAAGATTTTTCTAAGCTGAATGAGAGTCATCATGAAGATCCCTATCTAGTGCATGTGAAACGTAAGTTGTCGAGTAGTATTAACCCTACATATACTAATTGTGTGATTTGTTTTATGGGTTTGAATTTGACATGCAAACGACCAAGGGTTGATGAGAGAGTTTTGGAGTGCTACACGGAATTTTCACAAGCTTTATACAAGGTGTTTCTTGTCTTGGCGAATGTCCTTGTTCAAGAGCATCATGAGGTTGTCCAAGCGACATGTGACGTGGCTGGTGCTCATTCATCTCGCTCCCACATTGCATGGAGTACCACTTTTTCCCAAGATTTAAGGACAAATCCTTTTCAAGAGGAGGGGAATGATACGAATGAGCAAGCCTCAAAGGGAGGATTGGGCCTCGATTAAGTAGCTCTTGTTGAGCTTAGCTTCGGCCATGTGGGCCTTAGGTCCAATAGTACTTTAGCTAGTCATTAAGCTAGTTAATTAGTAGGTTAGCTTTCGGCCAAGAGAGACCCAATGGGCTGGCCGATTTTCCCTTCATGCTTTCCAAGCTTTATTAGGTTTAGTCAAGGCTATAAATAGCCCTAAAGCTGATGGTACATTTAGTTTTTGCGATGTTATTAATAAAATTCCAGAATTTCGTCTTCCATTAAGCCAAATTCCTCTAGCTTGTGAAAGCTAAGTTGAACATCCTAGTGTGGTTCCTAGGTTGTTTATTGACTTATCAATCAAGCAAACACACTTGATTGTGGCATCCTCTGCCGTTGAATTCGTTCTTGAGTGGTCCGAGTTTGGGTTCAACTCCGTCGATTCCGTAACGTGTCCTCTAAGATCCTAAGTTGCTTCCGCGACCGGGCAGCGAGACCCTCGACAGCTCAGCGGAGGTCGAAGACCTGATTGACTAACACCAAAGCAACACCAAAATACCACCAAACCCCCGACCAAAAGGCCGAGGACCAGCACGCTCCGCAAATTCCAGAATTTTGGGTTGTCGGGTAGAGTACTTCTAGCATTTTCTAAAATTCAGCCTTGAAGGCATTTTGTCTTGCCTTCTTTTTCAGTCATTAGTCCTAATCTGAGTTTTAGATCGCGTCTAGGCCTTCATTCACCTCCATTCCTTGCTGCTATCTTGTGTCACTTGTTGACTAGTCAAGAACGTACCTTGCGGTGACGCCTAATTTGTTCAACCCGAGCAACTAGCAAGCCAAGGAATTGCTTGGTGAGACTATTAGAGAGTGATACACTTGAGTGAAACACAAGCGCGAGTGACCTATACATTGTACCAAAAAAAAAAAAAGGAGAGAAGAGGTCGTTTGCTTATTTTCTTTTGCAGGTTTACCTAAGCATGTCTAGTGGAGTTGGTGACCAAACAATGGACTTTAAACTACACATGGTGGCCATGATGGAAGAATTCAAGCAGAGTTTGGATGAAGCTTTCGAGCCTCTTCATAGACGCCTTGACCGAATGGTGAATAAGGATGTCAAGAGGAGGGGTTCCCCACAATTTCATCCTGACGTCCAACCTACCTCTTCAAAGTCATTATATTCAAGGAGAAGGGAGGAGGTTCATTCGACAACAAAGCATGCAAATACTTTATCCATAGATGAAGGAGTTAGTTGAGTGCAGGAGACATGTCAACAACTCTCCTCCAACAAAAACTTGAAAAAGAGCGAGTTGAGTATGGTGGTGAGAGTGCACTTGAGGTAAAAGTTGAGGAATGTGAGATTGAAAAAGAGGTAAAAAAATCTGAGGAGATGAGTGAAGCATCAAGTGAGCTGATTGTGCATGGGAAGGCGAGTGTTTATAGTTTTCCTAACGAACTTAACTTTGCCTTGTTTAGTGTTTCTGCTTTTGTACAGATTGAGCGAAGTCGAGTGAAGTTAGTCATGCAATGTTCCATTCCAAAGTTGCTTGTACAATTCACTAGCTTCCATGGAGTTTGTCTTCTAGGAGATAGATCTATTTGGTATCACTTCATGGAACAACCCGAATCTGTCCGCACCAATGGAGAATTAATTCGAACTCCATATTTCTATTCTTGTTTGTTACCCACGGTTCATTCATCATCTTTACCTTCTTTTGAGCATTATTTCCATCCTCACACATGTATTTCCTATGCAGATTTTGAAGGAAAATGTAAAGAGCCATCAATGCAGTCTCAAGTTGAATCGATTGATGGAAGGAATCACGTGTCACAGGGAGTTTTTGCATTTAACTCTTATTCTACACCTTCTTACCACTTAATTAATGACGTTCCATTGCTTATGTATCCAATTTCTGGTTCAAAACAAGCTGAGACTCATTTTGTTTTTGTAGGTTGTAAGGCTGCTCGAAATTTTCCAGCTTTGATTAAAGAGTTGCAACCTGGTTTCATGCTTGTGCCAGCTGCTTGTAATCTTCCATGCATATTCATACATCCAAAAGCTGGTCACCATGAGATCATTTTATCAACTCAAACTGGCGCAAATTCAAGTGACTCGTCTGGAGTGTGACCTTCACTTCATTGCTGCCACTTATGTTGGGTGATGCAGACAAGTGTGTCAATCAAGACCCGAATGTGGTTTTTACCTCACTGGTTCATTCTTCCACGGAAGTGCAACATGAATGGCTCATTGTTCTATCTCCAGATGGGCAAGTAGTGCCAAATCAGCAACAACTAGGGTCGAATTATACTACCTTGCACAATCAGATTCAAGATTTTTCTAAGCTGAATGAGAGTCATCATGAAGATCCCTATCTAGTGCATGTGAAACGTAAGTTGTCGAGTAGTATTAACCCTACATATACTAATTGTGTGATTTGTTTTATGGGTTTGAATTTGACATGCAAACGACCAAGGGTTGATGAGAGAGTTTTGGAGTGCTACACGGAATTTTCACAAGCTTTATACAAGGTGTTTCTTGTCTTGGCGAATGTCCTTGTTCAAGAGCATCATGAGGTTGTCCAAGCGACATGTGACGTGGCTGGTGCTCATTCATCTCGCTCCCACATTGCATGGAGTACCACTTTCTCCCAAGATTTAAGGACAAATCCTTTTCAAGAGGAGGGGAATGATACGAATGAGCAAGCCTCAAAGGGAGGATTGGGCCTCGATTAACTAGCTCTTGTTGAGCTTAGCTTCGGCCATGTGGGCCTTAGGTCCAATAGTACTTTAGCTAGTCATTAAGCTAGTTAATTAGTAGGTTAGCTTTCGGCCAAGAGAGACCCAATGGGCTGGCCGATTTTCCCTTCATGCTTTCCAAGCTTTATTAGGTTTAGTCAAGGCTATAAATAGCCCTAAAGCTGATGGTACATTTAGTTTTTGCGATGTTATTAATAAAATTCCAGAATTTCGTCTTCCATTAAGCCAAATTCCTCTAGCTTGTGAAAGCTAAGTTGAACATCCTAGTGTGGTTCCTAGGTTGTTTATTGACTTATCAATCAAGCAAACACACTTGATTGTGGCATCCTCTGCCGTTGAATTCGTTCTTGAGTGGTCCGAGTTTGGGTTCAACTCCGTCGATTCCGTAACGTGTCCTCTAAGATCCTAAGTTGCTTCCGCGACCGGGCAGCGAGACCCTCGACAGCTCAGCGGAGGTCGAAGACCTGATTGACTAACACCAAAGCAACACCAAAATACCACCAAACCCCCGACCAAAAGGCCGAGGACCAGCACGCTCCGCAAATTCCAGAATTTTGGGTTGTCGGGTAGAGTACTTCTAGCATTTTCAAAAATTCAGCCTTGAAGGCATTTTGTCTTGCCTTCTTTTTCAGTCATTAGTCCTAATCTGAGTTTTAGATCGCGTCTAGGCCTTCATTCACCTCCATTCCTTGCTGCTATCTTGTGTCACTTGTTGACTAGTCAAGAACGTACCTTGCGGTGACGCCTAATTTGTTCAACCCGAGCAACTAGCAAGCCAAGGAATTGCTTGGTGAGACTATTAGAGAGTGATACACTTGAGTGAAACACAAGCGCGAGTGACCTATACATTGTACCAAAAAAAAAAGAAGGAGAGAAGAGGTCGTTTGCTTATTTTCTTTTGCAGGTTTACCTAAGCATGTCTAGTGGAGTTGGTGACCAAACAATGGACTTTAAACTACACATGGTGGCCATGATGGAAGAATTCAAGCAGAGTTTGGATGAAGCTTTCGAGCCTCTTCATAGACGCCTTGACCGAATGGTGAATAAGGATGTCAAGAGGAGGGGTTCCCCACAATTTCATCCTGACGTCCAACCTACCTCTTCAAAGTCATTATATTCAAGGAGAAGGGAGGAGGTTCATTCGACAACAAAGCATGCAAATACTTTATCCATAGATGAAGGAGTTAGTTGAGTGCAGGAGACATGTCAACAACTCTCCTCCAACAAAAACTTGAAAAAGAGCGAGTTGAGTATGGTGGTGAGAGTGCACTTGAGGTAAAAGTTGAGGAATGTGAGATTGAAAAAGAGGTAAAAAAATCTGAGGAGATGAGTGAAGCATCAAGTGAGCTGATTGTGCATGGGAAGGCGAGTGTTTATAGTTTTCCTAACGAACTTAACTTTGCCTTGTTTAGTGTTTCTGCTTTTGTACAGATTGAGCGAAGTCGAGTGAAGTTAGTCATGCAATGTTCCATTCCAAAGTTGCTTGTACAATTCACTAGCTTCCATGGAGTTTGTCTTCTAGGAGATAGATCTATTTGGTATCACTTCATGGAACAACCCGAATCTGTCCGCACCAATGGAGAATTAATCCGAACTCCATATTTCTATTCTTGTTTGTTACCCACGGTTCATTCATCATCTTTACCTTGTTTTGAGCATTATTTCCATCCTCACACATGTATTTCCTATGCAGATTTTGAAGGAAAATGTAAAGAGCCATCAATGCAGTCTCAAGTTGAATCGATTGATGGAAGGAATCACGTGTCGCAGGGAGTTTTTGCATTTAACTCTTATTCTACACCTTCTTACCACTTAATTAATGACGTTCCATTGCTTATGTATCCAATTTCTGGTTCAAAACAAGCTGAGACTCATTTTGTTTTTGTAGGTTGTAAGGCTGCTCGAAATTTTCCAGCTTTGATTAAAGAGTTGCAACCTGGTTTCATGCTTGTGCCAGCTGCTTGTAATCTTCCATGCATATTCATACATCCAAAAGCTGGTCACCATGAGATCATTTTATCAACTCAAACTGGCGCAAATTCAAGTGACTCGTCTGGAGTGTGACCTTCACTTCATTGCTGCCACTTATGTTGGGTGATGCAGACAAGTGTGTCAATCAAGACCCGAATGTTGTTTTTACCTCACTGGTTCATTATTCCACGGAAGTGCAACATGAATGGCTCATTGTTCTATCTCCAGATGGGCAAGTAGTGCCAAATCAGCAACAACTAGGGTCGAATTATACTACCTTGCACAATCAGATTCAAGATTTTTCTAAGCTGAATGAGAGTCATCATGAAGATCCCTATCTAGTGCATGTGAAACGTAAGTTGTCGAGTAGTATTAACCCTACATATACTAATTGTGTGATTTGTTTTATGGGTTTGAATTTGACATGCAAACGACCAAGGGTTGATGAGAGAGTTTTGGAGTGCTACACGGAATTTTCACAAGCTTTATACAAGGTGTTTCTTGTCTTGGCGAATGTCCTTGTTCAAGAGCATCATGAGGTTGTCCAAGCGACATGTGACGTGGCTGGTGCTCATTCATCTCGCTCCCACATTGCATGGAGTACCACTTTCTCCCAAGATTTAAGGACAAATCCTTTTCAAGAGGAGGGGAATGATACGAATGAGCAAGCCTCAAAGGGAGGATTGGGCCTCGATTAAGTAGCTCTTGTTGAGCTTAGCTTCGGCCATGTGGGCCTTAGGTCCAATAGTACTTTAGCTAGTCATTAAGCTAGTTAATTAGTAGGTTAGCTTTCGGCCAAGAGAGACCCAATGGGCTGGCCGATTTTCCCTTCATGCTTTCCAAGCTTTATTAGGTTTAGTCAAGGCTATAAATAGCCCTAAAGCTGATGGTACATTTAGTTTTTGCGATGTTATTAATAAAATTCCAGAATTTCGTCTTCCATTAAGCCAAATTCCTCTAGCTTGTGAAAGCTAAGTTGAACATCCTAGTGTGGTTCCTAGGTTGTTTATTGACTTATCAATCAAGCAAACACACTTGATTGTGGCATCCTCTGCCGTTGAATTCGTTCTTGAGTGGTCCGAGTTTGGGTTCAACTCCGTCGATTCCGTAACGTGTCCTCTAAGATCCTAAGTTGCTTCCGCGACCGGGCAGCGAGACCCTCGACAGCTCAGCGGAGGTCGAAGACCTGATTGACTAACACCAAAGCAACACCAAAATACCACCAAACCCCCGACCAAAAGGCCGAGGACCAGCACGCTCCGCAAATTCCAGAATTTTGGGTTGTCGGGTAGAGTACTTCTAGCATTTTCAAAAATTCAGCCTTGAAGGCATTTTGTCTTGCCTTCTTTTTCAGTCATTAGTCCTAATCTGAGTTTTAGATCGCGTCTAGGCCTTCATTCACCTCCATTCCTTGCTGCTATCTTGTGTCACTTGTTGACTAGTCAAGAACGTACCTTGCGGTGACGCCTAATTTGTTCAACCCGAGCAACTAGCAAGCCAAGGAATTGCTTGGTGAGACTATTAGAGAGTGATACACTTGAGTGAAACACAAGCGCGAGTGACCTATACATTGTACCAAAAAAAAAAGAAGGAGAGAAGAGGTCGTTTGCTTATTTTCTTTTGCAGGTTTACCTAAGCATGTCTAGTGGAGTTGGTGACCAAACAATGGACTTTAAACTACACATGGTGGCCATGATGGAAGAATTCAAGCAGAGTTTGGATGAAGCTTTCGAGCCTCTTCATAGACGCCTTGACCGAATGGTGAATAAGGATGTCAAGAGGAGGGGTTCCCCACAATTTCATCCTGACGTCCAACCTACCTCTTCAAAGTCATTATATTCAAGGAGAAGGGAGGAGGTTCATTCGACAACAAAGCATGCAAATACTTTATCCATAGATGAAGGAGTTAGTTGAGTGCAGGAGACATGTCAACAACTCTCCTCCAACAAAAACTTGAAAAAGAGCGAGTTGAGTATGGTGGTGAGAGTGCACTTGAGGTAAAAGTTGAGGAATGTGAGATTGAAAAAGAGGTAAAAAAATCTGAGGAGATGAGTGAAGCATCAAGTGAGCTGATTGTGCATGGGAAGGCGAGTGTTTATAGTTTTCCTAACGAACTTAACTTTGCCTTGTTTAGTGTTTCTGCTTTTGTACAGATTGAGCGAAGTCGAGTGAAGTTAGTCATGCAATGTTCCATTCCAAAGTTGCTTGTACAATTCACTAGCTTCCATGGAGTTTGTCTTCTAGGAGATAGATCTATTTGGTATCACTTCATGGAACAACCCGAATCTGTCCGCACCAATGGAGAATTAATCCGAACTCCATATTTCTATTCTTGTTTGTTACCCACGGTTCATTCATCATCTTTACCTTGTTTTGAGCATTATTTCCATCCTCACACATGTATTTCCTATGCAGATTTTGAAGGAAAATGTAAAGAGCCATCAATGCAGTCTCAAGTTGAATCGATTGATGGAAGGAATCACGTGTCGCAGGGAGTTTTTGCATTTAACTCTTATTCTACACCTTCTTACCACTTAATTAATGACGTTCCATTGCTTATGTATCCAATTTCTGGTTCAAAACAAGCTGAGACTCATTTTGTTTTTGTAGGTTGTAAGGCTGCTCGAAATTTTCCAGCTTTGATTAAAGAGTTGCAACCTGGTTTCATGCTTGTGCCAGCTGCTTGTAATCTTCCATGCATATTCATACATCCAAAAGCTGGTCACCATGAGATCATTTTATCAACTCAAACTGGCGCAAATTCAAGTGACTCGTCTGGAGTGTGACCTTCACTTCATTGCTGCCACTTATGTTGGGTGATGCAGACAAGTGTGTCAATCAAGACCCGAATGTTGTTTTTACCTCACTGGTTCATTCTTCCACGGAAGTGCAACATGAATGGCTCATTGTTCTATCTCCAGATGGGCAAGTAGTGCCAAATCAGCAACAACTAGGGTCGAATTATACTACCTTGCACAATCAGATTCAAGATTTTTCTAAGCTGAATGAGAGTCATCATGAAGATCCCTATCTAGTGCATGTGAAACGTAAGTTGTCGAGTAGTATTAACCCTACATATACTAATTGTGTGATTTGTTTTATGGGTTTGAATTTGACATGCAAACGACCAAGGGTTGATGAGAGAGTTTTGGAGTGCTACACGGAATTTTCACAAGCTTTATACAAGGTGTTTCTTGTCTTGGCGAATGTCCTTGTTCAAGAGCATCATGAGGTTGTCCAAGCGACATGTGACGTGGCTGGTGCTCATTCATCTCGCTCCCACATTGCATGGAGTACCACTTTCTCCCAAGATTTAAGGACAAATCCTTTTCAAGAGGAGGGGAATGATACGAATGAGCAAGCCTCAAAGGGAGGATTGGGCCTCGATTAAGTAGCTCTTGTTGAGCTTAGCTTCGGCCATGTGGGCCTTAGGTCCAATAGTACTTTAGCTAGTCATTAAGCTAGTTAATTAGTAGGTTAGCTTTCGGCCAAGAGAGACCCAATGGGCTGGCCGATTTTCCCTTCATGCTTTCCAAGCTTTATTAGGTTTAGTCAAGGCTATAAATAGCCCTAAAGCTGATGGTACATTTAGTTTTTGCGATGTTATTAATAAAATTCCAGAATTTCGTCTTCCATTAAGCCAAATTCCTCTAGCTTGTGAAAGCTAAGTTGAACATCCTAGTGTGGTTCCTAGGTTGTTTATTGACTTATCAATCAAGCAAACACACTTGATTGTGGCATCCTCTGCCGTTGAATTCGTTCTTGAGTGGTCCGAGTTTGGGTTCAACTCCGTCGATTCCGTAACGTGTCCTCTAAGATCCTAAGTTGCTTCCGCGACCGGGCAGCGAGACCCTCGACAGCTCAGCGGAGGTCGAAGACCTGATTGACTAACACCAAAGCAACACCAAAATACCACCAAACCCCCGACCAAAAGGCCGAGGACCAGCACGCTCCGCAAATTCCAGAATTTTGGGTTGTCGGGTAGAGTACTTCTAGCATTTTCAAAAATTCAGCCTTGAAGGCATTTTGTCTTGCCTTCTTTTTCAGTCATTAGTCCTAATCTGAGTTTTAGATCGCGTCTAGGCCTTCATTCACCTCCATTCCTTGCTGCTATCTTGTGTCACTTGTTGACTAGTCAAGAACGTACCTTGCGGTGACGCCTAATTTGTTCAACCCGAGCAACTAGCAAGCCAAGGAATTGCTTGGTGAGACTATTAGAGAGTGATACACTTGAGTGAAACACAAGCGCGAGTGACCTATACATTGTACCAAAAAAAAAAGAAGGAGAGAAGAGGTCGTTTGCTTATTTTCTTTTGCAGGTTTACCTAAGCATGTCTAGTGGAGTTGGTGACCAAACAATGGACTTTAAACTACACATGGTGGCCATGATGGAAGAATTCAAGCAGAGTTTGGATGAAGCTTTCGAGCCTCTTCATAGACGCCTTGACCGAATGGTGAATAAGGATGTCAAGAGGAGGGGTTCCCCACAATTTCATCCTGACGTCCAACCTACCTCTTCAAAGTCATTATATTCAAGGAGAAGGGAGGAGGTTCATTCGACAACAAAGCATGCAAATACTTTATCCATAGATGAAGGAGTTAGTTGAGTGCAGGAGACATGTCAACAACTCTCTTCCAACAAAAACTTGAAAAAGAGCGAGTTGAGTATGGTGGTGAGAGTGCACTTGAGGTAAAAGTTGAGGAATGTGAGATTGAAAAAGAGGTAAAAAAATCTGAGGAGATGAGTGAAGCATCAAGTGAGCTGATTGTGCATGGGAAGGCGAGTGTTTATAGTTTTCCTAACGAACTTAACTTTGCCTTGTTTAGTGTTTCTGCTTTTGTACAGATTGAGCGAAGTCGAGTGAAGTTAGTCATGCAATGTTCCATTCCAAAGTTGCTTGTACAATTCACTAGCTTCCATGGAGTTTGTCTTCTAGGAGATAGATCTATTTGGTATCACTTCATGGAACAACCCGAATCTGTCCGCACCAATGGAGAATTAATTCGAACTCCATATTTCTATTCTTGTTTGTTACCCACGGTTCATTCATCATCTTTACCTTCTTTTGAGCATTATTTCCATCCTCACACATGTATTTCCTATGCAGATTTTGAAGGAAAATGTAAAGAGCCATCAATGCAGTCTCAAGTTGAATCGATTGATGGAAGGAATCACGTGTCACAGGGAGTTTTTGCATTTAACTCTTATTCTACACCTTCTTACCACTTAATTAATGACGTTCCATTGCTTATGTATCCAATTTCTGGTTCAAAACAAGCTGAGACTCATTTTGTTTTTGTAGGTTGTAAGGCTGCTCGAAATTTTCCAGCTTTGATTAAAGAGTTGCAACCTGGTTTCATGCTTGTGCCAGCTGCTTGTAATCTTCCATGCATATTCATACATCCAAAAGCTGGTCACCATGAGATCATTTTATCAACTCAAACTGGCGCAAATTCAAGTGACTCGTCTGGAGTGTGACCTTCACTTCATTGCTGCCACTTATGTTGGGTGATGCAGACAAGTGTGTCAATCAAGACCCGAATGTGGTTTTTACCTCACTGGTTCATTCTTCCACGGAAGTGCAACATGAATGGCTCATTGTTCTATCTCCAGATGGGCAAGTAGTGCCAAATCAGCAACAACTAGGGTCGAATTATACTACCTTGCACAATCAGATTCAAGATTTTTCTAAGCTGAATGAGAGTCATCATGAAGATCCCTATCTAGTGCATGTGAAACGTAAGTTGTCGAGTAGTATTAACCCTACATATACTAATTGTGTGATTTGTTTTATGGGTTTGAATTTGACATGCAAACGACCAAGGGTTGATGAGAGAGTTTTGGAGTGCTACACGGAATTTTCACAAGCTTTATACAAGGTGTTTCTTGTCTTGGCGAATGTCCTTGTTCAAGAGCATCATGAGGTTGTCCAAGCGACATGTGACGTGGCTGGTGCTCATTCATCTCGCTCCCACATTGCATGGAGTACCACTTTCTCCCAAGATTTAAGGACAAATCCTTTTCAAGAGGAGGGGAATGATACGAATGAGCAAGCCTCAAAGGGAGGATTGGGCCTCGATTAAGTAGCTCTTGTTGAGCTTAGCTTCGGCCATGTGGGCCTTAGGTCCAATAGTACTTTAGCTAGTCATTAAGCTAGTTAATTAGTAGGTTAGCTTTCGGCCAAGAGAGACCCAATGGGCTGGCCGATTTTCCCTTCATGCTTTCCAAGCTTTATTAGGTTTAGTCAAGGCTATAAATAGCCCTAAAGCTGATGGTACATTTAGTTTTTGCGATGTTATTAATAAAATTCCAGAATTTCGTCTTCCATTAAGCCAAATTCCTCTAGCTTGTGAAAGCTAAGTTGAACATCCTAGTGTGGTTCCTAGGTTGTTTATTGACTTATCAATCAAGCAAACACACTTGATTGTGGCATCCTCTGCCGTTGAATTCGTTCTTGAGTGGTCCGAGTTTGGGTTCAACTCCGTCGATTCCGTAACGTGTCCTCTAAGATCCTAAGTTGCTTCCGCGACCGGGCAGCGAGACCCTCGACAGCTCAGCGGAGGTCGAAGACCTGATTGACTAACACCAAAGCAACACCAAAATACCACCAAACCCCCGACCAAAAGGCCGAGGACCAGCACGCTCCGCAAATTCCAGAATTTTGGGTTGTCGGGTAGAGTACTTCTAGCATTTTCTAAAATTCAGCCTTGAAGGCATTTTGTCTTGCCTTCTTTTTCAGTCATTAGTCCTAATCTGAGTTTTAGATCGCGTCTAGGCCTTCATTCACCTCCATTCCTTGCTGCTATCTTGTGTCACTTGTTGACTAGTCAAGAACGTACCTTGCGGTGACGCCTAATTTGTTCAACCCGAGCAACTAGCAAGCCAAGGAATTGCTTGGTGAGACTATTAGAGAGTGATACACTTGAGTGAAACACAAGCGTGAGTGACCTATACATTGTACAAAAAAAAAAAAAAGGAGAGAAGAGGTCGTTTGCTTATTTTCTTTTGCAGGTTTACCTAAGCATGTCTAGTGGAGTTGGTGACCAAACAATGGACTTTAAACTACACATGGTGGCCATGATGGAAGAATTCAAGCAGAGTTTGGATGAAGCTTTCGAGCCTCTTCATAGACGCCTTGACCGAATGGTGAATAAGGATGTCAAGAGGAGGGGTTCCCCACAATTTCATCCTGACGTCCAACCTACCTCTTCAAAGTCATTATATTCAAGGAGAAGGGAGGAGGTTCATTCGACAACAAAGCATGCAAATACTTTATCCATAGATGAAGGAGTTAGTTGAGTGCAGGAGACATGTCAACAACTCTCTTCCAACAAAAACTTGAAAAAGAGCGAGTTGAGTATGGTGGTGAGAGTGCACTTGAGGTAAAAGTTGAGGAATGTGAGATTGAAAAAGAGGTAAAAAAATCTGAGGAGATGAGTGAAGCATCAAGTGAGCTGATTGTGCATGGGAAGGCGAGTGTTTATAGTTTTCCTAACGAACTTAACTTTGCCTTGTTTAGTGTTTCTGCTTTTGTACAGATTGAGCGAAGTCGAGTGAAGTTAGTCATGCAATGTTCCATTCCAAAGTTGCTTGTACAATTCACTAGCTTCCATGGAGTTTGTCTTCTAGGAGATAGATCTATTTGGTATCACTTCATGGAACAACCCGAATCTGTCCGCACCAATGGAGAATTAATTCGAACTCCATATTTCTATTCTTGTTTGTTACCCACGGTTCATTCATCATCTTTACCTTGTTTTGAGCATTATTTCCATCCTCACACATGTATTTCCTATGCAGATTTTGAAGGAAAATGTAAAGAGCCATCAATGCAGTCTCAAGTTGAATCGATTGATGGAAGGAATCACGTGTCACAGGGAGTTTTTGCATTTAACTCTTATTCTACACCTTCTTACCACTTAATTAATGACGTTCCATTGCTTATGTATCCAATTTCTGGTTCAAAACAAGCTGAGACTCATTTTGTTTTTGTAGGTTGTAAGGCTGCTCGAAATTTTCCAGCTTTGATTAAAGAGTTGCAACCTGGTTTCATGCTTGTGCCAGCTGCTTGTAATCTTCCATGCATATTCATACATCCAAAAGCTGGTCACCATGAGATCATTTTATCAACTCAAACTGGCGCAAATTCAAGTGACTCGTCTGGAGTGTGACCTTCACTTCATTGCTGCCACTTATGTTGGGTGATGCAGACAAGTGTGTCAATCAAGACCCGAATGTTGTTTTTACCTCACTGGTTCATTCTTCCACGGAAGTGCAACATGAATGGCTCATTGTTCTATCTCCAGATGGGCAAGTAGTGCCAAATCAGCAACAACTAGGGTCGAATTATACTACCTTGCACAATCAGATTCAAGATTTTTCTAAGCTGAATGAGAGTCATCATGAAGATCCCTATCTAGTGCATGTGAAACGTAAGTTGTCGAGTAGTATTAACCCTACATATACTAATTGTGTGATTTGTTTTATGGGTTTGAATTTGACATGCAAACGACCAAGGGTTGATGAGAGAGTTTTGGAGTGCTACACGGAATTTTCACAAGCTTTATACAAGGTGTTTCT
Organism: Coffea arabica; assembly: GCF_036785885.1. Taxonomy (NCBI): domain Eukaryota; kingdom Viridiplantae; phylum Streptophyta; class Magnoliopsida; order Gentianales; family Rubiaceae; genus Coffea; species Coffea arabica. Next base: position 32,621,633 of record NC_092323.1, on the reverse strand, counting down.
TGTCTTGGCGAATGTCCTTGTTCAAGAGCATCATGAGGTTGTCCAAGCGACATGTGACGTGGCTGGTGCTCATTCATCTCGCTCCCACATTGCATGGAGTACCACTTTTTCCCAAGATTTAAGGACAAATCCTTTTCAAGAGGAGGGGAATGATACGAATGAGCAAGCCTCAAAGGGAGGATTGGGCCTCGATTAAGTAGCTCTTGTTGAGCTTAGCTTCGGCCATGTGGGCCTTAGGTCCAATAGTACTTTAGCTAGTCATTAAGCTAGTTAATTAGTAGGTTAGCTTTCGGCCAAGAGAGACCCAATGGGCTGGCCGATTTTCCCTTCATGCTTTCCAAGCTTTATTAGGTTTAGTCAAGGCTATAAATAGCCCTAAAGCTGATGGTACATTTAGTTTTTGCGATGTTATTAATAAAATTCCAGAATTTCGTCTTCCATTAAGCCAAATTCCTCTAGCTTGTGAAAGCTAAGTTGAACATCCTAGTGTGGTTCCTAGGTTGTTTATTGACTTATCAATCAAGCAAACACACTTGATTGTGGCATCCTCTGCCGTTGAATTCGTTCTTGAGTGGTCCGAGTTTGGGTTCAACTCCGTCGATTCCGTAACGTGTCCTCTAAGATCCTAAGTTGCTTCCGCGACCGGGCAGCGAGACCCTCGACAGCTCAGCGGAGGTCGAAGACCTGATTGACTAACACCAAAGCAACACCAAAATACCACCAAACCCCCGACCAAAAGGCCGAGGACCAGCACGCTCCGCAAATTCCAGAATTTTGGGTTGTCGGGTAGAGTACTTCTAGCATTTTCAAAAATTCAGTCTTGAAGGCATTTTGTCTTGCCTTCTTTTTCAGTCATTAGTCCTAATCTGAGTTTTAGATCGCGTCTAGGCCTTCATTCACCTCCATTCCTTGCTGCTATCTTGTGTCACTTGTTGACTAGTCAAGAACGTACCTTGCGGTGACGCCTAATTTGTTCAACCCGAGCAACTAGCAAGCCAAGGAATTGCTTGGTGAGACTATTAGAGAGTGATACACTTGAGTGAAACACAAGCGCGAGTGACCTATACATTGTACCAAAAAAAAAAGAAGGAGAGAAGAGGTCGTTTGCTTATTTTCTTTTGCAGGTTTACCTAAGCATGTCTAGTGGAGTTGGTGACCAAACAATGGACTTTAAACTACACATGGTGGCCATGATGGAAGAATTCAAGCAGAGTTTGGATGAAGCTTTCGAGCCTCTTCATAGACGCCTTGACCGAATGGTGAATAAGGATGTCAAGAGGAGGGGTTCCCCACAATTTCATCCTGACGTCCAACCTACCTCTTCAAAGTCATTATATTCAAGGAGAAGGGAGGAGGTTCATTCGACAACAAAGCATGTAAATACTTTATCCATAGATGAAGGAGTTAGTTGAGTGCAGGAGACATGTCAACAACTCTCCTCCAACAAAAACTTGAAAAAGAGCGAGTTGAGTATGGTGGTGAGAGTGCACTTGAGGTAAAAGTTGAGGAATGTGAGATTGAAAAAGAGGTAAAAAAATCTGAGGAAATGAGTGAAGCATCAAGTGAGCTGATTGTGCATGGGAAGGCGAGTGTTTATAGTTTTCCTAACGAACTTAACTTTGCCTTGTTTAGTGTTTCTGCTTTTGTACAGATTGAGCGAAGTCGAGTGAAGTTAGTCATGCAATGTTCCATTCCAAAGTTGCTTGTACAATTCACTAGCTTCCATGGAGTTTGTCTTCTAGGAGATAGATCTATTTGGTATCACTTCATGGAACAACCCGAATCTGTCCGCACCAATGGAGAATTAATTCGAACTCCATATTTCTATTCTTGTTTGTTACCCACGGTTCATTCATCATCTTTACCTTCTTTTGAGCATTATTTCCATCCTCACACATGTATTTCCTATGCAGATTTTGAAGGAAAATGTAAAGAGCCATCAATGCAGTCTCAAGTTGAATCGATTGATGGAAGGAATCACGTGTCACAGGGAGTTTTTGCATTTAACTCTTATTCTACACCTTCTTACCACTTAATTAATGACGTTCCATTGCTTATGTATCCAATTTCTGGTTCAAAACAAGCTGAGACTCATTTTGTTTTTGTAGGTTGTAAGGCTGCTCGAAATTTTCCAGCTTTGATTAAAGAGTTGCAACCTGGTTTCATGCTTGTGCCAGCTGCTTGTAATCTTCCATGCATATTCATACATCCAAAAGCTGGTCACCATGAGATCATTTTATCAACTCAAACTGGCGCAAATTCAAGTGACTCGTCTGGAGTGTGACCTTCACTTCATTGCTGCCACTTATGTTGGGTGATGCAGACAAGTGTGTCAATCAAGACCCGAATGTGGTTTTTACCTCACTGGTTCATTCTTCCACGGAAGTGCAACATGAATGGCTCATTGTTCTATCTCCAGATGGGCAAGTAGTGCCAAATCAGCAACAACTAGGGTCGAATTATACTACCTTGCACAATCAGATTCAAGATTTTTCTAAGCTGAATGAGAGTCATCATGAAGATCCCTATCTAGTGCATGTGAAACGTAAGTTGTCGAGTAGTATTAACCCTACATATACTAATTGTGTGATTTGTTTTATGGGTTTGAATTTGACATGCAAACGACCAAGGGTTGATGAGAGAGTTTTGGAGTGCTACACGGAATTTTCACAAGCTTTATACAAGGTGTTTCTTGTCTTGGCGAATGTCCTTGTTCAAGAGCATCATGAGGTTGTCCAAGCGACATGTGACGTGGCTGGTGCTCATTCATCTCGCTCCCACATTGCATGGAGTACCACTTTCTCCCAAGATTTAAGGACAAATCCTTTTCAAGAGGAGGGGAATGATACGAATGAGCAAGCCTCAAAGGGAGGATTGGGCCTCGATTAAGTAGCTCTTGTTGAGCTTAGCTTCGGCCATGTGGGCCTTAGGTCCAATAGTACTTTAGCTAGTCATTAAGCTAGTTAATTAGTAGGTTAGCTTTCGGCCAAGAGAGACCCAATGGGCTGGCCGATTTTCCCTTCATGCTTTCCAAGCTTTATTAGGTTTAGTCAAGGCTATAAATAGCCCTAAAGCTGATGGTACATTTAGTTTTTGCGATGTTATTAATAAAATTCCAGAATTTCGTCTTCCATTAAGCCAAATTCCTCTAGCTTGTGAAAGCTAAGTTGAACATCCTAGTGTGGTTCCTAGGTTGTTTATTGACTTATCAATCAAGCAAACACACTTGATTGTGGCATCCTCTGCCGTTGAATTCGTTCTTGAGTGGTCCGAGTTTGGGTTCAACTCCGTCGATTCCGTAACGTGTCCTCTAAGATCCTAAGTTGCTTCCGCGACCGGGCAGCGAGACCCTCGACAGCTCAGCGGAGGTCGAAGACCTGATTGACTAACACCAAAGCAACACCAAAATACCACCAAACCCCCGACCAAAAGGCCGAGGACCAGCACGCTCCGCAAATTCCAGAATTTTGGGTTGTCGGGTAGAGTACTTCTAGCATTTTCAAAAATTCAGCCTTGAAGGCATTTTGTCTTGCCTTCTTTTTCAGTCATTAGTCCTAATCTGAGTTTTAGATCGCGTCTAGGCCTTCATTCACCTCCATTCCTTGCTGCTATCTTGTGTCACTTGTTGACTAGTCAAGAACGTACCTTGCGGTGACGCCTAATTTGTTCAACCCGAGCAACTAGCAAGCCAAGGAATTGCTTGGTGAGACTATTAGAGAGTGATACACTTGAGTGAAACACAAGCGCGAGTGACCTATACATTGTACCAAAAAAAAAAGAAGGAGAGAAGAGGTCGTTTGCTTATTTTCTTTTGCAGGTTTACCTAAGCATGTCTAGTGGAGTTGGTGACCAAACAATGGACTTTAAACTACACATGGTGGCCATGATGGAAGAATTCAAGCAGAGTTTGGATGAAGCTTTCGAGCCTCTTCATAGACGCCTTGACCGAATGGTGAATAAGGATGTCAAGAGGAGGGGTTCCCCACAATTTCATCCTGACGTCCAACCTTCCTCTTCAAAGTCATTATATTCAAGGAGAAGGGAGGAGGTTCATTCGACAACAAAGCATGCAAATACTTTATCCATAGATGAAGGAGTTAGTTGAGTGCAGGAGACATGTCAACAACTCTCCTCCAACAAAAACTTGAAAAAGAGCGAGTTGAGTATGGTGGTGAGAGTGCACTTGAGGTAAAAGTTGAGGAATGTGAGATTGAAAAAGAGGTAAAAAAATCTGAGGAGATGAGTGAAGCATCAAGTGAGCTGATTGTGCATGGGAAGGCGAGTGTTTATAGTTTTCCTAACGAACTTAACTTTGCCTTGTTTAGTGTTTCTGCTTTTGTACAGATTGAGCGAAGTCGAGTGAAGTTAGTCATGCAATGTTCCATTCCAAAGTTGCTTGTACAATTCACTAGCTTCCATGGAGTTTGTCTTCTAGGAGATAGATCTATTTGGTATCACTTCATGGAACAACCCGAATCTGTCCGCACCAATGGAGAATTAATTCGAACTCCATATTTCTATTCTTGTTTGTTACCCACGGTTCATTCATCATCTTTACCTTCTTTTGAGCATTATTTCCATCCTCACACATGTATTTCCTATGCAGATTTTGAAGGAAAATGTAAAGAGCCATCAATGCAGTCTCAAGTTGAATCGATTGATGGAAGGAATCACGTGTCACAGGGAGTTTTTGCATTTAACTCTTATTCTACACCTTCTTACCACTTAATTAATGACGTTCCATTGCTTATGTATCCAATTTCTGGTTCAAAACAAGCTGAGACTCATTTTGTTTTTGTAGGTTGTAAGGCTGCTCGAAATTTTCCAGCTTTGATTAAAGAGTTGCAACCTGGTTTCATGCTTGTGCCAGCTGCTTGTAATCTTCCATGCATATTCATACATCCAAAAGCTGGTCACCATGAGATCATTTTATCAACTCAAACTGGCGCAAATTCAAGTGACTCGTCTGGAGTGTGACCTTCACTTCATTGCTGCCACTTATGTTGGGTGATGCAGACAAGTGTGTCAATCAAGACCCGAATGTGGTTTTTACCTCACTGGTTCATTCTTCCACGGAAGTGCAACATGAATGGCTCATTGTTCTATCTCCAGATGGGCAAGTAGTGCCAAATCAGCAACAACTAGGGTCGAATTATACTACCTTGCACAATCAGATTCAAGATTTTTCTAAGCTGAATGAGAGTCATCATGAAGATCCCTATCTAGTGCATGTGAAACGTAAGTTGTCGAGTAGTATTAACCCTACATATACTAATTGTGTGATTTGTTTTATGGGTTTGAATTTGACATGCAAACGACCAAGGGTTGATGAGAGAGTTTTGGAGTGCTACACGGAATTTTCACAAGCTTTATACAAGGTGTTTCTTGTCTTGGCGAATGTCCTTGTTCAAGAGCATCATGAGGTTGTCCAAGCGACATGTGACGTGGCTGGTGCTCATTCATCTCGCTCCCACATTGCATGGAGTACCACTTTCTCCCAAGATTTAAGGACAAATCCTTTTCAAGAGGAGGGGAATGATACGAATGAGCAAGCCTCAAAGGGAGGATTGGGCCTCGATTAAGTAGCTCTTGTTGAGCTTAGCTTCGGCCATGTGGGCCTTAGGTCCAATAGTACTTTAGCTAGTCATTAAGCTAGTTAATTAGTAGGTTAGCTTTCGGCCAAGAGAGACCCAATGGGCTGGCCGATTTTCCCTTCATGCTTTCCAAGCTTTATTAGGTTTAGTCAAGGCTATAAATAGCCCTAAAGCTGATGGTACATTTAGTTTTTGCGATGTTATTAATAAAATTCCAGAATTTCGTCTTCCATTAAGCCAAATTCCTCTAGCTTGTGAAAGCTAAGTTGAACATCCTAGTGTGGTTCCTAGGTTGTTTATTGACTTATCAATCAAGCAAACACACTTGATTGTGGCATCCTCTGCCGTTGAATTCGTTCTTGAGTGGTCCGAGTTTGGGTTCAACTCCGTCGATTCCGTAACGTGTCCTCTAAGATCCTAAGTTGCTTCCGCGACCGGGCAGCGAGACCCTCGACAGCTCAGCGGAGGTCGAAGACCTGATTGACTAACACCAAAGCAACACCAAAATACCACCAAACCCCCGACCAAAAGGCCGAGGACCAGCACGCTCCGCAAATTCCAGAATTTTGGGTTGTCGGGTAGAGTACTTCTAGCATTTTCTAAAATTCAGCCTTGAAGGCATTTTGTCTTGCCTTCTTTTTCAGTCATTAGTCCTAATCTGAGTTTTAGATCGCGTCTAGGCCTTCATTCACCTCCATTCCTTGCTGCTATCTTGTGTCACTTGTTGACTAGTCAAGAACGTACCTTGCGGTGACGCCTAATTTGTTCAACCCGAGCAACTAGCAAGCCAAGGAATTGCTTGGTGAGACTATTAGAGAGTGATACACTTGAGTGAAACACAAGCGCGAGTGACCTATACATTGTACCAAAAAAAAAAGAAGGAGAGAAGAGGTCGTTTGCTTATTTTCTTTTGCAGGTTTACCTAAGCATGTCTAGTGGAGTTGGTGACCAAACAATGGACTTTAAACTACACATGGTGGCCATGATGGAAGAATTCAAGCAGAGTTTGGATGAAGCTTTCGAGCCTCTTCATAGACGCCTTGACCGAATGGTGAATAAGGATGTCAAGAGGAGGGGTTCCCCACAATTTCATCCTGACGTCCAACCTACCTCTTCAAAGTCATTATATTCAAGGAGAAGGGAGGAGGTTCATTCGACAACAAAGCATGCAAATACTTTATCCATAGATGAAGGAGTTAGTTGAGTGCAGGAGACATGTCAACAACTCTCCTCCAACAAAAACTTGAAAAAGAGCGAGTTGAGTATGGTGGTGAGAGTGCACTTGAGGTAAAAGTTGAGGAATGTGAGATTGAAAAAGAGGTAAAAAAATCTGAGGAGATGAGTGAAGCATCAAGTGAGCTGATTGTGCATGGGAAGGCGAGTGTTTATAGTTTTCCTAACGAACTTAACTTTGCCTTGTTTAGTGTTTCTGCTTTTGTACAGATTGAGCGAAGTCGAGTGAAGTTAGTCATGCAATGTTCCATTCCAAAGTTGCTTGTACAATTCACTAGCTTCCATGGAGTTTGTCTTCTAGGAGATAGATCTATTTGGTATCACTTCATGGAACAACCCGAATCTGTCCGCACCAATGGAGAATTAATTCGAACTCCATATTTCTATTCTTGTTTGTTACCCACGGTTCATTCATCATCTTTACCTTCTTTTGAGCATTATTTCCATCCTCACACATGTATTTCCTATGCAGATTTTGAAGGAAAATGTAAAGAGCCATCAATGCAGTCTCAAGTTGAATCGATTGATGGAAGGAATCACGTGTCACAGGGAGTTTTTGCATTTAACTCTTATTCTACACCTTCTTACCACTTAATTAATGACGTTCCATTGCTTATGTATCCAATTTCTGGTTCAAAACAAGCTGAGACTCATTTTGTTTTTGTAGGTTGTAAGGCTGCTCGAAATTTTCCAGCTTTGATTAAAGAGTTGCAACCTGGTTTCATGCTTGTGCCAGCTGCTTGTAATCTTCCATGCATATTCATACATCCAAAAGCTGGTCACCATGAGATCATTTTATCAACTCAAACTGGCGCAAATTCAAGTGACTCGTCTGGAGTGTGACCTTCACTTCATTGCTGCCACTTATGTTGGGTGATGCAGACAAGTGTGTCAATCAAGACCCGAATGTGGTTTTTACCTCACTGGTTCATTCTTCCACGGAAGTGCAACATGAATGGCTCATTGTTCTATCTCCAGATGGGCAAGTAGTGCCAAATCAGCAACAACTAGGGTCGAATTATACTACCTTGCACAATCAGATTCAAGATTTTTCTAAGCTGAATGAGAGTCATCATGAAGATCCCTATCTAGTGCATGTGAAACGTAAGTTGTCGAGTAGTATTAACCCTACATATACTAATTGTGTGATTTGTTTTATGGGTTTGAATTTGACATGCAAACGACCAAGGGTTGATGAGAGAGTTTTGGAGTGCTACACGGAATTTTCACAAGCTTTATACAAGGTGTTTCTTGTCTTGGCGAATGTCCTTGTTCAAGAGCATCATGAGGTTGTCCAAGCGACATGTGACGTGGCTGGTGCTCATTCATCTCGCTCCCACATTGCATGGAGTACCACTTTCTCCCAAGATTTAAGGACAAATCCTTTTCAAGAGGAGGGGAATGATACGAATGAGCAAGCCTCAAAGGGAGGATTGGGCCTCGATTAAGTAGCTCTTGTTGAGCTTAGCTTCGGCCATGTGGGCCTTAGGTCCAATAGTACTTTAGCTAGTCATTAAGCTAGTTAATTAGTAGGTTAGCTTTCGGCCAAGAGAGACCCAATGGGCTGGCCGATTTTCCCTTCATGCTTTCCAAGCTTTATTAGGTTTAGTCAAGGCTATAAATAGCCCTAAAGCTGATGGTACATTTAGTTTTTGCGATGTTATTAATAAAATTCCAGAATTTCGTCTTCCATTAAGCCAAATTCCTCTAGCTTGTGAAAGCTAAGTTGAACATCCTAGTGTGGTTCCTAGGTTGTTTATTGACTTATCAATCAAGCAAACACACTTGATTGTGGCATCCTCTGCCGTTGAATTCGTTCTTGAGTGGTCCGAGTTTGGGTTCAACTCCGTCGATTCCGTAACGTGTCCTCTAAGATCCTAAGTTGCTTCCGCGACCGGGCAGCGAGACCCTCGACAGCTCAGCGGAGGTCGAAGACCTGATTGACTAACACCAAAGCAACACCAAAATACCACCAAACCCCCGACCAAAAGGCCGAGGACCAGCACGCTCCGCAAATTCCAGAATTTTGGGTTGTCGGGTAGAGTACTTCTAGCATTTTCAAAAATTCAGCCTTGAAGGCATTTTGTCTTGCCTTCTTTTTCAGTCATTAGTCCTAATCTGAGTTTTAGATCGCGTCTAGGCCTTCATTCACCTCCATTCCTTGCTGCTATCTTGTGTCACTTGTTGACTAGTCAAGAACGTACCTTGCGGTGACGCCTAATTTGTTCAACCCGAGCAACTAGCAAGCCAAGGAATTGCTTGGTGAGACTATTAGAGAGTGATACACTTGAGTGAAACACAAGCGCGAGTGACCTATACATTGTACCAAAAAAAAAAGAAGGAGAGAAGAGGTCGTTTGCTTATTTTCTTTTGCAGGTTTACCTAAGCATGTCTAGTGGAGTTGGTGACCAAACAATGGACTTTAAACTACACATGGTGGCCATGATGGAAGAATTCAAGCAGAGTTTGGATGAAGCTTTCGAGCCTCTTCATAGACGCCTTGACCGAATGGTGAATAAGGATGTCAAGAGGAGGGGTTCCCCACAATTTCATCCTGACGTCCAACCTACCTCTTCAAAGTCATTATATTCAAGGAGAAGGGAGGAGGTTCATTCGACAACAAAGCATGCAAATACTTTATCCATAGATGAAGGAGTTAGTTGAGTGCAGGAGACATGTCAACAACTCTCCTCCAACAAAAACTTGAAAAAGAGCGAGTTGAGTATGGTGGTGAGAGTGCACTTGAGGTAAAAGTTGAGGAATGTGAGATTGAAAAAGAGGTAAAAAAATCTGAGGAGATGAGTGAAGCATCAAGTGAGCTGATTGTGCATGGGAAGGCGAGTGTTTATAGTTTTCCTAACGAACTTAACTTTGCCTTGTTTAGTGTTTCTGCTTTTGTACAGATTGAGCGAAGTCGAGTGAAGTTAGTCATGCAATGTTCCATTCCAAAGTTGCTTGTACAATTCACTAGCTTCCATGGAGTTTGTCTTCTAGGAGATAGATCTATTTGGTATCACTTCATGGAACAACCCGAATCTGTCCGCACCAATGGAGAATTAATTCGAACTCCATATTTCTATTCTTGTTTGTTACCCACGGTTCATTCATCATCTTTACCTTCTTTTGAGCATTATTTCCATCCTCACACATGTATTTCCTATGCAGATTTTGAAGGAAAATGTAAAGAGCCATCAATGCAGTCTCAAGTTGAATCGATTGATGGAAGGAATCACGTGTCACAGGGAGTTTTTGCATTTAACTCTTATTCTACACCTTCTTACCACTTAATTAATGACGTTCCATTGCTTATGTATCCAATTTCTGGTTCAAAACAAGCTGAGACTCATTTTGTTTTTGTAGGTTGTAAGGCTGCTCGAAATTTTCCAGCTTTGATTAAAGAGTTGCAACCTGGTTTCATGCTTGTGCCAGCTGCTTGTAATCTTCCATGCATATTCATACATCCAAAAGCTGGTCACCATGAGATCATTTTATCAACTCAAACTGGCGCAAATTCAAGTGACTCGTCTGGAGTGTGACCTTCACTTCATTGCTGCCACTTATGTTGGGTGATGCAGACAAGTGTGTCAATCAAGACCCGAATGTGGTTTTTACCTCACTGGTTCATTCTTCCACGGAAGTGCAACATGAATGGCTCATTGTTCTATCTCCAGATGGGCAAGTAGTGCCAAATCAGCAACAACTAGGGTCGAATTATACTACCTTGCACAATCAGATTCAAGATTTTTCTAAGCTGAATGAGAGTCATCATGAAGATCCCTATCTAGTGCATGTGAAACGTAAGTTGTCGAGTAGTATTAACCCTACATATACTAATTGTGTGATTTGTTTTATGGGTTTGAATTTGACATGCAAACGACCAAGGGTTGATGAGAGAGTTTTGGAGTGCTACACGGAATTTTCACAAGCTTTATACAAGGTGTTTCTTGTCTTGGCGAATGTCCTTGTTCAAGAGCATCATGAGGTTGTCCAAGCGACATGTGACGTGGCTGGTGCTCATTCATCTCGCTCCCACATTGCATGGAGTACCACTTTCTCCCAAGATTTAAGGACAAATCCTTTTCAAGAGGAGGGGAATGATACGAATGAGCAAGCCTCAAAGGGAGGATTGGGCCTCGATTAAGTAGCTCTTGTTGAGCTTAGCTTCGGCCATGTGGGCCTTAGGTCCAATAGTACTTTAGCTAGTCATTAAGCTAGTTAATTAGTAGGTTAGCTTTCGGCCAAGAGAGACCCAATGGGCTGGCCGATTTTCCCTTCATGCTTTCCAAGCTTTATTAGGTTTAGTCAAGGCTATAAATAGCCCTAAAGCTGATGGTACATTTAGTTTTTGCGATGTTATTAATAAAATTCCAGAATTTCGTCTTCCATTAAGCCAAATTCCTCTAGCTTGTGAAAGCTAAGTTGAACATCCTAGTGTGGTTCCTAGGTTGTTTATTGACTTATCAATCAAGCAAACACACTTGATTGTGGCATCCTCTGCCGTTGAATTCGTTCTTGAGTGGTCCGAGTTTGGGTTCAACTCCGTCGATTCCGTAACGTGTCCTCTAAGATCCTAAGTTGCTTCCGCGACCGGGCAGCGAGACCCTCGACAGCTCAGCGGAGGTCGAAGACCTGATTGACTAACACCAAAGCAACACCAAAATACCACCAAACCCCCGACCAAAAGGCCGAGGACCAGCACGCTCCGCAAATTCCAGAATTTTGGGTTGTCGGGTAGAGTACTTCTAGCATTTTCTAAAATTCAGCCTTGAAGGCATTTTGTCTTGCCTTCTTTTTCAGTCATTAGTCCTAATCTGAGTTTTAGATCGCGTCTAGGCCTTCATTCACCTCCATTCCTTGCTGCTATCTTGTGTCACTTGTTGACTAGTCAAGAACGTACCTTGCGGTGACGCCTAATTTGTTCAACCCGAGCAACTAGCAAGCCAAGGAATTGCTTGGTGAGACTATTAGAGAGTGATACACTTGAGTGAAACACAAGCGCGAGTGACCTATACATTGTACCAAAAAAAAAAGAAGGAGAGAAGAGGTCGTTTGCTTATTTTCTTTTGCAGGTTTACCTAAGCATGTCTAGTGGAGTTGGTGACCAAACAATGGACTTTAAACTACACATGGTGGCCATGATGGAAGAATTCAAGCAGAGTTTGGATGAAGCTTTCGAGCCTCTTCATAGACGCCTTGACCGAATGGTGAATAAGGATGTCAAGAGGAGGGGTTCCCCACAATTTCATCCTGACGTCCAACCTACCTCTTCAAAGTCATTATATTCAAGGAGAAGGGAGGAGGTTCATTCGACAACAAAGCATGCAAATACTTTATCCATAGATGAAGGAGTTAGTTGAGTGCAGGAGACATGTCAACAACTCTCCTCCAACAAAAACTTGAAAAAGAGCGAGTTGAGTATGGTGGTGAGAGTGCACTTGAGGTAAAAGTTGAGGAATGTGAGATTGAAAAAGAGGTAAAAAAATCTGAGGAGATGAGTGAAGCATCAAGTGAGCTGATTGTGCATGGGAAGGCGAGTGTTTATAGTTTTCCTAACGAACTTAACTTTGCCTTGTTTAGTGTTTCTGCTTTTGTACAGATTGAGCGAAGTCGAGTGAAGTTAGTCATGCAATGTTCCATTCCAAAGTTGCTTGTACAATTCACTAGCTTCCATGGAGTTTGTCTTCTAGGAGATAGATCTATTTGGTATCACTTCATGGAACAACCCGAATCTGTCCGCACCAATGGAGAATTAATTCGAACTCCATATTTCTATTCTTGTTTGTTACCCACGGTTCATTCATCATCTTTACCTTCTTTTGAGCATTATTTCCATCCTCACACATGTATTTCCTATGCAGATTTTGAAGGAAAATGTAAAGAGCCATCAATGCAGTCTCAAGTTGAATCGATTGATGGAAGGAATCACGTGTCACAGGGAGTTTTTGCATTTAACTCTTATTCTACACCTTCTTACCACTTAATTAATGACGTTCCATTGCTTATGTATCCAATTTCTGGTTCAAAACAAGCTGAGACTCATTTTGTTTTTGTAGGTTGTAAGGCTGCTCGAAATTTTCCAGCTTTGATTAAAGAGTTGCAACCTGGTTTCATGCTTGTGCCAGCTGCTTGTAATCTTCCATGCATATTCATACATCCAAAAGCTGGTCACCATGAGATCATTTTATCAACTCAAACTGGCGCAAATTCAAGTGACTCGTCTGGAGTGTGACCTTCACTTCATTGCTGCCACTTATGTTGGGTGATGCAGACAAGTGTGTCAATCAAGACCCGAATGTGGTTTTTACCTCACTGGTTCATTCTTCCACGGAAGTGCAACATGAATGGCTCATTGTTCTATCTCCAGATGGGCAAGTAGTGCCAAATCAGCAACAACTAGGGTCGAATTATACTACCTTGCACAATCAGATTCAAGATTTTTCTAAGCTGAATGAGAGTCATCATGAAGATCCCTATCTAGTGCATGTGAAACGTAAGTTGTCGAGTAGTATTAACCCTACATATACTAATTGTGTGATTTGTTTTATGGGTTTGAATTTGACATGCAAACGACCAAGGGTTGATGAGAGAGTTTTGGAGTGCTACACGGAATTTTCACAAGCTTTATACAAGGTGTTTCTTGTCTTGGCGAATGTCCTTGTTCAAGAGCATCATGAGGTTGTCCAAGCGACATGTGACGTGGCTGGTGCTCATTCATCTCGCTCCCACATTGCATGGAGTACCACTTTCTCCCAAGATTTAAGGACAAATCCTTTTCAAGAGGAGGGGAATGATACGAATGAGCAAGCCTCAAAGGGAGGATTGGGCCTCGATTAAGTAGCTCTTGTTGAGCTTAGCTTCGGCCATGTGGGCCTTAGGTCCAATAGTACTTTAGCTAGTCATTAAGCTAGTTAATTAGTAGGTTAGCTTTCGGCCAAGAGAGACCCAATGGGCTGGCCGATTTTCCCTTCATGCTTTCCAAGCTTTATTAGGTTTAGTCAAGGCTATAAATAGCCCTAAAGCTGATGGTACATTTAGTTTTTGCGATGTTATTAATAAAATTCCAGAATTTCGTCTTCCATTAAGCCAAATTCCTCTAGCTTGTGAAAGCTAAGTTGAACATCCTAGTGTGGTTCCTAGGTTGTTTATTGACTTATCAATCAAGCAAACACACTTGATTGTGGCATCCTCTGCCGTTGAATTCGTTCTTGAGTGGTCCGAGTTTGGGTTCAACTCCGTCGATTCCGTAACGTGTCCTCTAAGATCCTAAGTTGCTTCCGCGACCGGGCAGCGAGACCCTCGACAGCTCAGCGGAGGTCGAAGACCTGATTGACTAACACCAAAGCAACACCAAAATACCACCAAACCCCCGACCAAAAGGCCGAGGACCAGCACGCTCCGCAAATTCCAGAATTTTGGGTTGTCGGGTAGAGTACTTCTAGCATTTTCAAAAATTCAGCCTTGAAGGCATTTTGTCTTGCCTTCTTTTTCAGTCATTAGTCCTAATCTGAGTTTTAGATCGCGTCTAGGCCTTCATTCACCTCCATTCCTTGCTGCTATCTTGTGTCACTTGTTGACTAGTCAAGAACGTACCTTGCGGTGACGCCTAATTTGTTCAACCCGAGCAACTAGCAAGCCAAGGAATTGCTTGGTGAGACTATTAGAGAGTGATACACTTGAGTGAAACACAAGCGCGAGTGACCTATACATTGTACCAAAAAAAAAAGAAGGAGAGAAGAGGTCGTTTGCTTATTTTCTTTTGCAGGTTTACCTAAGCATGTCTAGTGGAGTTGGTGACCAAACAATGGACTTTAAACTACACATGGTGGCCATGATGGAAGAATTCAAGCAGAGTTTGGATGAAGCTTTCGAGCCTCTTCATAGACGCCTTGACCGAATGGTGAATAAGGATGTCAAGAGGAGGGGTTCCCCACAATTTCATCCTGACGTCCAACCTACCTCTTCAAAGTCATTATATTCAAGGAGAAGGGAGGAGGTTCATTCGACAACAAAGCATGCAAATACTTTATCCATAGATGAAGGAGTTAGTTGAGTGCAGGAGACATGTCAACAACTCTCCTCCAACAAAAACTTGAAAAAGAGCGAGTTGAGTATGGTGGTGAGAGTGCACTTGAGGTAAAAGTTGAGGAATGTGAGATTGAAAAAGAGGTAAAAAAATCTGAGGAGATGAGTGAAGCATCAAGTGAGCTGATTGTGCATGGGAAGGCGAGTGTTTATAGTTTTCCTAACGAACTTAACTTTGCCTTGTTTAGTGTTTCTGCTTTTGTACAGATTGAGCGAAGTCGAGTGAAGTTAGTCATGCAATGTTCCATTCCAAAGTTGCTTGTACAATTCACTAGCTTCCATGGAGTTTGTCTTCTAGGAGATAGATCTATTTGGTATCACTTCATGGAACAACCCGAATCTGTCCGCACCAATGGAGAATTAATTCGAACTCCATATTTCTATTCTTGTTTGTTACCCACGGTTCATTCATCATCTTTACCTTCTTTTGAGCATTATTTCCATCCTCACACATGTATTTCCTATGCAGATTTTGAAGGAAAATGTAAAGAGCCATCAATGCAGTCTCAAGTTGAATCGATTGATGGAAGGAATCACGTGTCACAGGGAGTTTTTGCATTTAACTCTTATTCTACACCTTCTTACCACTTAATTAATGACGTTCCATTGCTTATGTATCCAATTTCTGGTTCAAAACAAGCTGAGACTCATTTTGTTTTTGTAGGTTGTAAGGCTGCTCGAAATTTTCCAGCTTTGATTAAAGAGTTGCAACCTGGTTTCATGCTTGTGCCAGCTGCTTGTAATCTTCCATGCATATTCATACATCCAAAAGCTGGTCACCATGAGATCATTTTATCAACTCAAACTGGCGCAAATTCAAGTGACTCGTCTGGAGTGTGACCTTCACTTCATTGCTGCCACTTATGTTGGGTGATGCAGACAAGTGTGTCAATCAAGACCCGAATGTGGTTTTTACCTCACTGGTTCATTCTTCCACGGAAGTGCAACATGAATGGCTCATTGTTCTATCTCCAGATGGGCAAGTAGTGCCAAATCAGCAACAACTAGGGTCGAATTATACTACCTTGCACAATCAGATTCAAGATTTTTCTAAGCTGAATGAGAGTCATCATGAAGATCCCTATCTAGTGCATGTGAAACGTAAGTTGTCGAGTAGTATTAACCCTACATATACTAATTGTGTGATTTGTTTTATGGGTTTGAATTTGACATGCAAACGACCAAGGGTTGATGAGAGAGTTTTGGAGTGCTACACGGAATTTTCACAAGCTTTATACAAGGTGTTTCTTGTCTTGGCGAATGTCCTTGTTCAAGAGCATCATGAGGTTGTCCAAGCGACATGTGACGTGGCTGGTGCTCATTCATCTCGCTCCCACATTGCATGGAGTACCACTTTCTCCCAAGATTTAAGGACAAATCCTTTTCAAGAGGAGGGGAATGATACGAATGAGCAAGCCTCAAAGGGAGGATTGGGCCTCGATTAAGTAGCTCTTGTTGAGCTTAGCTTCGGCCATGTGGGCCTTAGGTCCAATAGTACTTTAGCTAGTCATTAAGCTAGTTAATTAGTAGGTTAGCTTTCGGCCAAGAGAGACCCAATGGGCTGGCCGATTTTCCCTTCATGCTTTCCAAGCTTTATTAGGTTTAGTCAAGGCTATAAATAGCCCTAAAGCTGATGGTACATTTAGTTTTTGCGATGTTATTAATAAAATTCCAGAATTTCGTCTTCCATTAAGCCAAATTCCTCTAGCTTGTGAAAGCTAAGTTGAACATCCTAGTGTGGTTCCTAGGTTGTTTATTGACTTATCAATCAAGCAAACACACTTGATTGTGGCATCCTCTGCCGTTGAATTCGTTCTTGAGTGGTCCGAGTTTGGGTTCAACTCCGTCGATTCCGTAACGTGTCCTCTAAGATCCTAAGTTGCTTCCGCGACCGGGCAGCGAGACCCTCGACAGCTCAGCGGAGGTCGAAGACCTGATTGACTAACACCAAAGCAACACCAAAATACCACCAAACCCCCGACCAAAAGGCCGAGGACCAGCACGCTCCGCAAATTCCAGAATTTTGGGTTGTCGGGTAGAGTACTTCTAGCATTTTCAAAAATTCAGCCTTGAAGGCATTTTGTCTTGCCTTCTTTTTCAGTCATTAGTCCTAATCTGAGTTTTAGATCGCGTCTAGGCCTTCATTCACCTCCATTCCTTGCTGCTATCTTGTGTCACTTGTTGACTAGTCAAGAACGTACCTTGCGGTGACGCCTAATTTGTTCAACCCGAGCAACTAGCAAGCCAAGGAATTGCTTGGTGAGACTATTAGAGAGTGATACACTTGAGTGAAACACAAGCGCGAGTGACCTATACATTGTACCAAAAAAAAAAGAAGGAGAGAAGAGGTCGTTTGCTTATTTTCTTTTGCAGGTTTACCTAAGCATGTCTAGTGGAGTTGGTGACCAAACAATGGACTTTAAACTACACATGGTGGCCATGATGGAAGAATTCAAGCAGAGTTTGGATGAAGCTTTCGAGCCTCTTCATAGACGCCTTGACCGAATGGTGAATAAGGATGTCAAGAGGAGGGGTTCCCCACAATTTCATCCTGACGTCCAACCTACCTCTTCAAAGTCATTATATTCAAGGAGAAGGGAGGAGGTTCATTCGACAACAAAGCATGCAAATACTTTATCCATAGATGAAGGAGTTAGTTGAGTGCAGGAGACATGTCAACAACTCTCCTCCAACAAAAACTTGAAAAAGAGCGAGTTGAGTATGGTGGTGAGAGTGCACTTGAGGTAAAAGTTGAGGAATGTGAGATTGAAAAAGAGGTAAAAAAATCTGAGGAGATGAGTGAAGCATCAAGTGAGCTGATTGTGCATGGGAAGGCGAGTGTTTATAGTTTTCCTAACGAACTTAACTTTGCCTTGTTTAGTGTTTCTGCTTTTGTACAGATTGAGCGAAGTCGAGTGAAGTTAGTCATGCAATGTTCCATTCCAAAGTTGCTTGTACAATTCACTAGCTTCCATGGAGTTTGTCTTCTAGGAGATAGATCTATTTGGTATCACTTCATGGAACAACCCGAATCTGTCCGCACCAATGGAGAATTAATTCGAACTCCATATTTCTATTCTTGTTTGTTACCCACGGTTCATTCATCATCTTTACCTTCTTTTGAGCATTATTTCCATCCTCACACATGTATTTCCTATGCAGATTTTGAAGGAAAATGTAAAGAGCCATCAATGCAGTCTCAAGTTGAATCGATTGATGGAAGGAATCACGTGTCACAGGGAGTTTTTGCATTTAACTCTTATTCTACACCTTCTTACCACTTAATTAATGACGTTCCATTGCTTATGTATCCAATTTCTGGTTCAAAACAAGCTGAGACTCATTTTGTTTTTGTAGGTTGTAAGGCTGCTCGAAATTTTCCAGCTTTGATTAAAGAGTTGCAACCTGGTTTCATGCTTGTGCCAGCTGCTTGTAATCTTCCATGCATATTCATACATCCAAAAGCTGGTCACCATGAGATCATTTTATCAACTCAAACTGGCGCAAATTCAAGTGACTCGTCTGGAGTGTGACCTTCACTTCATTGCTGCCACTTATGTTGGGTGATGCAGACAAGTGTGTCAATCAAGACCCGAATGTGGTTTTTACCTCACTGGTTCATTCTTCCACGGAAGTGCAACATGAATGGCTCATTGTTCTATCTCCAGATGGGCAAGTAGTGCCAAATCAGCAACAACTAGGGTCGAATTATACTACCTTGCACAATCAGATTCAAGATTTTTCTAAGCTGAATGAGAGTCATCATGAAGATCCCTATCTAGTGCATGTGAAACGTAAGTTGTCGAGTAGTATTAACCCTACATATACTAATTGTGTGATTTGTTTTATGGGTTTGAATTTGACATGCAAACGACCAAGGGTTGATGAGAGAGTTTTGGAGTGCTACACGGAATTTTCACAAGCTTTATACAAGGTGTTTCTTGTCTTGGCGAATGTCCTTGTTCAAGAGCATCATGAGGTTGTCCAAGCGACATGTGACGTGGCTGGTGCTCATTCATCTCGCTCCCACATTGCATGGAGTACCACTTTCTCCCAAGATTTAAGGACAAATCCTTTTCAAGAGGAGGGGAATGATACGAATGAGCAAGCCTCAAAGGGAGGATTGGGCCTCGATTAAGTAGCTCTTGTTGAGCTTAGCTTCGGCCATGTGGGCCTTAGGTCCAATAGTACTTTAGCTAGTCATTAAGCTAGTTAATTAGTAGGTTAGCTTTCGGCCAAGAGAGACCCAATGGGCTGGCCGATTTTCCCTTCATGCTTTCCAAGCTTTATTAGGTTTAGTCAAGGCTATAAATAGCCCTAAAGCTGATGGTACATTTAGTTTTTGCGATGTTATTAATAAAATTCCAGAATTTCGTCTTCCATTAAGCCAAATTCCTCTAGCTTGTGAAAGCTAAGTTGAACATCCTAGTGTGGTTCCTAGGTTGTTTATT
This sequence comes from Coffea arabica, assembly GCF_036785885.1. NCBI lineage: Eukaryota > Viridiplantae > Streptophyta > Magnoliopsida > Gentianales > Rubiaceae > Coffea > Coffea arabica. The sequence continues at coordinate 32,602,273 of NC_092323.1, read as the reverse complement.
GACTTATCAATCAAGCAAACACACTTGATTGTGGCATCCTCTGCCGTTGAATTCGTTCTTGAGTGGTCCGAGTTTGGGTTCAACTCCGTCGATTCCGTAACGTGTCCTCTAAGATCCTAAGTTGCTTCCGCGACCGGGCAGCGAGACCCTCGACAGCTCAGCGGAGGTCGAAGACCTGATTGACTAACACCAAAGCAACACCAAAATACCACCAAACCCCCGACCAAAAGGCCGAGGACCAGCACGCTCCGCAAATTCCAGAATTTTGGGTTGTCGGGTAGAGTACTTCTAGCATTTTCAAAAATTCAGCCTTGAAGGCATTTTGTCTTGCCTTCTTTTTCAGTCATTAGTCCTAATCTGAGTTTTAGATCGCGTCTAGGCCTTCATTCACCTCCATTCCTTGCTGCTATCTTGTGTCACTTGTTGACTAGTCAAGAACGTACCTTGCGGTGACGCCTAATTTGTTCAACCCGAGCAACTAGCAAGCCAAGGAATTGCTTGGTGAGACTATTAGAGAGTGATACACTTGAGTGAAACACAAGCGCGAGTGACCTATACATTGTACCAAAAAAAAAAGAAGGAGAGAAGAGGTCGTTTGCTTATTTTCTTTTGCAGGTTTACCTAAGCATGTCTAGTGGAGTTGGTGACCAAACAATGGACTTTAAACTACACATGGTGGCCATGATGGAAGAATTCAAGCAGAGTTTGGATGAAGCTTTCGAGCCTCTTCATAGACGCCTTGACCGAATGGTGAATAAGGATGTCAAGAGGAGGGGTTCCCCACAATTTCATCCTGACGTCCAACCTACCTCTTCAAAGTCATTATATTCAAGGAGAAGGGAGGAGGTTCATTCGACAACAAAGCATGCAAATACTTTATCCATAGATGAAGGAGTTAGTTGAGTGCAGGAGACATGTCAACAACTCTCCTCCAACAAAAACTTGAAAAAGAGCGAGTTGAGTATGGTGGTGAGAGTGCACTTGAGGTAAAAGTTGAGGAATGTGAGATTGAAAAAGAGGTAAAAAAATCTGAGGAGATGAGTGAAGCATCAAGTGAGCTGATTGTGCATGGGAAGGCGAGTGTTTATAGTTTTCCTAACGAACTTAACTTTGCCTTGTTTAGTGTTTCTGCTTTTGTACAGATTGAGCGAAGTCGAGTGAAGTTAGTCATGCAATGTTCCATTCCAAAGTTGCTTGTACAATTCACTAGCTTCCATGGAGTTTGTCTTCTAGGAGATAGATCTATTTGGTATCACTTCATGGAACAACCCGAATCTGTCCGCACCAATGGAGAATTAATTCGAACTCCATATTTCTATTCTTGTTTGTTACCCACGGTTCATTCATCATCTTTACCTTCTTTTGAGCATTATTTCCATCCTCACACATGTATTTCCTATGCAGATTTTGAAGGAAAATGTAAAGAGCCATCAATGCAGTCTCAAGTTGAATCGATTGATGGAAGGAATCACGTGTCACAGGGAGTTTTTGCATTTAACTCTTATTCTACACCTTCTTACCACTTAATTAATGACGTTCCATTGCTTATGTATCCAATTTCTGGTTCAAAACAAGCTGAGACTCATTTTGTTTTTGTAGGTTGTAAGGCTGCTCGAAATTTTCCAGCTTTGATTAAAGAGTTGCAACCTGGTTTCATGCTTGTGCCAGCTGCTTGTAATCTTCCATGCATATTCATACATCCAAAAGCTGGTCACCATGAGATCATTTTATCAACTCAAACTGGCGCAAATTCAAGTGACTCGTCTGGAGTGTGACCTTCACTTCATTGCTGCCACTTATGTTGGGTGATGCAGACAAGTGTGTCAATCAAGACCCGAATGTGGTTTTTACCTCAATGGTTCATTCTTCCACGGAAGTGCAACATGAATGGCTCATTGTTCTATCTCCAGATGGGCAAGTAGTGCCAAATCAGCAACAACTAGGGTCGAATTATACTACCTTGCACAATCAGATTCAAGATTTTTCTAAGCTGAATGAGAGTCATCATGAAGATCCCTATCTAGTGCATGTGAAACGTAAGTTGTCGAGTAGTATTAACCCTACATATACTAATTGTGTGATTTGTTTTATGGGTTTGAATTTGACATGCAAACGACCAAGGGTTGATGAGAGAGTTTTGGAGTGCTACACGGAATTTTCACAAGCTTTATACAAGGTGTTTCTTGTCTTGGCGAATGTCCTTGTTCAAGAGCATCATGAGGTTGTCCAAGCGACATGTGACGTGGCTGGTGCTCATTCATCTCGCTCCCACATTGCATGGAGTACCACTTTCTCCCAAGATTTAAGGACAAATCCTTTTCAAGAGGAGGGGAATGATACGAATGAGCAAGCCTCAAAGGGAGGATTGGGCCTCGATTAACTAGCTCTTGTTGAGCTTAGCTTCGGCCATGTGGGCCTTAGGTCCAATAGTACTTTAGCTAGTCATTAAGCTAGTTAATTAGTAGGTTAGCTTTCGGCCAAGAGAGACCCAATGGGCTGGCCGATTTTCCCTTCATGCTTTCCAAGCTTTATTAGGTTTAGTCAAGGCTATAAATAGCCCTAAAGCTGATGGTACATTTAGTTTTTGCGATGTTATTAATAAAATTCCAGAATTTCGTCTTCCATTAAGCCAAATTCCTCTAGCTTGTGAAAGCTAAGTTGAACATCCTAGTGTGGTTCCTAGGTTGTTTATTGACTTATCAATCAAGCAAACACACTTGATTGTGGCATCCTCTGCCGTTGAATTCGTTCTTGAGTGGTCCGAGTTTGGGTTCAACTCCGTCGATTCCGTAACGTGTCCTCTAAGATCCTAAGTTGCTTCCGCGACCGGGCAGCGAGACCCTCGACAGCTCAGCGGAGGTCGAAGACCTGATTGACTAACACCAAAGCAACACCAAAATACCACCAAACCCCCGACCAAAAGGCCGAGGACCAGCACGCTCCGCAAATTCCAGAATTTTGGGTTGTCGGGTAGAGTACTTCTAGGATTTTCAAAAATTCAGCCTTGAAGGCATTTTGTCTTGCCTTCTTTTTCAGTCATTAGTCCTAATCTGAGTTTTAGATCGCGTCTAGGCCTTCATTCACCTCCATTCCTTGCTGCTATCTTGTGTCACTTGTTGACTAGTCAAGAACGTACCTTGCGGTGACGCCTAATTTGTTCAACCCGAGCAACTAGCAAGCCAAGGAATTGCTTGGTGAGACTATTAGAGAGTGATACACTTGAGTGAAACACAAGCGCGAGTGACCTATACATTGTACCAAAAAAAAAAGAAGGAGAGAAGAGGTCGTTTGCTTATTTTCTTTTGCAGGTTTACCTAAGCATGTCTAGTGGAGTTGGTGACCAAACAATGGACTTTAAACTACACATGGTGGCCATGATGGAAGAATTCAAGCAGAGTTTGGATGAAGCTTTCGAGCCTCTTCATAGACGCGTTGACCGAATGGTGAATAAGGATGTCAAGAGGAGGGGTTCCCCACAATTTCATCCTGACGTCCAACCTACCTCTTCAAAGTCATTATATTCAAGGAGAAGGGAGGAGGTTCATTCGACAACAAAGCATGCAAATACTTTATCCATAGATGAAGGAGTTAGTTGAGTGCAGGAGACATGTCAACAACTCTCCTCCAACAAAAACTTGAAAAAGAGCGAGTTGAGTATGGTGGTGAGAGTGCACTTGAGGTAAAAGTTGAGGAATGTGAGATTGAAAAAGAGGTAAAAAAAATCTGAGGAGATGAGTGAAGCATCAAGTGAGCTGATTGTGCATGGGAAGGCGAGTGTTTATAGTTTTCCTAACGAACTTAACTTTGCCTTGTTTAGTGTTTCTGCTTTTGTACAGATTGAGCGAAGTCGAGTGAAGTTAGTCATGCAATGTTCCATTCCAAAGTTGCTTGTACAATTCACTAGCTTCCATGGAGTTTGTCTTCTAGGAGATAGATCTATTTGGTATCACTTCATGGAACAACCCGAATCTGTCCGCACCAATGGAGAATTAATCCGAACTCCATATTTCTATTCTTGTTTGTTACCCACGGTTCATTCATCATCTTTACCTTCTTTTGAGCATTATTTCCATCCTCACACATGTATTTCCTATGCAGATTTTGAAGGAAAATGTAAAGAGCCATCAATGCAGTCTCAAGTTGAATCGATTGATGGAAGGAATCACGTGTCGCAGGGAGTTTTTGCATTTAACTCTTATTCTACACCTTCTTACCACTTAATTAATGACGTTCCATTGCTTATGTATCCAATTTCTGGTTCAAAACAAGCTGAGACTCATTTTGTTTTTGTAGGTTGTAAGGCTGCTCGAAATTTTCCAGCTTTGATTAAAGAGTTGCAACCTGGTTTCATGCTTGTGCCAGCTGCTTGTAATCTTCCATGCATATTCATACATCCAAAAGCTGGTCACCATGAGATCATTTTATCAACTCAAACTGGCGCAAATTCAAGTGACTCGTCTGGAGTGTGACCTTCACTTCATTGCTGCCACTTATGTTGGGTGATGCAGACAAGTGTGTCAATCAAGACCCGAATGTTGTTTTTACCTCACTGGTTCATTCTTCCACGGAAGTGCAACATGAATGGCTCATTGTTCTATCTCCAGATGGGCAAGTAGTGCCAAATCAGCAACAACTAGGGTCGAATTATACTACCTTGCACAATCAGATTCAAGATTTTTCTAAGCTGAATGAGAGTCATCATGAAGATCCCTATCTAGTGCATGTGAAACGTAAGTTGTCGAGTAGTATTAACCCTACATATACTAATTGTGTGATTTGTTTTATGGGTTTGAATTTGACATGCAAACGACCAAGGGTTGATGAGAGAGTTTTGGAGTGCTACACGGAATTTTCACAAGCTTTATACAAGGTGTTTCTTGTCTTGGCGAATGTCCTTGTTCAAGAGCATCATGAGGTTGTCCAAGCGACATGTGACGTGGCTGGTGCTCATTCATCTCGCTCCCACATTGCATGGAGTACCACTTTCTCCCAAGATTTAAGGACAAATCCTTTTCAAGAGGAGGGGAATGATACGAATGAGCAAGCCTCAAAGGGAGGATTGGGCCTCGATTAAGTAGCTCTTGTTGAGCTTAGCTTCGGCCATGTGGGCCTTAGGTCCAATAGTACTTTAGCTAGTCATTAAGCTAGTTAATTAGTAGGTTAGCTTTCGGCCAAGAGAGACCCAATGGGCTGGCCGATTTTCCCTTCATGCTTTCCAAGCTTTATTAGGTTTAGTCAAGGCTATAAATAGCCCTAAAGCTGATGGTACATTTAGTTTTTGCGATGTTATTAATAAAATTCCAGAATTTCGTCTTCCATTAAGCCAAATTCCTCTAGCTTGTGAAAGCTAAGTTGAACATCCTAGTGTGGTTCCTAGGTTGTTTATTGACTTATCAATCAAGCAAACACACTTGATTGTGGCATCCTCTGCCGTTGAATTCGTTCTTGAGTGGTCCGAGTTTGGGTTCAACTCCGTCGATTCCGTAACGTGTCCTCTAAGATCCTAAGTTGCTTCCGCGACCGGGCAGCGAGACCCTCGACAGCTCAGCGGAGGTCGAAGACCTGATTGACTAACACCAAAGCAACACCAAAATACCACCAAACCCCCGACCAAAAGGCCGAGGACCAGCACGCTCCGCAAATTCCAGAATTTTGGGTTGTCGGGTAGAGTACTTCTAGCATTTTCTAAAATTCAGCCTTGAAGGCATTTTGTCTTGCCTTCTTTTTCAGTCATTAGTCCTAATCTGAGTTTTAGATCGCGTCTAGGCCTTCATTCACCTCCATTCCTTGCTGCTATCTTGTGTCACTTGTTGACTAGTCAAGAACGTACCTTGCGGTGACGCCTAATTTGTTCAACCCGAGCAACTAGCAAGCCAAGGAATTGCTTGGTGAGACTATTAGAGAGTGATACACTTGAGTGAAACACAAGCGCGAGTGACCTATACATTGTACCAAAAAAAAAAGAAGGAGAGAAGAGGTCGTTTGCTTATTTTCTTTTGCAGGTTTACCTAAGCATGTCTAGTGGAGTTGGTGACCAAACAATGGACTTTAAACTACACATGGTGGCCATGATGGAAGAATTCAAGCAGAGTTTGGATGAAGCTTTCGAGCCTCTTCATAGACGCCTTGACCGAATGGTGAATAAGGATGTCAAGAGGAGGGGTTCCCCACAATTTCATCCTGACGTCCAACCTACCTCTTCAAAGTCATTATATTCAAGGAGAAGGGAGGAGGTTCATTCGACAACAAAGCATGCAAATACTTTATCCATAGATGAAGGAGTTAGTTGAGTGCAGGAGACATGTCAACAACTCTCCTCCAACAAAAACTTGAAAAAGAGCGAGTTGAGTATGGTGGTGAGAGTGCACTTGAGGTAAAAGTTGAGGAATGTGAGATTGAAAAAGAGGTAAAAAAAATCTGAGGAGATGAGTGAAGCATCAAGTGAGCTGATTGTGCATGGGAAGGCGAGTGTTTATAGTTTTCCTAACGAACTTAACTTTGCCTTGTTTAGTGTTTCTGCTTTTGTACAGATTGAGCGAAGTCGAGTGAAGTTAGTCATGCAATGTTCCATTCCAAAGTTGCTTGTACAATTCACTAGCTTCCATGGAGTTTGTCTTCTAGGAGATAGATCTATTTGGTATCACTTCATGGAACAACCCGAATCTGTCCGCACCAATGGAGAATTAATCCGAACTCCATATTTCTATTCTTGTTTGTTACCCACGGTTCATTCATCATCTTTACCTTCTTTTGAGCATTATTTCCATCCTCACACATGTATTTCCTATGCAGATTTTGAAGGAAAATGTAAAGAGCCATCAATGCAGTCTCAAGTTGAATCGATTGATGGAAGGAATCACGTGTCGCAGGGAGTTTTTGCATTTAACTCTTATTCTACACCTTCTTACCACTTAATTAATGACGTTCCATTGCTTATGTATCCAATTTCTGGTTCAAAACAAGCTGAGACTCATTTTGTTTTTGTAGGTTGTAAGGCTGCTCGAAATTTTCCAGCTTTGATTAAAGAGTTGCAACCTGGTTTCATGCTTGTGCCAGCTGCTTGTAATCTTCCATGCATATTCATACATCCAAAAGCTGGTCACCATGAGATCATTTTATCAACTCAAACTGGCGCAAATTCAAGTGACTCGTCTGGAGTGTGACCTTCACTTCATTGCTGCCACTTATGTTGGGTGATGCAGACAAGTGTGTCAATCAAGACCCGAATGTGGTTTTTACCTCACTGGTTCATTCTTCCACGGAAGTGCAACATGAATGGCTCATTGTTCTATCTCCAGATGGGCAAGTAGTGCCAAATCAGCAACAACTAGGGTCGAATTATACTACCTTGCACAATCAGATTCAAGATTTTTCTAAGCTGAATGAGAGTCATCATGAAGATCCCTATCTAGTGCATGTGAAACGTAAGTTGTCGAGTAGTATTAACCCTACATATACTAATTGTGTGATTTGTTTTATGGGTTTGAATTTGACATGCAAACGACCAAGGGTTGATGAGAGAGTTTTGGAGTGCTACACGGAATTTTCACAAGCTTTATACAAGGTGTTTCTTGTCTTGGCGAATGTCCTTGTTCAAGAGCATCATGAGGTTGTCCAAGCGACATGTGACGTGGCTGGTGCTCATTCATCTCGCTCCCACATTGCATGGAGTACCACTTTCTCCCAAGATTTAAGGACAAATCCTTTTCAAGAGGAGGGGAATGATACGAATGAGCAAGCCTCAAAGGGAGGATTGGGCCTCGATTAAGTAGCTCTTGTTGAGCTTAGCTTCGGCCATGTGGGCCTTAGGTCCAATAGTACTTTAGCTAGTCATTAAGCTAGTTAATTAGTAGGTTAGCTTTCGGCCAAGAGAGACCCAATGGGCTGGCCGATTTTCCCTTCATGCTTTCCAAGCTTTATTAGGTTTAGTCAAGGCTATAAATAGCCCTAAAGCTGATGGTACATTTAGTTTTTGCGATGTTATTAATAAAATTCCAGAATTTCGTCTTCCATTAAGCCAAATTCCTCTAGCTTGTGAAAGCTAAGTTGAACATCCTAGTGTGGTTCCTAGGTTGTTTATTGACTTATCAATCAAGCAAACACACTTGATTGTGGCATCCTCTGCCGTTGAATTCGTTCTTGAGTGGTCCGAGTTTGGGTTCAACTCCGTCGATTCCGTAACGTGTCCTCTAAGATCCTAAGTTGCTTCCGCGACCGGGCAGCGAGACCCTCGACAGCTCAGCGGAGGTCGAAGACCTGATTGACTAACACCAAAGCAACACCAAAATACCACCAAACCCCCGACCAAAAGGCCGAGGACCAGCACGCTCCGCAAATTCCAGAATTTTGGGTTGTCGGGTAGAGTACTTCTAGCATTTTCTAAAATTCAGCCTTGAAGGCATTTTGTCTTGCCTTCTTTTTCAGTCATTAGTCCTAATCTGAGTTTTAGATCGCGTCTAGGCCTTCATTCACCTCCATTCCTTGCTGCTATCTTGTGTCACTTGTTGACTAGTCAAGAACGTACCTTGCGGTGACGCCTAATTTGTTCAACCCGAGCAACTAGCAAGCCAAGGAATTGCTTGGTGAGACTATTAGAGAGTGATACACTTGAGTGAAACACAAGCGCGAGTGACCTATACATTGTACCAAAAAAAAAAGAAGGAGAGAAGAGGTCGTTTGCTTATTTTCTTTTGCAGGTTTACCTAAGCATGTCTAGTGGAGTTGGTGACCAAACAATGGACTTTAAACTACACATGGTGGCCATGATGGAAGAATTCAAGCAGAGTTTGGATGAAGCTTTCGAGCCTCTTCATAGACGCCTTGACCGAATGGTGAATAAGGATGTCAAGAGGAGGGGTTCCCCACAATTTCATCCTGACGTCCAACCTACCTCTTCAAAGTCATTATATTCAAGGAGAAGGGAGGAGGTTCATTCGACAACAAAGCATGCAAATACTTTATCCATAGATGAAGGAGTTAGTTGAGTGCAGGAGACATGTCAACAACTCTCCTCCAACAAAAACTTGAAAAAGAGCGAGTTGAGTATGGTGGTGAGAGTGCACTTGAGGTAAAAGTTGAGGAATGTGAGATTGAAAAAGAGGTAAAAAAATCTGAGGAGATGAGTGAAGCATCAAGTGAGCTGATTGTGCATGGGAAGGCGAGTGTTTATAGTTTTCCTAACGAACTTAACTTTGCCTTGTTTAGTGTTTCTGCTTTTGTACAGATTGAGCGAAGTCGAGTGAAGTTAGTCATGCAATGTTCCATTCCAAAGTTGCTTGTACAATTCACTAGCTTCCATGGAGTTTGTCTTCTAGGAGATAGATCTATTTGGTATCACTTCATGGAACAACCCGAATCTGTCCGCACCAATGGAGAATTAATTCGAACTCCATATTTCTATTCTTGTTTGTTACCCACGGTTCATTCATCATCTTTACCTTCTTTTGAGCATTATTTCCATCCTCACACATGTATTTCCTATGCAGATTTTGAAGGAAAATGTAAAGAGCCATCAATGCAGTCTCAAGTTGAATCGATTGATGGAAGGAATCACGTGTCACAGGGAGTTTTTGCATTTAACTCTTATTCTACACCTTCTTACCACTTAATTAATGACGTTCCATTGCTTATGTATCCAATTTCTGGTTCAAAACAAGCTGAGACTCATTTTGTTTTTGTAGGTTGTAAGGCTGCTCGAAATTTTCCAGCTTTGATTAAAGAGTTGCAACCTGGTTTCATGCTTGTGCCAGCTGCTTGTAATCTTCCATGCATATTCATACATCCAAAAGCTGGTCACCATGAGATCATTTTATCAACTCAAACTGGCGCAAATTCAAGTGACTCGTCTGGAGTGTGACCTTCACTTCATTGCTGCCACTTATGTTGGGTGATGCAGACAAGTGTGTCAATCAAGACCCGAATGTGGTTTTTACCTCACTGGTTCATTCTTCCACGGAAGTGCAACATGAATGGCTCATTGTTCTATCTCCAGATGGGCAAGTAGTGCCAAATCAGCAACAACTAGGGTCGAATTATACTACCTTGCACAATCAGATTCAAGATTTTTCTAAGCTGAATGAGAGTCATCATGAAGATCCCTATCTAGTGCATGTGAAACGTAAGTTGTCGAGTAGTATTAACCCTACATATACTAATTGTGTGATTTGTTTTATGGGTTTGAATTTGACATGCAAACGACCAAGGGTTGATGAGAGAGTTTTGGAGTGCTACACGGAATTTTCACAAGCTTTATACAAGGTGTTTCTTGTCTTGGCGAATGTCCTTGTTCAAGAGCATCATGAGGTTGTCCAAGCGACATGTGACGTGGCTGGTGCTCATTCATCTCGCTCCCACATTGCATGGAGTACCACTTTCTCCCAAGATTTAAGGACAAATCCTTTTCAAGAGGAGGGGAATGATACGAATGAGCAAGCCTCAAAGGGAGGATTGGGCCTCGATTAAGTAGCTCTTGTTGAGCTTAGCTTCGGCCATGTGGGCCTTAGGTCCAATAGTACTTTAGCTAGTCATTAAGCTAGTTAATTAGTAGGTTAGCTTTCGGCCAAGAGAGACCCAATGGGCTGGCCGATTTTCCCTTCATGCTTTCCAAGCTTTATTAGGTTTAGTCAAGGCTATAAATAGCCCTAAAGCTGATGGTACATTTAGTTTTTGCGATGTTATTAATAAAATTCCAGAATTTCGTCTTCCATTAAGCCAAATTCCTCTAGCTTGTGAAAGCTAAGTTGAACATCCTAGTGTGGTTCCTAGGTTGTTTATTGACTTATCAATCAAGCAAACACACTTGATTGTGGCATCCTCTGCCGTTGAATTCGTTCTTGAGTGGTCCGAGTTTGGGTTCAACTCCGTCGATTCCGTAACGTGTCCTCTAAGATCCTAAGTTGCTTCCGCGACCGGGCAGCGAGACCCTCGACAGCTCAGCGGAGGTCGAAGACCTGATTGACTAACACCAAAGCAACACCAAAATACCACCAAACCCCCGACCAAAAGGCCGAGGACCAGCACGCTCCGCAAATTCCAGAATTTTGGGTTGTCGGGTAGAGTACTTCTAGCATTTTCTAAAATTCAGCCTTGAAGGCATTTTGTCTTGCCTTCTTTTTCAGTCATTAGTCCTAATCTGAGTTTTAGATCGCGTCTAGGCCTTCATTCACCTCCATTCCTTGCTGCTATCTTGTGTCACTTGTTGACTAGTCAAGAACGTACCTTGCGGTGACGCCTAATTTGTTCAACCCGAGCAACTAGCAAGCCAAGGAATTGCTTGGTGAGACTATTAGAGAGTGATACACTTGAGTGAAACACAAGCGCGAGTGACCTATACATTGTACCAAAAAAAAAAGAAGGAGAGAAGAGGTCGTTTGCTTATTTTCTTTTGCAGGTTTACCTAAGCATGTCTAGTGGAGTTGGTGACCAAACAATGGACTTTAAACTACACATGGTGGCCATGATGGAAGAATTCAAGCAGAGTTTGGATGAAGCTTTCGAGCCTCTTCATAGACGCCTTGACCGAATGGTGAATAAGGATGTCAAGAGGAGGGGTTCCCCACAATTTCATCCTGACGTCCAACCTACCTCTTCAAAGTCATTATATTCAAGGAGAAGGGAGGAGGTTCATTCGACAACAAAGCATGCAAATACTTTATCCATAGATGAAGGAGTTAGTTGAGTGCAGGAGACATGTCAACAACTCTCCTCCAACAAAAACTTGAAAAAGAGCGAGTTGAGTATGGTGGTGAGAGTGCACTTGAGGTAAAAGTTGAGGAATGTGAGATTGAAAAAGAGGTAAAAAAATCTGAGGAGATGAGTGAAGCATCAAGTGAGCTGATTGTGCATGGGAAGGCGAGTGTTTATAGTTTTCCTAACGAACTTAACTTTGCCTTGTTTAGTGTTTCTGCTTTTGTACAGATTGAGCGAAGTCGAGTGAAGTTAGTCATGCAATGTTCCATTCCAAAGTTGCTTGTACAATTCACTAGCTTCCATGGAGTTTGTCTTCTAGGAGATAGATCTATTTGGTATCACTTCATGGAACAACCCGAATCTGTCCGCACCAATGGAGAATTAATTCGAACTCCATATTTCTATTCTTGTTTGTTACCCACGGTTCATTCATCATCTTTACCTTCTTTTGAGCATTATTTCCATCCTCACACATGTATTTCCTATGCAGATTTTGAAGGAAAATGTAAAGAGCCATCAATGCAGTCTCAAGTTGAATCGATTGATGGAAGGAATCACGTGTCACAGGGAGTTTTTGCATTTAACTCTTATTCTACACCTTCTTACCACTTAATTAATGACGTTCCATTGCTTATGTATCCAATTTCTGGTTCAAAACAAGCTGAGACTCATTTTGTTTTTGTAGGTTGTAAGGCTGCTCGAAATTTTCCAGCTTTGATTAAAGAGTTGCAACCTGGTTTCATGCTTGTGCCAGCTGCTTGTAATCTTCCATGCATATTCATACATCCAAAAGCTGGTCACCATGAGATCATTTTATCAACTCAAACTGGCGCAAATTCAAGTGACTCGTCTGGAGTGTGACCTTCACTTCATTGCTGCCACTTATGTTGGGTGATGCAGACAAGTGTGTCAATCAAGACCCGAATGTGGTTTTTACCTCACTGGTTCATTCTTCCACGGAAGTGCAACATGAATGGCTCATTGTTCTATCTCCAGATGGGCAAGTAGTGCCAAATCAGCAACAACTAGGGTCGAATTATACTACCTTGCACAATCAGATTCAAGATTTTTCTAAGCTGAATGAGAGTCATCATGAAGATCCCTATCTAGTGCATGTGAAACGTAAGTTGTCGAGTAGTATTAACCCTACATATACTAATTGTGTGATTTGTTTTATGGGTTTGAATTTGACATGCAAACGACCAAGGGTTGATGAGAGAGTTTTGGAGTGCTACACGGAATTTTCACAAGCTTTATACAAGGTGTTTCTTGTCTTGGCGAATGTCCTTGTTCAAGAGCATCATGAGGTTGTCCAAGCGACATGTGACGTGGCTGGTGCTCATTCATCTCGCTCCCACATTGCATGGAGTACCACTTTCTCCCAAGATTTAAGGACAAATCCTTTTCAAGAGGAGGGGAATGATACGAATGAGCAAGCCTCAAAGGGAGGATTGGGCCTCGATTAAGTAGCTCTTGTTGAGCTTAGCTTCGGCCATGTGGGCCTTAGGTCCAATAGTACTTTAGCTAGTCATTAAGCTAGTTAATTAGTAGGTTAGCTTTCGGCCAAGAGAGACCCAATGGGCTGGCCGATTTTCCCTTCATGCTTTCCAAGCTTTATTAGGTTTAGTCAAGGCTATAAATAGCCCTAAAGCTGATGGTACATTTAGTTTTTGCGATGTTATTAATAAAATTCCAGAATTTCGTCTTCCATTAAGCCAAATTCCTCTAGCTTGTGAAAGCTAAGTTGAACATCCTAGTGTGGTTCCTAGGTTGTTTATTGACTTATCAATCAAGCAAACACACTTGATTGTGGCATCCTCTGCCGTTGAATTCGTTCTTGAGTGGTCCGAGTTTGGGTTCAACTCCGTCGATTCCGTAACGTGTCCTCTAAGATCCTAAGTTGCTTCCGCGACCGGGCAGCGAGACCCTCGACAGCTCAGCGGAGGTCGAAGACCTGATTGACTAACACCAAAGCAACACCAAAATACCACCAAACCCCCGACCAAAAGGCCGAGGACCAGCACGCTCCGCAAATTCCAGAATTTTGGGTTGTCGGGTAGAGTACTTCTAGCATTTTCTAAAATTCAGCCTTGAAGGCATTTTGTCTTGCCTTCTTTTTCAGTCATTAGTCCTAATCTGAGTTTTAGATCGCGTCTAGGCCTTCATTCACCTCCATTCCTTGCTGCTATCTTGTGTCACTTGTTGACTAGTCAAGAACGTACCTTGCGGTGACGCCTAATTTGTTCAACCCGAGCAACTAGCAAGCCAAGGAATTGCTTGGTGAGACTATTAGAGAGTGATACACTTGAGTGAAACACAAGCGCGAGTGACCTATACATTGTACCAAAAAAAAAAGAAGGAGAGAAGAGGTCGTTTGCTTATTTTCTTTTGCAGGTTTACCTAAGCATGTCTAGTGGAGTTGGTGACCAAACAATGGACTTTAAACTACACATGGTGGCCATGATGGAAGAATTCAAGCAGAGTTTGGATGAAGCTTTCGAGCCTCTTCATAGACGCCTTGACCGAATGGTGAATAAGGATGTCAAGAGGAGGGGTTCCCCACAATTTCATCCTGACGTCCAACCTACCTCTTCAAAGTCATTATATTCAAGGAGAAGGGAGGAGGTTCATTCGACAACAAAGCATGCAAATACTTTATCCATAGATGAAGGAGTTAGTTGAGTGCAGGAGACATGTCAACAACTCTCCTCCAACAAAAACTTGAAAAAGAGCGAGTTGAGTATGGTGGTGAGAGTGCACTTGAGGTAAAAGTTGAGGAATGTGAGATTGAAAAAGAGGTAAAAAAATCTGAGGAGATGAGTGAAGCATCAAGTGAGCTGATTGTGCATGGGAAGGCGAGTGTTTATAGTTTTCCTAACGAACTTAACTTTGCCTTGTTTAGTGTTTCTGCTTTTGTACAGATTGAGCGAAGTCGAGTGAAGTTAGTCATGCAATGTTCCATTCCAAAGTTGCTTGTACAATTCACTAGCTTCCATGGAGTTTGTCTTCTAGGAGATAGATCTATTTGGTATCACTTCATGGAACAACCCGAATCTGTCCGCACCAATGGAGAATTAATCCGAACTCCATATTTCTATTCTTGTTTGTTACCCACGGTTCATTCATCATCTTTACCTTCTTTTGAGCATTATTTCCATCCTCACACATGTATTTCCTATGCAGATTTTGAAGGAAAATGTAAAGAGCCATCAATGCAGTCTCAAGTTGAATCGATTGATGGAAGGAATCACGTGTCACAGGGAGTTTTTGCATTTAACTCTTATTCTACACCTTCTTACCACTTAATTAATGACGTTCCATTGCTTATGTATCCAATTTCTGGTTCAAAACAAGCTGAGACTCATTTTGTTTTTGTAGGTTGTAAGGCTGCTCGAAATTTTCCAGCTTTGATTAAAGAGTTGCAACCTGGTTTCATGCTTGTGCCAGCTGCTTGTAATCTTCCATGCATATTCATACATCCAAAAGCTGGTCACCATGAGATCATTTTATCAACTCAAACTGGCGCAAATTCAAGTGACTCGTCTGGAGTGTGACCTTCACTTCATTGCTGCCACTTATGTTGGGTGATGCAGACAAGTGTGTCAATCAAGACCCGAATGTTGTTTTTACCTCACTGGTTCATTCTTCCACGGAAGTGCAACATGAATGGCTCATTGTTCTATCTCCAGATGGGCAAGTAGTGCCAAATCAGCAACAACTAGGGTCGAATTATACTACCTTGCACAATCAGATTCAAGATTTTTCTAAGCTGAATGAGAGTCATCATGAAGATCCCTATCTAGTGCATGTGAAACGTAAGTTGTCGAGTAGTATTAACCCTACATATACTAATTGTGTGATTTGTTTTATGGGTTTGAATTTGACATGCAAACGACCAAGGGTTGATGAGAGAGTTTTGGAGTGCTACACGGAATTTTCACAAGCTTTATACAAGGTGTTTCTTGTCTTGGCGAATGTCCTTGTTCAAGAGCATCATGAGGTTGTCCAAGCGACATGTGACGTGGCTGGTGCTCATTCGTCTCGCTCCCACATTGCATGGAGTACCACTTTTTCCAAAGATTTAAGGACAAATCCTTTTCAAGAGGAGGGGAATGATACGAATGCGCAAGCCTCAAAGGGAGGATTGGGCCTCGATTAAGTAGCTCTTGTTGAGCTTAGCTTCGGCCATGTGGGCCTTAGGTCCAACAGTACTTTAGCTAGTCATTAAGCTAGTTAATTAGTAGGTTAGCTTTCGGCCAAGAGAGACCCAATGGGCTGGCCGATTTTCCCTTCATGCTTTCCAAGCTTTATTAGGTTTAGTCAAGGCTATAAATAGCCCTAAAGCTGATGGTACATTTAGTTTTTGCGATGTTATTAATAAAATTCCAGAATTTCGTCTTCCATTAAGCCAAATTCCTCTAGCTTGTGAAAGCTAAGTTGAACATCCTAGTGTGGTTCCTAGGTTGTTTATTGACTTATCAATCAAGCAAACACACTTGATTGTGGCATCCTCTGCCGTTGAATTCGTTCTTGAGTGGTCCGAGTTTGGGTTCAACTCCGTCGATTCCGTAACGTGTCCTCTAAGATCCTAAGTTGCTTCCGCGACCGGGCAGCGAGACCCTCGACAGCTCAGCGGAGGTCGAAGACCTGATTGACTAACACCAAAGCAACACCAAAATACCACCAAACCCCCGACCAAAAGGCCGAGGACCAGCACGCTCCGCAAATTCCAGAATTTTGGGTTGTCGGGTAGAGTACTTCTAGCATTTTCTAAAATTCAGCCTTGAAGGCATTTTGTCTTGCCTTCTTTTTCAGTCATTAGTCCTAATCTGAGTTTTAGATCGCGTCTAGGCCTTCATTCACCTCCATTCCTTGCTGCTATCTTGTGTCACTTGTTGACTAGTCAAGAACGTACCTTGCGGTGACGCCTAATTTGTTCAACCCGAGCAACTAGCAAGCCAAGGAATTGCTTGGTGAGACTATTAGAGAGTGATACACTTGAGTGAAACACAAGCGCGAGTGACCTATACATTGTACCAAAAAAAAAAGAAGGAGAGAAGAGGTCGTTTGCTTATTTTCTTTTGCAGGTTTACCTAAGCATGTCTAGTGGAGTTGGTGACCAAACAATGGACTTTAAACTACACATGGTGGCCATGATGGAAGAATTCAAGCAGAGTTTGGATGAAGCTTTCGAGCCTCTTCATAGACGCCTTGACCGAATGGTGAATAAGGATGTCAAGAGGAGGGGTTCCCCACAATTTCATCCTGACGTCCAACCTACCTCTTCAAAGTCATTATATTCAAGGAGAAGGGAGGAGGTTCATTCGACAACAAAGCATGCAAATACTTTATCCATAGATGAAGGAGTTAGTTGAGTGCAGGAGACATGTCAACAACTCTCCTCCAACAAAAACTTGAAAAAGAGCGAGTTGAGTATGGTGGTGAGAGTGCACTTGAGGTAAAAGTTGAGGAATGTGAGATTGAAAAAGAGGTAAAAAAATCTGAGGAGATGAGTGAAGCATCAAGTGAGCTGATTGTGCATGGGAAGGCGAGTGTTTATAGTTTTCCTAACGAACTTAACTTTGCCTTGTTTAGTGTTTCTGCTTTTGTACAGATTGAGCGAAGTCGAGTGAAGTTAGTCATGCAATGTTCCATTCCAAAGTTGCTTGTACAATTCACTAGCTTCCATGGAGTTTGTCTTCTAGGAGATAGATCTATTTGGTATCACTTCATGGAACAACCCGAATCTGTCCGCACCAATGGAGAATTAATCCGAACTCCATATTTCTATTCTTGTTTGTTACCCACGGTTCATTCATCATCTTTACCTTCTTTTGAGCATTATTTCCATCCTCACACATGTATTTCCTATGCAGATTTTGAAGGAAAATGTAAAGAGCCATCAATGCAGTCTCAAGTTGAATCGATTGATGGAAGGAATCACGTGTCGCAGGGAGTTTTTGCATTTAACTCTTATTCTACACCTTCTTACCACTTAATTAATGACGTTCCATTGCTTATGTATCCAATTTCTGGTTCAAAACAAGCTGAGACTCATTTTGTTTTTGTAGGTTGTAAGGCTGCTCGAAATTTTCCAGCTTTGATTAAAGAGTTGCAACCTGGTTTCATGCTTGTGCCAGCTGCTTGTAATCTTCCATGCATATTCATACATCCAAAAGCTGGTCACCATGAGATCATTTTATCAACTCAAACTGGCGCAAATTCAAGTGACTCGTCTGGAGTGTGACCTTCACTTCATTGCTGCCACTTATGTTGGGTGATGCAGACAAGTGTGTCAATCAAGACCCGAATGTTGTTTTTACCTCACTGGTTCATTCTTCCACGGAAGTGCAACATGAATGGCTCATTGTTCTATCTCCAGATGGGCAAGTAGTGCCAAATCAGCAACAACTAGGGTCGAATTATACTACCTTGCACAATCAGATTCAAGATTTTTCTAAGCTGAATGAGAGTCATCATGAAGATCCCTATCTAGTGCATGTGAAACGTAAGTTGTCGAGTAGTATTAACCCTACATATACTAATTGTGTGATTTGTTTTATGGGTTTGAATTTGACATGCAAACGACCAAGGGTTGATGAGAGAGTTTTGGAGTGCTACACGGAATTTTCACAAGCTTTATACAAGGTGTTTCTTGTCTTGGCGAATGTCCTTGTTCAAGAGCATCATGAGGTTGTCCAAGCGACATGTGACGTGGCTGGTGCTCATTCGTCTCGCTCCCACATTGCATGGAGTACCACTTTTTCCAAAGATTTAAGGACAAATCCTTTTCAAGAGGAGGGGAATGATACGAATGCGCAAGCCTCAAAGGGAGGATTGGGCCTCGATTAAGTAGCTCTTGTTGAGCTTAGCTTCGGCCATGTGGGCCTTAGGTCCAACAGTACTTTAGCTAGTCATTAAGCTAGTTAATTAGTAGGTTAGCTTTCGGCCAAGAGAGACCCAATGGGCTGGCCGATTTTCCCTTCATGCTTTCCAAGCTTTATTAGGTTTAGTCAAGGCTATAAATAGCCCTAAAGCTGATGGTACATTTAGTTTTTGCGATGTTATTAATAAAATTCCAGAATTTCGTCTTCCATTAAGCCAAATTCCTCTAGCTTGTGAAAGCTAAGTTGAACATCCTAGTGTGGTTCCTAGGTTGTTTATTGACTTATCAATCAAGCAAACACACTTGATTGTGGCATCCTCTGCCGTTGAATTCGTTCTTGAGTGGTCCGAGTTTGGGTTCAACTCCGTCGATTCCGTAACGTGTCCTCTAAGATCCTAAGTTGCTTCCGCGACCGGGCAGCGAGACCCTCGACAGCTCAGCGGAGGTCGAAGACCTGATTGACTAACACCAAAGCAACACCAAAATACCACCAAACCCCCGACCAAAAGGCCGAGGACCATCACGCTCCGCAAATTCCAGAATTTTGGGTTGTCGGGTAGAGTACTTCTAGGATTTTCAAAAATTCAGCCTTGAAGGCATTTTGTCTTGCCTTCTTTTTCAGTCATTAGTCCTAATCTGAGTTTTAGATCGCGTCTAGGCCTTCATTCACCTCCATTCCTTGCTGCTATCTTGTGTCACTTGTTGACTAGTCAAGAACGTACCTTGCGGTGACGCCTAATTTGTTCAACCCGAGCAACTAGCAAGCCAAGGAATTGCTTGGTGAGACTATTAGAGAGTGATACACTTGAGTGAAACACAAGCGTGAGTGACCTATACATTGTACCAAAAAAAAAAGAAGGAGAGAAGAGGTCGTTTGCTTATTTTCTTTTGCAGGTTTACCTAAGCATGTCTAGTGGAGTTGGTGACCAAACAATGGACTTTAAACTACACATGGTGGCCATGATGGAAGAATTCAAGCAGAGTTTGGATGAAGCTTTCGAGCCTCTTCATAGACGCCTTGACCGAATGGTGAATAAGGATGTCAAGAGGAGGGGTTCCCCACAATTTCATCCTGACGTCCAACCTACCTCTTCAAAGTCATTATATTCAAGGAGAAGGGAGGAGGTTCATTCGACAACAAAGCATGCAAATACTTTATCCATAGATGAAGGAGTTAGTTGAGTGCAGGAGACATGTCAACAACTCTCCTCCAACAAAAACTTGAAAAAGAGCGAGTTGAGTATGGTGGTGAGAGTGCACTTGAGGTAAAAGTTGAGGAATGTGAGATTGAAAAAGAGGTAAAAAAATCTGAGGAGATGAGTGAAGCATCAAGTGAGCTGATTGTGCATGGGAAGGCGAGTGTTTATAGTTTTCCTAACGAACTTAACTTTGCCTTGTTTAGTGTTTCTGCTTTTGTACAGATTGAGCGAAGTCGAGTGAAGTTAGTCATGCAATGTTCCATTCCAAAGTTGCTTGTACAATTCACTAGCTTCCATGGAGTTTGTCTTCTAGGAGATAGATCTATTTGGTATCACTTCATGGAACAACCCGAATCTGTCCGCACCAATGGAGAATTAATCCGAACTCCATATTTCTATTCTTGTTTGTTACCCACGGTTCATTCATCATCTTTACCTTCTTTTGAGCATTATTTCCATCCTCACACATGTATTTCCTATGCAGATTTTGAAGGAAAATGTAAAGAGCCATCAATGCAGTCTCAAGTTGAATCGATTGATGGAAGGAATCACGTGTCGCAGGGAGTTTTTGCATTTAACTCTTATTCTACACCTTCTTACCACTTAATTAATGACGTTCCATTGCTTATGTATCCAATTTCTGGTTCAAAACAAGCTGAGACTCATTTTGTTTTTGTAGGTTGTAAGGCTGCTCGAAATTTTCCAGCTTTGATTAAAGAGTTGCAACCTGGTTTCATGCTTGTGCCAGCTGCTTGTAATCTTCCATGCATATTCATACATCCAAAAGCTGGTCACCATGAGATCATTTTATCAACTCAAACTGGCGCAAATTCAAGTGACTCGTCTGGAGTGTGACCTTCACTTCATTGCTGCCACTTATGTTGGGTGATGCAGACAAGTGTGTCAATCAAGACCCGAATGTGGTTTTTACCTCACTGGTTCATTCTTCCACGGAAGTGCAACATGAATGGCTCATTGTTCTATCTCCAGATGGGCAAGTAGTGCCAAATCAACAACAACTAGGGTCGAATTATACTACCTTGCACAATCAGATTCAAGATTTTTCTAAGCTGAATGAGAGTCATCATGAAGATCCCTATCTAGTGCATGTGAAACGTAAGTTGTCGAGTAGTATTAACCCTACATATACTAATTGTGTGATTTGTTTTATGGGTTTGAATTTGACATGCAAACGACCAAGGGTTGATGAGAGAGTTTTGGAGTGCTACACGGAATTTTCACAAGCTTTATACAAGGTGTTTCTTGTCTTGGCGAATGTCCTTGTTCAAGAGCATCATGAGGTTGTCCAAGCGACATGTGACGTGGCTGGTGCTCATTCATCTCGCTCCCACATTGCATGGAGTACCACTTTCTCCCAAGATTTAAGGACAAATCCTTTTCAAGAGGAGGGGAATGATACGAATGAGCAAGCCTCAAAGGGAGGATTGGGCCTCGATTAAGTAGCTCTTGTTGAGCTTAGCTTCGGCCATGTGGGCCTTAGTCCAATAGTAATTTAGCTAGTCATTAAGCTAGTTAATTAGTAGGTTAGCTTTCGGCCAAGAGAGACCCAATGGGCTGGCCGATTTTCCCTTCATGCTTTCCAAGCTTTATTAGGTTTAGTCAAGGCTATAAATAGCCCTAAAGCTGATGGTACATTTAGTTTTTGCGATGTTATTAATAAAATTCCAGAATTTCGTCTTCCATTAAGCCAAATTCCTCTAGCTTGTGAAAGCTAAGTTGAACATCCTAGTGTGGTTCCTAGGTTGTTTATTGACTTATCAATCAAGCAAACACACTTGATTGTGGCATCCTCTGCCGTTGAATTCGTTCTTGAGTGGTCCGAGTTTGGGTTCAACTCCGTCGATTCCGTAACGTGTCCTCTAAGATCCTAAGTTGCTTCCGCGACCGGGCAGCGAGACCCTCGACAGCTCAGCGGAGGTCGAAGACCTGATTGACTAACACCAAAGCAACACCAAAATACCACCAAACCCCCGACCAAAAGGCCGAGGACCAGCACGCTCCGCAAATTCCAGAATTTTGGGTTGTCGGGTAGAGTACTTCTAGGATTTTCAAAAATTCAGCCTTGAAGGCATTTTGTCTTGCCTTCTTTTTCAGTCATTAGTCCTAATCTGAGTTTTAGATCGCGTCTAGGCCTTCATTCACCTCCATTCCTTGCTGCTATCTTGTGTCACTTGTTGACTAGTCAAGAACGTACCTTGCGGTGACGCCTAATTTGTTCAACCCGAGCAACTAGCAAGCCAAGGAATTGCTTGGTGAGACTATTAGAGAGTGATACACTTGAGTGAAACACAAGCGTGAGTGACCTATACATTGTACCAAAAAAAAAAAGAAGGAGAGAAGAGGTCGTTTGCTTATTTTCTTTTGCAGGTTTACCTAAGCATGTCTAGTGGAGTTGGTGACCAAACAATGGACTTTAAACTACACATGGTGGCCATGATGGAAGAATTCAAGCAGAGTTTGGATGAAGCTTTCGAGCCTCTTCATAGACGCCTTGACCGAATGGTGAATAAGGATGTCAAGAGGAGGGGTTCCCCACAATTTCATCCTGACGTCCAACCTACCTCTTCAAAGTCATTATATTCAAGGAGAAGGGAGGAGGTTCATTCGACAACAAAGCATGCAAATACTTTATCCATAGATGAAGGAGTTAGTTGAGTGCAGGAGACATGTCAACAACTCTCCTCCAACAAAAACTTGAAAAAGAGCGAGTTGAGTATGGTGGTGAGAGTGCACTTGAGGTAAAAGTTGAGGAATGTGAGATTGAAAAAGAGGTAAAAAAATCTGAGGAGATGAGTGAAGCATCAAGTGAGCTGATTGTGCATGGGAAGGCGAGTGTTTATAGTTTTCCTAACGAACTTAACTTTGCCTTGTTTAGTGTTTCTGCTTTTGTACAGATTGAGCGAAGTCGAGTGAAGTTAGTCATGCAATGTTCCATTCCAAAGTTGCTTGTACAATTCACTAGCTTCCATGGAGTTTGTCTTCTAGGAGATAGATCTATTTGGTATCACTTCATGGAACAACCCGAATCTGTCCGCACCAATGGAGAATTAATCCGAACTCCATATTTCTATTCTTGTTTGTTACCCACGGTTCATTCATCATCTTTACCTTCTTTTGAGCATTATTTCCATCCTCACACATGTATTTCCTATGCAGATTTTGAAGGAAAATGTAAAGAGCCATCAATGCAGTCTCAAGTTGAATCGATTGATGGAAGGAATCACGTGTCACAGGGAGTTTTTGCATTTAACTCTTATTCTACACCTTCTTACCACTTAATTAATGACGTTCCATTGCTTATGTATCCAATTTCTGGTTCAAAACAAGCTGAGACTCATTTTGTTTTTGTAGGTTGTAAGGCTGCTCGAAATTTTCCAGTTTTGATTAAAGAGTTGCAACCTGGTTTCATGCTTGTGCCAGCTGCTTGTAATCTTCCATGCATATTCATACATCCAAAAGCTGGTCACCATGAGATCATTTTATCAACTCAAACTGGCGCAAATTCAAGTGACTCGTCTGGAGTGTGACCTTCACTTCATTGCTGCCACTTATGTTGGGTGATGCAGACAAGTGTGTCAATCAAGACCCGAATGTTGTTTTTACCTCACTGGTTCATTCTTCCACGGAAGTGCAACATGAATGGCTCATTGTTCTATCTCCAGATGGGCAAGTAGTGCCAAATCAGCAACAACTAGGGTCGAATTATACTACCTTGCACAATCAGATTCAAGATTTTTCTAAGCTGAATGAGAGTCATCATGAAGATCCCTATCTAGTGCATGTGAAACGTAAGTTGTCGAGTAGTATTAACCCTACATATACTAATTGTGTGATTTGTTTTATGGGTTTGAATTTGACATGCAAACGACCAAGGGTTGATGAGAGAGTTTTGGAGTGCTACACGGAATTTTCACAAGCTTTATACAAGGTGTTTCTTGTCTTGGCGAATGTCCTTGTTCAAGAGCATCATGAGGTTGTCCAAGCGACATGTGACGTGGCTGGTGCTCATTCGTCTCGCTCCCACATTGCATGGAGTACCACTTTTTCCCAAGATTTAAGGACAAATCCTTTTCAAGAGGAGGGGAATGATACGAATGAGCAAGCCTCAAAGGGAGGATTGGGCCTCGATTAAGTAGCTCTTGTTGAGCTTAGCTTCGGCCATGTGGGCCTTAGGTCCAACAGTACTTTAGCTAGTCATTAAGCTAGTTAATTAGTAGGTTAGCTTTCGGCCAAGAGAGACCCAATGGGCTGGCCGATTTTCCCTTCATGCTTTCCAAGCTTTATTAGGTTTAATCAAGGCTATAAATAGCCCTAAAGCTGATGGTACATTTAGTTTTTGCGATGTTATTAATAAAATTCCAGAATTTCGTCTTCCATTAAGCCAAATTCCTCTAGCTTGTGAAAGCTAAGTTGAACATCCTAGTGTGGTTCCTAGGTTGTTTATTGACTTATCAATCAAGCAAACACACTTGATTGTGGCATCCTCTGCCGTTGAATTCGTTCTTGAGTGGTCCGAGTTTGGGTTCAACTCCGTCGATTCCGTAACGTGTCCTCTAAGATCCTAAGTTGCTTCCGCGACCGGGCAGCGAGACCCTCGACAGCTCAGCGGAGGTCGAAGACCTGATTGACTAACACCAAAGCAACACCAAAATACCACCAAACCCCCGACCAAAAGGCCGAGGACCAGCACGCTCCGCAAATTCCAGAATTTTGGGTTGTCGGGTAGAGTACTTCTAGCATTTTCTAAAATTCAGCCTTGAAGGCATTTTGTCTTGCCTTCTTTTTCAGTCATTAGTCCTAATCTGAGTTTTAGATCGCGTCTAGGCCTTCATTCACCTCCATTCCTTGCTGCTATCTTGTGTCACTTGTTGACTAGTCAAGAACGTACCTTGCGGTGACGCCTAATTTGTTCAACCCGAGCAACTAGCAAGCCAAGGAATTGCTTGGTGAGACTATTAGAGAGTGATACACTTGAGTGAAACACAAGCGTGAGTGACCTATACATTGTACCAAAAAAAAAAAGAAGGAGAGAAGAGGTCGTTTGCTTATTTTCTTTTGCAGGTTTACCTAAGCATGTCTAGTGGAGTTGGTGACCAAACAATGGACTTTAAACTACACATGGTGGCCATGATGGAAGAATTCAAGCAGAGTTTGGATGAAGCTTTCGAGCCTCTTCATAGACGCCTTGACCGAATGGTGAATAAGGATGTCAAGAGGAGGGGTTCCCCACAATTTCATCCTGACGTCCAACCTACCTCTTCAAAGTCATTATATTCAAGGAGAAGGGAGGAGGTTCATTCGACAACAAAGCATGCAAATACTTTATCCATAGATGAAGGAGTTAGTTGAGTGCAGGAGACATGTCAACAACTCTCCTCCAACAAAAACTTGAAAAAGAGCGAGTTGAGTATGGTGGTGAGAGTGCACTTGAGGTAAAAGTTGAGGAATGTGAGATTGAAAAAGAGGTAAAAAAATCTGAGGAGATGAGTGAAGCATCAAGTGAGCTGATTGTGCATGGGAAGGCGAGTGTTTATAGTTTTCCTAACGAACTTAACTTTGCCTTGTTTAGTGTTTCTGCTTTTGTACAGATTGAGCGAAGTCGAGTGAAGTTAGTCATGCAATGTTCCATTCCAAAGTTGCTTGTACAATTCACTAGCTTCCATGGAGTTTGTCTTCTAGGAGATAGATCTATTTGGTATCACTTCATGGAACAACCCGAATCTGTCCGCACCAATGGAGAATTAATCCGAACTCCATATTTCTATTCTTGTTTGTTACCCACGGTTCATTCATCATCTTTACCTTCTTTTGAGCATTATTTCCATCCTCACACATGTATTTCCTATGCAGATTTTGAAGGAAAATGTAAAGAGCCATCAATGCAGTCTCAAGTTGAATCGATTGATGGAAGGAATCACGTGTCACAGGGAGTTTTTGCATTTAACTCTTATTCTACACCTTCTTACCACTTAATTAATGACGTTCCATTGCTTATGTATCCAATTTCTGGTTCAAAACAAGCTGAGACTCATTTTGTTTTTGTAGGTTGTAAGGCTGCTCGAAATTTTCCAGCTTTGATTAAAGAGTTGCAACCTGGTTTCATGCTTGTGCCAGCTGCTTGTAATCTTCCATGCATATTCATACATCCAAAAGCTGGTCACCATGAGATCATTTTATCAACTCAAACTGGCGCAAATTCAAGTGACTCGTCTGGAGTGTGACCTTCACTTCATTGCTGCCACTTATGTTGGGTGATGCAGACAAGTGTGTCAATCAAGACCCGAATGTTGTTTTTACCTCACTGGTTCATTCTTCCACGGAAGTGCAACATGAATGGCTCATTGTTCTATCTCCAGATGGGCAAGTAGTGCCAAATCAGCAACAACTAGGGTCGAATTATACTACCTTGCACAATCAGATTCAAGATTTTTCTAAGCTGAATGAGAGTCATCATGAAGATCCCTATCTAGTGCATGTGAAACGTAAGTTGTCGAGTAGTATTAACCCTACATATACTAATTGTGTGATTTGTTTTATGGGTTTGAATTTGACATGCAAACGACCAAGGGTTGATGAGAGAGTTTTGGAGTGCTACACGGAATTTTCACAAGCTTTATACAAGGTGTTTCTTGTCTTGGAGAATGTCCTTGTTCAAGAGCATCATGAGGTTGTCCAAGCGACATGTGACGTGGCTGGTGCTCATTCGTCTCGCTCCCACATTGCATGGAGTACCACTTTTTCCCAAGATTTAAGGACAAATCCTTTTCAAGAGGAGGGGAATGATACGAATGAGCAAGCCTCAAAGGGAGGATTGGGCCTCGATTAAGTAGCTCTTGTTGAGCTTAGCTTCGGCCATTTGGGCCTTAGGTCCAACAGTACTTTAGCTAGTCATTAAGCTAGTTAATTAGTAAGTTAGCTTTCGGCCAAGAGAGACCCAATGGGCTGGCCGATTTTCCCTTCATGCTTTCCAAGCTTTATTAGGTTTAGTCAAGGCTATAAATAGCCCTAAAGCTGATGGTACATTTAGTTTTTGCGATGTTATTAATAAAATTCCAGAATTTCGTCTTCCATTAAGCCAAATTCCTCTAGCTTGTGAAAGCTAAGTTGAACATCCTAGTGTGGTTCCTAGGTTGTTTATTGACTTATCAATCAAGCAAACACACTTGATTGTGGCATCCTCTGCCGTTGAATTCGTTCTTGAGTGGTCCGAGTTTGGGTTCAACTCCGTCGATTCCGTAACGTGTCCTCTAAGATCCTAAGTTGCTTCCGCGACCGGGCAGCGAGACCCTCGACAGCTCAGCGGAGGTCGAAGACCTGATTGACTAACACCAAAGCAACACCAAAATACCACCAAACCCCCGACCAAAAGGCCGAGGACCAGCACGCTCCGCAAATTCCAGAATTTTGGGTTGTCGGGTAGAGTACTTCTAGGATTTTCAAAAATTCAGCCTTGAAGGCATTTTGTCTTGCCTTCTTTTTCAGTCATTAGTCCTAATCTGAGTTTTAGATCGCGTCTAGGCCTTCATTCACCTCCATTCCTTGCTGCTATCTTGTGTCACTTGTTGACTAGTCAAGAACGTACCTTGCGGTGACGCCTAATTTGTTCAACCCGAGCAACTAGCAAGCCAAGGAATTGCTTGGTGAGACTATTAGAGAGTGATACACTTGAGTGAAACACAAGCGTGAGTGACCTATACATTGTACCAAAAAAAAAGAAGGAGAGAAGAGGTCGTTTGCTTATTTTCTTTTGCAGGTTTACCTAAGCATGTCTAGTGGAGTTGGTGACCAAACAATGGACTTTAAACTACACATGGTGGCCATGATGGAAGAATTCAAGCAGAGTTTGGATGAAGCTTTCGAGCCTCTTCATAGACGCCTTGACCGAATGGTGAATAAGGATGTCAAGAGGAGGGGTTCCCCACAATTTCATCCTGACGTCCAACCTACCTCTTCAAAGTCATTATATTCAAGGAGAAGGGAGGAGGTTCATTCGACAACAAAGCATGCAAATACTTTATCCATAGATGAAGGAGTTAGTTGAGTGCAGGAGACATGTCAACAACTCTCCTCCAACAAAAACTTGAAAAAGAGCGAGTTGAGTATGGTGGTGAGAGTGCACTTGAGGTAAAAGTTGAGGAATGTGAGATTGAAAAAGAGGTAAAAAAATCTGAGGAGATGAGTGAAGCATCAAGTGAGCTGATTGTGCATGGGAAGGCGAGTGTTTATAGTTTTCCTAACGAACTTAACTTTGCCTTGTTTAGTGTTTCTGCTTTTGTACAGATTGAGCGAAGTCGAGTGAAGTTAGTCATGCAATGTTCCATTCCAAAGTTGCTTGTACAATTCACTAGCTTCCATGGAGTTTGTCTTCTAGGAGATAGATCTATTTGGTATCACTTCATGGAACAACCCGAATCTGTCCGCACCAATGGAGAATTAATCCGAACTCCATATTTCTATTCTTGTTTGTTACCCACGGTTCATTCATCATCTTTACCTTCTTTTGAGCATTATTTCCATCCTCACACATGTATTTCCTATGCAGATTTTGAAGGAAAATGTAAAGAGCCATCAATGCAGTCTCAAGTTGAATCGATTGATGGAAGGAATCACGTGTCACAGGGAGTTTTTGCATTTAACTCTTATTCTACACCTTCTTACCACTTAATTAATGACGTTCCATTGCTTATGTATCCAATTTCTGGTTCAAAACAAGCTGAGACTCATTTTGTTTTTGTAGGTTGTAAGGCTGCTCGAAATTTTCCAGTTTTGATTAAAGAGTTGCAACCTGGTTTCATGCTTGTGCCAGCTGCTTGTAATCTTCCATGCATATTCATACATCCAAAAGCTGGTCACCATGAGATCATTTTATCAACTCAAACTGGCGCAAATTCAAGTGACTCGTCTGGAGTGTGACCTTCACTTCATTGCTGCCACTTATGTTGGGTGATGCAGACAAGTGTGTCAATCAAGACCCGAATGTTGTTTTTACCTCACTGGTTCATTCTTCCACGGAAGTGCAACATGAATGGCTCATTGTTCTATCTCCAGATGGGCAAGTAGTGCCAAATCAGCAACAACTAGGGTCGAATTATACTACCTTGCACAATCAGATTCAAGATTTTTCTAAGCTGAATGAGAGTCATCATGAAGATCCCTATCTAGTGCATGTGAAACGTAAGTTGTCGAGTAGTATTAACCCTACATATACTAATTGTGTGATTTGTTTTATGGGTTTGAATTTGACATGCAAACGACCAAGGGTTGATGAGAGAGTTTTGGAGTGCTACACGGAATTTTCACAAGCTTTATACAAGGTGTTTCTTGTCTTGGCGAATGTCCTTGTTCAAGAGCATCATGAGGTTGTCCAAGCGACATGTGACGTGGCTGGTGCTCATTCGTCTCGCTCCCACATTGCATGGAGTACCACTTTTTCCCAAGATTTAAGGACAAATCCTTTTCAAGAGGAGGGGAATGATACGAATGAGCAAGCCTCAAAGGGAGGATTGGGCCTCGATTAAGTAGCTCTTGTTGAGCTTAGCTTCGGCCATGTGGGCCTTAGGTCCAACAGTACTTTAGCTAGTCATTAAGCTAGTTAATTAGTAGGTTAGCTTTCGGCCAAGAGAGACCCAATGGGCTGGCCGATTTTCCCTTCATGCTTTCCAAGCTTTATTAGGTTTAATCAAGGCTATAAATAGCCCTAAAGCTGATGGTACATTTAGTTTTTGCGATGTTATTAATAAAATTCCAGAATTTCGTCTTCCATTAAGCCAAATTCCTCTAGCTTGTGAAAGCTAAGTTGAACATCCTAGTGTGGTTCCTAGGTTGTTTATTGACTTATCAATCAAGCAAACACACTTGATTGTGGCATCCTCTGCCGTTGAATTCGTTCTTGAGTGGTCCGAGTTTGGGTTCAACTCCGTCGATTCCGTAACGTGTCCTCTAAGATCCTAAGTTGCTTCCGCGACCGGGCAGCGAGACCCTCGACAGCTCAGCGGAGGTCGAAGACCTGATTGACTAACACCAAAGCAACACCAAAATACCACCAAACCCCCGACCAAAAGGCCGAGGACCAGCACGCTCCGCAAATTCCAGAATTTTGGGTTGTCGGGTAGAGTACTTCTAGCATTTTCTAAAATTCAGCCTTGAAGGCATTTTGTCTTGCCTTCTTTTTCAGTCATTAGTCCTAATCTGAGTTTTAGATCGCGTCTAGGCCTTCATTCACCTCCATTCCTTGCTGCTATCTTGTGTCACTTGTTGACTAGTCAAGAACGTACCTTGCGGTGACGCCTAATTTGTTCAACCCGAGCAACTAGCAAGCCAAGGAATTGCTTGGTGAGACTATTAGAGAGTGATACACTTGAGTGAAACACAAGCGTGAGTGACCTATACATTGTACCAAAAAAAAAAAGAAGGAGAGAAGAGGTCGTTTGCTTATTTTCTTTTGCAGGTTTACCTAAGCATGTCTAGTGGAGTTGGTGACCAAACAATGGACTTTAAACTACACATGGTGGCCATGATGGAAGAATTCAAGCAGAGTTTGGATGAAGCTTTCGAGCCTCTTCATAGACGCCTTGACCGAATGGTGAATAAGGATGTCAAGAGGAGGGGTTCCCCACAATTTCATCCTGACGTCCAACCTACCTCTTCAAAGTCATTATATTCAAGGAGAAGGGAGGAGGTTCATTCGACAACAAAGCATGCAAATACTTTATCCATAGATGAAGGAGTTAGTTGAGTGCAGGAGACATGTCAACAACTCTCCTCCAACAAAAACTTGAAAAAGAGCGAGTTGAGTATGGTGGTGAGAGTGCACTTGAGGTAAAAGTTGAGGAATGTGAGATTGAAAAAGAGGTAAAAAAATCTGAGGAGATGAGTGAAGCATCAAGTGAGCTGATTGTGCATGGGAAGGCGAGTGTTTATAGTTTTCCTAACGAACTTAACTTTGCCTTGTTTAGTGTTTCTGCTTTTGTACAGATTGAGCGAAGTCGAGTGAAGTTAGTCATGCAATGTTCCATTCCAAAGTTGCTTGTACAATTCACTAGCTTCCATGGAGTTTGTCTTCTAGGAGATAGATCTATTTGGTATCACTTCATGGAACAACCCGAATCTGTCCGCACCAATGGAGAATTAATCCGAACTCCATATTTCTATTCTTGTTTGTTACCCACGGTTCATTCATCATCTTTACCTTCTTTTGAGCATTATTTCCATCCTCACACATGTATTTCCTATGCAGATTTTGAAGGAAAATGTAAAGAGCCATCAATGCAGTCTCAAGTTGAATCGATTGATGGAAGGAATCACGTGTCACAGGGAGTTTTTGCATTGAACTCTTATTCTACACCTTCTTACCACTTAATTAATGACGTTCCATTGCTTATGTATCCAATTTCTGGTTCAAAACAAGCTGAGACTCATTTTGTTTTTGTAGGTTGTAAGGCTGCTCGAAATTTTCCAGCTTTGATTAAAGAGTTGCAACCTGGTTTCATGCTTGTGCCAGCTGCTTGTAATCTTCCATGCATATTCATACATCCAAAAGCTGGTCACCATGAGATCATTTTATCAACTCAAACTGGCGCAAATTCAAGTGACTCGTCTGGAGTGTGACCTTCACTTCATTGCTGCCACTTATGTTGGGTGATGCAGACAAGTGTGTCAATCAAGACCCGAATGTTGTTTTTACCTCACTGGTTCATTCTTCCACGGAAGTGCAACATGAATGGCTCATTGTTCTATCTCCAGATGGGCAAGTAGTGCCAAATCAGCAACAACTAGGGTCGAATTATACTACCTTGCACAATCAGATTCAAGATTTTTCTAAGCTGAATGAGAGTCATCATGAAGATCCCTATCTAGTGCATGTGAAACGTAAGTTGTCGAGTAGTATTAACCCTACATATACTAATTGTGTGATTTGTTTTATGGGTTTGAATTTGACATGCAAACGACCAAGGGTTGATGAGAGAGTTTTGGAGTGCTACACGGAATTTTCACAAGCTTTATACAAGGTGTTTCTTGTCTTGGAGAATGTCCTTGTTCAAGAGCATCATGAGGTTGTCCAAGCGACATGTGACGTGGCTGGTGCTCATTCGTCTCGCTCCCACATTGCATGGAGTACCACTTTTTCCCAAGATTTAAGGACAAATCCTTTTCAAGAGGAGGGGAATGATACGAATGAGCAAGCCTCAAAGGGAGGATTGGGCCTCGATTAAGTAGCTCTTGTTGAGCTTAGCTTCGGCCATGTGGGCCTTAGGTCCAACAGTACTTTAGCTAGTCATTAAGCTAGTTAATTAGTAGGTTAGCTTTCGGCCAAGAGAGACCCAATGGGCTGGCCGATTTTCCCTTCATGCTTTCCAAGCTTTATTAGGTTTAGTCAAGGCTATAAATAGCCCTAAAGCTGATGGTACATTTAGTTTTTGCGATGTTATTAATAAAATTCCAGAATTTCGTCTTCCATTAAGCCAAATTCCTCTAGCTTGTGAAAGCTAAGTTGAACATCCTAGTGTGGTTCCTAGGTTGTTTATTGACTTATCAATCAAGCAAACACACTTGATTGTGGCATCCTCTGCCGTTGAATTCGTTCTTGAGTGGTCCGAGTTTGGGTTCAACTCCGTCGATTCCGTAACGTGTCCTCTAAGATCCTAAGTTGCTTCCGCGACCGGGCAGCGAGACCCTCGACAGCTCAGCGGAGGTCGAAGACCTGATTGACTAACACCAAAGCAACACCAAAATACCACCAAACCCCCGACCAAAAGGCCGAGGACCAGCACGCTCCGCAAATTCCAGAATTTTGGGTTGTCGGGTAGAGTACTTCTAGGATTTTCAAAAATCCAGCCTTGAAGGCATTTTGTCTTGCCTTCTTTTTCAGTCATTAGTCCTAATCTGAGTTTTAGATCGCGTCTAGGCCTTCATTCACCTCCATTCCTTGCTGCTATCTTGTGTCACTTGTTGACTAGTCAAGAACGTACCTTGCGGTGACGCCTAATTTGTTCAACCCGAGCAACTAGCAAGCCAAGGAATTGCTTGGTGAGACTATTAGAGAGTGATACACTTGAGTGAAACACAAGCGTGAGTGACCTATACATTGTACCAAAAAAAAAAAAGAAGGAGAGAAGAGGTCGTTTGCTTATTTTCTTTTGCAGGTTTACCTAAGCATGTCTAGTGGAGTTGGTGACCAAACAATGGACTTTAAACTACACATGGTGGCCATGATGGAAGAATTCAAGCAGAGTTTGGATGAAGCTTTCGAGCCTCTTCATAGACGCCTTGACCGAATGGTGAATAAGGATGTCAAGAGGAGGGGTTCCCCACAATTTCATCTTGACGTCCAACCTACCTCTTCAAAGTCATTATATTCAAGGAGAAGGGAGGAGGTTCATTCGACAACAAAGCATGCAAATACTTTATCCATAGATGAAGGAGTTAGTTGAGTGCAGGAGACATGTCAACAACTCTCCTCCAACAAAAACTTGAAAAAGAGCGAGTTGAGTATGGTGGTGAGAGTGCACTTGAGGTAAAAGTTGAGGAATGTGAGATTGAAAAAGAGGTAAAAAAATCTGAGGAGATGAGTGAAGCATCAAGTGAGCTGATTGTGCATGGGAAGGCGAGTGTTTATAGTTTTCCTAACGAACTTAACTTTGCCTTGTTTAGTGTTTCTGCTTTTGTACGGATTGAGCGAAGTCGAGTGAAGTTAGTCATGCAATGTTCCATTCCAAAGTTGCTTGTACAATTCACTAGCTTCCATGGAGTTTGTCTTCTAGGAGATAGATCTATTTGGTATCACTTCATGGAACAACCCGAATCTGTCCGCACCAATGGAGAATTAATTCGAACTCCATATTTCTATTCTTGTTTGTTACCCACGGTTCATTCATCATCTTTACCTTCTTTTGAGCATTATTTCCATCCTCACACATGTATTTCCTATGCAGATTTTGAAGGAAAATGTAAAGAGCCATCAATGCAGTCTCAAGTTGAATCGATTGATGGAAGGAATCACGTGTCACGGGGAGTTTTTGCATTTAACTCTTATTCTACACCTTCTTACCACTTAATTAATGACGTTCCATTGCTTATGTATCCAATTTCTGGTTCAAAACAAGCTGAGACTCATTTTGTTTTTGTAGGTTGTAAGGCTGCTCGAAATTTTCCAGCTTTGATTAAAGAGTTGCAACCTGGTTTCATGCTTGTGCCAGCTGCTTGTAATCTTCCATGCATATTCATACATCCAAAAGCTGGTCACCATGAGATCATTTTATCAACTCAAACTGGCGCAAATTCAAGTGACTCGTCTGGAGTGTGACCTTCACTTCATTGCTGCCACTTATGTTGGGTGATGCAGACAAGTGTGTCAATCAAGACCCGAATGTGGTTTTTACCTCACTGGTTCATTCTTCCACGGAAGTGCAACATGAATGGCTCATTGTTCTATCTCCAGATGGGCAAGTAGTGCCAAATCAGCAACAACTAGGGTCGAATTATACTACCTTGCACAATCAGATTCAAGATTTTTCTAAGCTGAATGAGAGTCATCATGAAGATCCCTATCTAGTGCATGTGAAACGTAAGTTGTCGAGTAGTATTAACCCTACATATACTAATTGTGTGATTTGTTTTATGGGTTTGAATTTGACATGCAAACGACCAAGGGTTGATGAGAGAGTTTTGGAGTGCTACACGGAATTTTCACAAGCTTTATACAAGGTGTTTCTTGTCTTGGCGAATGTCCTTGTTCAAGAGCATCATGAGGTTGTCCAAGCGACATGTGACGTGGCTGGTGCTCATTCGTCTCGCTCCCACATTGCATGGAGTACCACTTTTTCCCAAGATTTAAGGACAAATCCTTTTCAAGAGGAGGGGAATGATACGAATGAGCAAGCCTCAAAGGGAGGATTGGGCCTCGATTAAGTAGCTCTTGTTGAGCTTAGCTTCGGCCATGTGGGCCTTAGGTCCAACAGTACTTTAGCTAGTCATTAAGCTAGTTAATTAGTAGGTTAGCTTTCGGCCAAGAGAGACCCAATGGGCTGGCCGATTTTCCCTTCATGCTTTCCAAGCTTTATTAGGTTTAGTCAAGGCTATAAATAGCCCTAAAGCTGATGGTACATTTAGTTTTTGCGATGTTATTAATAAAATTCCAGAATTTCGTCTTCCATTAAGCCAAATTCCTCTAGCTTGTGAAAGCTAAGTTGAACATCCTAGTGTGGTTCCTAGGTTGTTTATTGACTTATCAATCAAGCAAACACACTTGATTGTGGCATCCTCTGCCGTTGAATTCGTTCTTGAGTGGTCCGAGTTTGGGTTCAACTCCGTCGATTCCGTAACGTGTCCTCTAAGATCCTAAGTTGCTTCCGCGACCGGGCAGTGAGACCCTCGACAGCTCAGCGGAGGTCGAAGACCTGATTGACTAACACCAAAGCAACACCAAAATACCACCAAACCCCCGACCAAAAGGCCGAGGACCAGCACGCTCCGCAAATTCCAGAATTTTGGGTTGTCGGGTAGAGTACTTCTAGGATTTTCAAAAATTCAGCCTTGAAGGCATTTTGTCTTGCCTTCTTTTTCAGTCATTAGTCCTAATCTGAGTTTTAGATCGCGTCTAGGCCTTCATTCACCTCCATTCCTTGCTGCTATCTTGTGTCACTTGTTGACTAGTCAAGAACGTACCTTGCGGTGACGCCTAATTTGTTCAACCCGAGCAACTAGCAAGCCAAGGAATTGCTTGGTGAGACTATTAGAGAGTGATACACTTGAGTGAAACACAAGCGTGAGTGACCTATACATTGTACCAAAAAAAAAAAAAAGAAGGAGAGAAGAGGTCGTTTGCTTATTTTCTTTTGCAGGTTTACCTAAGCATGTCTAGTGGAGTTGGTGACCAAACAATGGACTTTAAACTACACATGGTGGCCATGATGGAAGAATTCAAGCAGAGTTTGGATGAAGCTTTCGAGCCTCTTCATAGACGCCTTGACCGAATGGTGAATAAGGATGTCAAGAGGAGGGGTTCCCCACAATTTCATCCTGACGTCCAACCTACCTCTTCAAAGTCATTATATTCAAGGAGAAGGGAGGAGGTTCATTCGACAACAAAGCATGCAAATACTTTATCCATAGATGAAGGAGTTAGTTGAGTGCAGGAGACATGTCAACAACTCTCCTCCAACAAAAACTTGAAAAAGAGCGAGTTGAGTATGGTGGTGAGAGTGCACTTGAGGTAAAAGTTGAGGAATGTGAGATTGAAAAAGAGGTAAAAAAATCTGAGGAGTTGAGTGAAGCATCAAGTGAGCTGATTGTGCATGGGAAGGCGAGTGTTTATAGTTTTCCTAACGAACTTAACTTTGCCTTGTTTAGTGTTTCTGCTTTTGTACGGATTGAGCGAAGTCGAGTGAAGTTAGTCATGCAATGTTCCATTCCAAAGTTGCTTGTACAATTCACTAGCTTCCATGGAGTTTGTCTTCTAGGAGATAGATCTATTTGGTATCACTTCATGGAACAACCCGAATCTGTCCGCACCAATGGAGAATTAATTCGAACTCCATATTTCTATTCTTGTTTGTTACCCACGGTTCATTCATCATCTTTACCTTCTTTTGAGCATTATTTCCATCCTCACACATGTATTTCCTATGCAGATTTTGAAGGAAAATGTAAAGAGCCATCAATGCAGTCTCAAGTTGAATCGATTGATGGAAGGAATCACGTGTCACAGGGAGTTTTTGCATTTAACTCTTATTCTACACCTTCTTACCACTTAATTAATGACGTTCCATTGCTTATGTATCCAATTTCTGGTTCAAAACAAGCTGAGACTCATTTTGTTTTTGTAGGTTGTAAGGCTGCTCGAAATTTTCCAGCTTTGATTAAAGAGTTGCAACCTGGTTTCATGCTTGTGCCAGCTGCTTGTAATCTTCCATGCATATTCATACATCCAAAAGCTGGTCACCATGAGATCATTTTATCAACTCAAACTGGCGCAAATTCAAGCGACTCGTCTGGAGTGTGACCTTCACTTCATTGCTGCCACTTATGTTGGGTGATGCAGACAAGTGTGTCAATCAAGACCCGAATGTGGTTTTTACCTCACTGGTTCATTCTTCCACGGAAGTGCAACATGAATGGCTCATTGTTCTATCTCCAGATGGGCAAGTAGTGCCAAATCAGCAACAACTAGGGTCGAATTATACTACCTTGCACAATCAGATTCAAGATTTTTCTAAGCTGAATGAGAGTCATCATGAAGATCCCTATCTAGTGCATGTGAAACGTAAGTTGTCGAGTAGTATTAACCCTACATATACTAATTGTGTGATTTGTTTTATGGGTTTGAATTTGACATGCAAACGACCAAGGGTTGATGAGAGAGTTTTGGAGTGCTACACGGAATTTTCACAAGCTTTATACAAGGTGTTTCTTGTCTTGGCGAATGTCCTTGTTCAAGAGCATCATGAGGTTGTCCAAGCGACATGTGACGTGGCTGGTGCTCATTCGTCTCGCTCCCACATTGCATGGAGTACCACTTTTTCCCAAGATTTAAGGACAAATCCTTTTCAAGAGGAGGGGAATGATACGAATGAGCAAGCCTCAAAGGGAGGATTGGGCCTCGATTAAGTAGCTCTTGTTGAGCTTAGCTTCGGCCATGTGGGCCTTAGGTCCAACAGTACTTTAGCTAGTCATTAAGCTAGTTAATTAGTAGGTTAGCTTTCGGCCAAGAGAGACCCAATGGGCTGGCCGATTTTCCCTTCATGCTTTCCAAGCTTTATTAGGTTTAGTCAAGGCTATAAATAGCCCTAAAGCTGATGGTACATTTAGTTTTTGCGATGTTATTAATAAAATTCCAGAATTTCGTCTTCCATTAAGCCAAATTCCTCTAGCTTGTGAAAGCTAAGTTGAACATCCTAGTGTGGTTCCTAGGTTGTTTATTGACTTATCAATCAAGCAAACACACTTGATTGTGGCATCCTCTGCCGTTGAATTCGTTCTTGAGTGGTCCGAGTTTGGGTTCAACTCCGTCGATTCCGTAACGTGTCCTCTAAGATCCTAAGTTGCTTCCGCGACCGGGCAGCGAGACCCTCGACAGCTCAGCGGAGGTCGAAGACCTGATTGACTAACACCAAAGCAGCACCAAAATACCACCAAACCCCCGACCAAAAGGCCGAGGACCAGCACGCTCCGCAAATTCCAGAATTTTGGGTTGTCGGGTAGAGTACTTCTAGGATTTTCAAAAATTCAGCCTTGAAGGCATTTTGTCTTGCCTTCTTTTTCAGTCATTAGTCCTAATCTGAGTTTTAGATCGCGTCTAGGCCTTCATTCACCTCCATTCCTTGCTGCTATCTAGTGTCACTTGTTGACTAGTCAAGAACGTACCTTGCGGTGACGCCTAATTTGTTCAACCCGAGCAACTAGCAAGCCAAGGAATTGCTTGGTGAGACTATTAGAGAGTGATACACTTGAGTGAAACACAAGCGTGAGTGACCTATACATTGTACCAAAAAAAAAAGAAGGAGAGAAGAGGTCGTTTGCTTATTTTCTTTTGCAGGTTTACCTAAGCTTGTCCAGTGGAGTTGGTGACCAAACAATGGACTTTAAACTACACATGGTGGCCATGATGGAAGAATTCAAGCAGAGTTTGGATGAAGCTTTCGAGCCTCTTCATAGACGCCTTGACCGAATGGTGAATAAGGATGTCAAGAGGAGGGGTTCCCCACAATTTCATCCTGACGTCCAACCTACCTCTTCAAAGTCATTATATTCAAGGGGAAGGGAGGAGGTTCATTCGACAACAAAGCATGCAAATACTTTATCCATAGATGAAGGAGTTAGTTGAGTGCAGGAGACATGTCAACAACTCTCCTCCAACAAAAACTTGAAAAAGTGCGAGTTGAGTATGGTGGTGAGAGTGCACTTGAGGTAAAAGTTGAGGAATGTGAGATTGAAAAAGAGGTAAAAAAATCTGAGGAGATGAGTGAAGCATCAAGTGAGCTGATTGTGCATGGGAAGGCGAGTGTTTATAGTTTTCCTAACGAACTTAACTTTGCCTTGTTTAGTGTTTCTGCTTTTGTACAGATTGAGCGAAGTCGAGTGAAGTTAGTCATGCAATGTTCCATTCCAAAGTTGCTTGTACAATTCACTAGCTTCCATGGAGTTTGTCTTCTACGAGATAGATCTATTTGGTATCACTTCATGGAACAACCCGAATCTGTCCGCACCAATGGAGAATTAATTCGAACTCCATATTTCTATTCTTGTTTGTTACCCACGGTTCATTCATCATCTTTACCTTCTTTTGAGCATTATTTCCATCCTCACACATGTATTTCCTATGCAGATTTTGAAGGAAAATGTAAAGAGCCATCAATGCAGTCTCAAGTTGAATCGATTGATGGAAGGAATCACGTGTCACAGGGAGTTTTTGCATTTAACTCTTATTCTACACCTTCTTACCACTTAATTAATGACGTTCCATTGCTTATGTATCCAATTTCTGGTTCAAAACAAGCTGAGACTCATTTTGTTTTTGTAGGTTGTAAGGCTGCTCGAAATTTTCCAGCTTTGATTAAAGAGTTGCAACCTGGTTTCATGTTTGTGCCAGCTGCTTGTAATCTTCCATGCATATTCATACATCCAAAAGCTGGTCACCATGAGATCATTTTATCAACTCAAACTGGCGCAAATTCAAGCGACTCGTCTGGAGTGTGACCTTCACTTCATTGCTGCCACTTATGTTGGGTGATGCAGACAAGTGTGTCAATCAAGACCCGAATGTGGTTTTTACCTCACTGGTTCATTCTTCCACGGAAGTGCAACATGAATGGCTCATTGTTCTATCTCCAGATGGGCAAGTAGTGCCAAATCAGCAACAACTAGGGTCGAATTATACTACCTTGCACAATCAGATTCAAGATTTTTCTAAGCTGAATGAGAGTCATCAAGAAGATCCCTATCTAGTGCATGTGAAACGTAAGTTGTCGAGTAGTATTAACCCTACATATACTAATTGTGTGATTTGTTTTATGGGTTTGAATTTGACATGCAAACGACCAAGGGTTGATGAGAGAGTTTTGGAGTGCTACACGGAATTTTCACAAGCTTTATACAAGGTGTTTCTTGTCTTGGCGAATGTCCTTGTTCAAGAGCATCATGAGGTTGTCCAAGCGACATGTGACGTGGCTGGTGCTCATTCGTCTCGCTCCCACATTGCATGGAGTACCACTTTTTCCCAAGATTTAAGGACAAATCCTTTTCAAGAGGAGGGGAATGATACGAATGAGCAAGCCTCAAAGGGAGGATTGGGCCTCGATTAAGTAGCTCTTGTTGAGCTTAGCTTCGGCCATGTGGGCCTTAGGTCCAACAGTACTTTAGCTAGTCATTAAGCTAGTTAATTAGTAGGTTAGCTTTCGGCCAAGAGAGACCCAATGGGCTGGCCGATTTTCCCTTCATGCTTTCCAAGCTTTATTAGGTTTAGTCAAGGCTATAAATAGCCCTAAAGCTGATGGTACATTTAGTTTTTGCGATGTTATTAATAAAATTCCAGAATTTCGTCTTCCATTAAGCCAAATTCCTCTAGCTTGTGAAAGCTAAGTTGAACATCCTAGTGTGGTTCCTAGGTTGTTTATTGACTTATCAATCAAGCAAACACACTTGATTGTGGCATCCTCTGCCGTTGAATTCGTTCTTGAGTGGTCCGAGTTTGGGTTCAACTCCGTCGATTCCGTAACGTGTCCTCTAAGATCCTAAGTTGCTTCCGCGACCGGGCAGCGAGACCCTCGACAGCTCAGCGGAGGTCGAAGACCTGATTGACTAACACCAAAGCAACACCAAAATACCACCAAACCCCCGACCAAAAGGCCGAGGACCAGCACGCTCCGCAAATTCCAGAATTTTGGGTTGTCGGGTAGAGTACTTCTAGGATTTTCAAAAATCCAGCCTTGAAGGCATTTTGTCTTGCCTTCTTTTTCAGTCATTAGTCCTAATCTGAGTTTTAGATCGCGTCTAGGCCTTCATTCACCTCCATTCCTTGCTGCTATCTTGTGTCACTTGTTGACTAGTCAAGAACGTACCTTGCGGTGACGCCTAATTTGTTCAACCCGAGCAACTAGCAAGCCAAGGAATTGCTTGGTGAGACTATTAGAGAGTGATACACTTGAGTGAAACACAAGCGTGAGTGACCTATACATTGTACCAAAAAAAAAAGAAGGAGAGAAGAGGTCGTTTGCTTATTTTCTTTTGCAGGTTTACCTAAGCATGTCTAGTGGAGTTGGTGACCAAACAATGGACTTTAAACTACACATGGTGGCCATGATGGAAGAATTCAAGCAGAGTTTGGATGAAGCTTTCGAGCCTCTTCATAGACGCCTTGACCGAATGGTGAATAAGGATGTCAAGAGGAGGGGTTCCCCACAATTTCATCCTGACGTCCAACCTACCTCTTCAAAGTCATTATATTCAAGGAGAAGGGAGGAGGTTCATTCGACAACAAAGCATGCAAATACTTTATCCATAGATGAAGGAGTTAGTTGAGTGCAGGAGACATGTCAACAACTCTCCTCCAACAAAAACTTGAAAAAGAGCGAGTTGAGTATGGTGGTGAGAGTGCACTTGAGGTAAAAGTTGAGGAATGTGAGATTGAAAAAGAGGTAAAAAAATCTGAGGAGATGAGTGAAGCATCAAGTGAGCTGATTGTGCATGGGAAGGCGAGTGTTTATAGTTTTCCTAACGAACTTAACTTTGCCTTGTTTAGTGTTTCTGCTTTTGTACAGATTGAGCGAAGTCGAGTGAAGTTAGTCATGCAATGTTCCATTCCAAAGTTGCTTGTACAATTCACTAGCTTCCATGGAGTTTGTCTTCTACGAGATAGATCTATTTGGTATCACTTCATGGAACAACCCGAATCTGTCCGCACCAATGGAGAATTAATTCGAACTCCATATTTCTATTCTTGTTTGTTACCCACGGTTCATTCATCATCTTTACCTTCTTTTGAGCATTATTTCC
Organism: Coffea arabica; assembly: GCF_036785885.1. Classification (NCBI taxonomy): domain Eukaryota; kingdom Viridiplantae; phylum Streptophyta; class Magnoliopsida; order Gentianales; family Rubiaceae; genus Coffea; species Coffea arabica. Next base: position 32,560,492 of record NC_092323.1, on the reverse strand, counting down.
ATCCTCACACATGTATTTCCTATGCAGATTTTGAAGGAAAATGTAAAGAGCCATCAATGCAGTCTCAAGTTGAATCGATTGATGGAAGGAATCACGTGTCACAGGGAGTTTTTGCATTTAACTCTTATTCTACACCTTCTTACCACTTAATTAATGACGTTCCATTGCTTATGTATCCAATTTCTGGTTCAAAACAAGCTGAGACTCATTTTGTTTTTGTAGGTTGTAAGGCTGCTCGAAATTTTCCAGCTTTGATTAAAGAGTTGCAACCTGGTTTCATGCTTGTGCCAGCTGCTTGTAATCTTCCATGCATATTCATACATCCAAAAGCTGGTCACCATGAGATCATTTTATCAACTCAAACTGGCGCAAATTCAAGTGACTCGTCTGGAGTGTGACCTTCACTTCATTGCTGCCACTTATGTTGGGTGATGCAGACAAGTGTGTCAATCAAGACCCGAATGTGGTTTTTACCTCACTGGTTCATTCTTCCACGGAAGTGCAACATGAATGGCTCATTGTTCTATCTCCAGATGGGCAAGTAGTGCCAAATCAGCAACAACTAGGGTCGAATTATACTACCTTGCACAATCAGATTCAAGATTTTTCTAAGCTGAATGAGAGTCATCATGAAGATCCCTATCTAGTGCATGTGAAACGTAAGTTGTCGAGTAGTATTAACCCTACATATACTAATTGTGTGATTTGTTTTATGGGTTTGAATTTGACATGCAAACGACCAAGGGTTGATGAGAGAGTTTTGGAGTGCTACACGGAATTTTCACAAGCTTTATACAAGGTGTTTCTTGTCTTGGCGAATGTCCTTGTTCAAGAGCATCATGAGGTTGTCCAAGCGACATGTGACGTGGCTGGTGCTCATTCGTCTCGCTCCCACATTGCATGGAGTACCACTTTTTCCCAAGATTTAAGGACAAATCCTTTTCAAGAGGAGGGGAATGATACGAATGAGCAAGCCTCAAAGGGAGGATTGGGCCTCGATTAAGTAGCTCTTGTTGAGCTTAGCTTCGGCCATGTGGGCCTTAGGTCCAACAGTACTTTAGCTAGTCATTAAGCTAGTTAATTAGTAGGTTAGCTTTCGGCCAAGAGAGACCCAATGGGCTGGCCGATTTTCCCTTCATGCTTTCCAAGCTTTATTAGGTTTAGTCAAGGCTATAAATAGCCCTAAAGCTGATGGTACATTTAGTTTTTGCGATGTTATTAATAAAATTCCAGAATTTCGTCTTCCATTAAGCCAAATTCCTCTAGCTTGTGAAAGCTAAGTTGAACATCCTAGTGTGGTTCCTAGGTTGTTTATTGACTTATCAATCAAGCAAACACACTTGATTGTGGCATCCTCTGCCGTTGAATTCGTTCTTGAGTGGTCCGAGTTTGGGTTCAACTCCGTCGATTCCGTAACGTGTCCTCTAAGATCCTAAGTTGCTTCCGCGACCGGGCAGCGAGACCCTCGACAGCTCAGCGGAGGTCGAAGACCTGATTGACTAACACCAAAGCAACACCAAAATACCACCAAACCCCCGACCAAAAGGCCGAGGACCAGCACGCTCCGCAAATTCCAGAATTTTGGGTTGTCGGGTAGAGTACTTCTAGGATTTTCAAAAATCCAGCCTTGAAGGCATTTTGTCTTGCCTTCTTTTTCAGTCATTAGTCCTAATCTGAGTTTTAGATCGCGTCTAGGCCTTCATTCACCTCCATTCCTTGCTGCTATCTTGTGTCACTTGTTGACTAGTCAAGAACGTACCTTGCGGTGACGCCTAATTTGTTCAACCCGAGCAACTAGCAAGCCAAGGAATTGCTTGGTGAGACTATTAGAGAGTGATACACTTGAGTGAAACACAAGCGTGAGTGACCTATACATTGTACCAAAAAAAAAAGAAGGAGAGAAGAGGTCGTTTGCTTATTTTCTTTTGCAGGTTTACCTAAGCATGTCTAGTGGAGTTGGTGACCAAACAATGGACTTTAAACTACACATGGTGGCCATGATGGAAGAATTCAAGCAGAGTTTGGATGAAGCTTTCGAGCCTCTTCATAGACGCCTTGACCGAATGGTGAATAAGGATGTCAAGAGGAGGGGTTCCCCACAATTTCATCCTGACGTCCAACCTACCTCTTCAAAGTCATTATATTCAAGGAGAAGGGAGGAGGTTCATTCGACAACAAAGCATGCAAATACTTTATCCATAGATGAAGGAGTTAGTTGAGTGCAGGAGACATGTCAACAACTCTCCTCCAACAAAAACTTGAAAAAGAGCGAGTTGAGTATGGTGGTGAGAGTGCACTTGAGGTAAAAGTTGAGGAATGTGAGATTGAAAAAGAGGTAAAAAAATCTGAGGAGATGAGTGAAGCATCAAGTGAGCTGATTGTGCATGGGAAGGCGAGTGTTTATAGTTTTCCTAACGAACTTAACTTTGCCTTGTTTAGTGTTTCTGCTTTTGTACAGATTGAGCGAAGTCGAGTGAAGTTAGTCATGCAATGTTCCATTCCAAAGTTGCTTGTACAATTCACTAGCTTCCATGGAGTTTGTCTTCTACGAGATAGATCTATTTGGTATCACTTCATGGAACAACCCGAATCTGTCCGCACCAATGGAGAATTAATTCGAACTCCATATTTCTATTCTTGTTTGTTACCCACGGTTCATTCATCATCTTTACCTTCTTTTGAGCATTATTTCCATCCTCACACATGTATTTCCTATGCAGATTTTGAAGGAAAATGTAAAGAGCCATCAATGCAGTCTCAAGTTGAATCGATTGATGGAAGGAATCACGTGTCACGGGGAGTTTTTGCATTTAACTCTTATTCTACACCTTCTTACCACTTAATTAATGACGTTCCATTGCTTATGTATCCAATTTCTGGTTCAAAACAAGCTGAGACTCATTTTGTTTTTGTAGGTTGTAAGGCTGCTCGAAATTTTCCAGCTTTGATTAAAGAGTTGCAACCTGGTTTCATGCTTGTGCCAGCTGCTTGTAATCTTCCATGCATATTCATACATCCAAAAGCTGGTCACCATGAGATCATTTTATCAACTCAAACTGGCGCAAATTCAAGTGACTCGTCTGGAGTGTGACCTTCACTTCATTGCTGCCACTTATGTTGGGTGATGCAGACAAGTGTGTCAATCAAGACCCGAATGTGGTTTTTACCTCACTGGTTCATTCTTCCACGGAAGTGCAACATGAATGGCTCATTGTTCTATCTCCAGATGGGCAAGTAGTGCCAAATCAGCAACAACTAGGGTCGAATTATACTACCTTGCACAATCAGATTCAAGATTTTTCTAAGCTGAATGAGAGTCATCATGAAGATCCCTATCTAGTGCATGTGAAACGTAAGTTGTCGAGTAGTATTAACCCTACATATACTAATTGTGTGATTTGTTTTATGGGTTTGAATTTGACATGCAAACGACCAAGGGTTGATGAGAGAGTTTTGGAGTGCTACACGGAATTTTCACAAGCTTTATACAAGGTGTTTCTTGTCTTGGCGAATGTCCTTGTTCAAGAGCATCATGAGGTTGTCCAAGCGACATGTGACGTGGCTGGTGCTCATTCGTCTCGCTCCCACATTGCATGGAGTACCACTTTTTCCCAAGATTTAAGGACAAATCCTTTTCAAGAGGAGGGGAATGATACGAATGAGCAAGCCTCAAAGGGAGGATTGGGCCTCGATTAAGTAGCTCTTGTTGAGCTTAGCTTCGGCCATGTGGGCCTTAGGTCCAACAGTACTTTAGCTAGTCATTAAGCTAGTTAATTAGTAGGTTAGCTTTCGGCCAAGAGAGACCCAATGGGCTGGCCGATTTTCCCTTCATGCTTTCCAAGCTTTATTAGGTTTAGTCAAGGCTATAAATAGCCCTAAAGCTGATGGTACATTTAGTTTTTGCGATGTTATTAATAAAATTCCAGAATTTCGTCTTCCATTAAGCCAAATTCCTCTAGCTTGTGAAAGCTAAGTTGAACATCCTAGTGTGGTTCCTAGGTTGTTTATTGACTTATCAATCAAGCAAACACACTTGATTGTGGCATCCTCTGCCGTTGAATTCGTTCTTGAGTGGTCCGAGTTTGGGTTCAACTCCGTCGATTCCGTAACGTGTCCTCTAAGATCCTAAGTTGCTTCCGCGACCGGGCAGCGAGACCCTCGACAGCTCAGCGGAGGTCGAAGACCTGATTGACTAACACCAAAGCAACACCAAAATACCACCAAACCCCCGACCAAAAGGCCGAGGACCAGCACGCTCCGCAAATTCCAGAATTTTGGGTTGTCGGGTAGAGTACTTCTAGGATTTTCAAAAATCCAGCCTTGAAGGCATTTTGTCTTGCCTTCTTTTTCAGTCATTAGTCCTAATCTGAGTTTTAGATCGCGTCTAGGCCTTCATTCACCTCCATTCCTTGCTGCTATCTTGTGTCACTTGTTGACTAGTCAAGAACGTACCTTGCGGTGACGCCTAATTTGTTCAACCCGAGCAACTAGCAAGCCAAGGAATTGCTTGGTGAGACTATTAGAGAGTGATACACTTGAGTGAAACACAAGCGTGAGTGACCTATACATTGTACCAAAAAAAAAAGAAGGAGAGAAGAGGTCGTTTGCTTATTTTCTTTTGCAGGTTTACCTAAGCATGTCTAGTGGAGTTGGTGACCAAACAATGGACTTTAAACTACACATGGTGGCCATGATGGAAGAATTCAAGCAGAGTTTGGATGAAGCTTTCGAGCCTCTTCATAGACGCCTTGACCGAATGGTGAATAAGGATGTCAAGAGGAGGGGTTCCCCACAATTTCATCCTGACGTCCAACCTACCTCTTCAAAGTCATTATATTCAAGGAGAAGGGAGGAGGTTCATTCGACAACAAAGCATGCAAATACTTTATCCATAGATGAAGGAGTTAGTTGAGTGCAGGAGACATGTCAACAACTCTCCTCCAACAAAAACTTGAAAAAGAGCGAGTTGAGTATGGTGGTGAGAGTGCACTTGAGGTAAAAGTTGAGGAATGTGAGATTGAAAAAGAGGTAAAAAAATCTGAGGAGATGAGTGAAGCATCAAGTGAGCTGATTGTGCATGGGAAGGCGAGTGTTTATAGTTTTCCTAACGAACTTAACTTTGCCTTGTTTAGTGTTTCTGCTTTTGTACAGATTGAGCGAAGTCGAGTGAAGTTAGTCATGCAATGTTCCATTCCAAAGTTGCTTGTACAATTCACTAGCTTCCATGGAGTTTGTCTTCTACGAGATAGATCTATTTGGTATCACTTCATGGAACAACCCGAATCTGTCCGCACCAATGGAGAATTAATTCGAACTCCATATTTCTATTCTTGTTTGTTACCCACGGTTCATTCATCATCTTTACCTTCTTTTGAGCATTATTTCCATCCTCACACATGTATTTCCTATGCAGATTTTGAAGGAAAATGTAAAGAGCCATCAATGCAGTCTCAAGTTGAATCGATTGATGGAAGGAATCACGTGTCACGGGGAGTTTTTGCATTTAACTCTTATTCTACACCTTCTTACCACTTAATTAATGACGTTCCATTGCTTATGTATCCAATTTCTGGTTCAAAACAAGCTGAGACTCATTTTGTTTTTGTAGGTTGTAAGGCTGCTCGAAATTTTCCAGCTTTGATTAAAGAGTTGCAACCTGGTTTCATGCTTGTGCCAGCTGCTTGTAATCTTCCATGCATATTCATACATCCAAAAGCTGGTCACCATGAGATCATTTTATCAACTCAAACTGGCGCAAATTCAAGTGACTCGTCTGGAGTGTGACCTTCACTTCATTGCTGCCACTTATGTTGGGTGATGCAGACAAGTGTGTCAATCAAGACCCGAATGTGGTTTTTACCTCACTGGTTCATTCTTCCACGGAAGTGCAACATGAATGGCTCATTGTTCTATCTCCAGATGGGCAAGTAGTGCCAAATCAGCAACAACTAGGGTCGAATTATACTACCTTGCACAATCAGATTCAAGATTTTTCTAAGCTGAATGAGAGTCATCATGAAGATCCCTATCTAGTGCATGTGAAACGTAAGTTGTCGAGTAGTATTAACCCTACATATACTAATTGTGTGATTTGTTTTATGGGTTTGAATTTGACATGCAAACGACCAAGGGTTGATGAGAGAGTTTTGGAGTGCTACACGGAATTTTCACAAGCTTTATACAAGGTGTTTCTTGTCTTGGCGAATGTCCTTGTTCAAGAGCATCATGAGGTTGTCCAAGCGACATGTGACGTGGCTGGTGCTCATTCGTCTCGCTCCCACATTGCATGGAGTACCACTTTTTCCCAAGATTTAAGGACAAATCCTTTTCAAGAGGAGGGGAATGATACGAATGAGCAAGCCTCAAAGGGAGGATTGGGCCTCGATTAAGTAGCTCTTGTTGAGCTTAGCTTCGGCCATGTGGGCCTTAGGTCCAACAGTACTTTAGCTAGTCATTAAGCTAGTTAATTAGTAGGTTAGCTTTCGGCCAAGAGAGACCCAATGGGCTGGCCGATTTTCCCTTCATGCTTTCCAAGCTTTATTAGGTTTAGTCAAGGCTATAAATAGCCCTAAAGCTGATGGTACATTTAGTTTTTGCGATGTTATTAATAAAATTCCAGAATTTCGTCTTCCATTAAGCCAAATTCCTCTAGCTTGTGAAAGCTAAGTTGAACATCCTAGTGTGGTTCCTAGGTTGTTTATTGACTTATCAATCAAGCAAACACACTTGATTGTGGCATCCTCTGCCGTTGAATTCGTTCTTGAGTGGTCCGAGTTTGGGTTCAACTCCGTCGATTCCGTAACGTGTCCTCTAAGATCCTAAGTTGCTTCCGCGACCGGGCAGCGAGACCCTCGACAGCTCAGCGGAGGTCGAAGACCTGATTGACTAACACCAAAGCAACACCAAAATACCACCAAACCCCCGACCAAAAGGCCGAGGACCAGCACGCTCCGCAAATTCCAGAATTTTGGGTTGTCGGGTAGAGTACTTCTAGGATTTTCAAAAATCCAGCCTTGAAGGCATTTTGTCTTGCCTTCTTTTTCAGTCATTAGTCCTAATCTGAGTTTTAGATCGCGTCTAGGCCTTCATTCACCTCCATTCCTTGCTGCTATCTTGTGTCACTTGTTGACTAGTCAAGAACGTACCTTGCGGTGACGCCTAATTTGTTCAACCCGAGCAACTAGCAAGCCAAGGAATTGCTTGGTGAGACTATTAGAGAGTGATACACTTGAGTGAAACACAAGCGTGAGTGACCTATACATTGTACCAAAAAAAAAAGAAGGAGAGAAGAGGTCGTTTGCTTATTTTCTTTTGCAGGTTTACCTAAGCATGTCTAGTGGAGTTGGTGACCAAACAATGGACTTTAAACTACACATGGTGGCCATGATGGAAGAATTCAAGCAGAGTTTGGATGAAGCTTTCGAGCCTCTTCATAGACGCCTTGACCGAATGGTGAATAAGGATGTCAAGAGGAGGGGTTCCCCACAATTTCATCCTGACGTCCAACCTACCTCTTCAAAGTCATTATATTCAAGGAGAAGGGAGGAGGTTCATTCGACAACAAAGCATGCAAATACTTTATCCATAGATGAAGGAGTTAGTTGAGTGCAGGAGACATGTCAACAACTCTCCTCCAACAAAAACTTGAAAAAGAGCGAGTTGAGTATGGTGGTGAGAGTGCACTTGAGGTAAAAGTTGAGGAATGTGAGATTGAAAAAGAGGTAAAAAAATCTGAGGAGATGAGTGAAGCATCAAGTGAGCTGATTGTGCATGGGAAGGCGAGTGTTTATAGTTTTCCTAACGAACTTAACTTTGCCTTGTTTAGTGTTTCTGCTTTTGTACAGATTGAGCGAAGTCGAGTGAAGTTAGTCATGCAATGTTCCATTCCAAAGTTGCTTGTACAATTCACTAGCTTCCATGGAGTTTGTCTTCTACGAGATAGATCTATTTGGTATCACTTCATGGAACAACCCGAATCTGTCCGCACCAATGGAGAATTAATTCGAACTCCATATTTCTATTCTTGTTTGTTACCCACGGTTCATTCATCATCTTTACCTTCTTTTGAGCATTATTTCCATCCTCACACATGTATTTCCTATGCAGATTTTGAAGGAAAATGTAAAGAGCCATCAATGCAGTCTCAAGTTGAATCGATTGATGGAAGGAATCACGTGTCACGGGGAGTTTTTGCATTTAACTCTTATTCTACACCTTCTTACCACTTAATTAATGACGTTCCATTGCTTATGTATCCAATTTCTGGTTCAAAACAAGCTGAGACTCATTTTGTTTTTGTAGGTTGTAAGGCTGCTCGAAATTTTCCAGCTTTGATTAAAGAGTTGCAACCTGGTTTCATGCTTGTGCCAGCTGCTTGTAATCTTCCATGCATATTCATACATCCAAAAGCTGGTCACCATGAGATCATTTTATCAACTCAAACTGGCGCAAATTCAAGTGACTCGTCTGGAGTGTGACCTTCACTTCATTGCTGCCACTTATGTTGGGTGATGCAGACAAGTGTGTCAATCAAGACCCGAATGTGGTTTTTACCTCACTGGTTCATTCTTCCACGGAAGTGCAACATGAATGGCTCATTGTTCTATCTCCAGATGGGCAAGTAGTGCCAAATCAGCAACAACTAGGGTCGAATTATACTACCTTGCACAATCAGATTCAAGATTTTTCTAAGCTGAATGAGAGTCATCATGAAGATCCCTATCTAGTGCATGTGAAACGTAAGTTGTCGAGTAGTATTAACCCTACATATACTAATTGTGTGATTTGTTTTATGGGTTTGAATTTGACATGCAAACGACCAAGGGTTGATGAGAGAGTTTTGGAGTGCTACACGGAATTTTCACAAGCTTTATACAAGGTGTTTCTTGTCTTGGCGAATGTCCTTGTTCAAGAGCATCATGAGGTTGTCCAAGCGACATGTGACGTGGCTGGTGCTCATTCGTCTCGCTCCCACATTGCATGGAGTACCACTTTTTCCCAAGATTTAAGGACAAATCCTTTTCAAGAGGAGGGGAATGATACGAATGAGCAAGCCTCAAAGGGAGGATTGGGCCTCGATTAAGTAGCTCTTGTTGAGCTTAGCTTCGGCCATGTGGGCCTTAGGTCCAACAGTACTTTAGCTAGTCATTAAGCTAGTTAATTAGTAGGTTAGCTTTCGGCCAAGAGAGACCCAATGGGCTGGCCGATTTTCCCTTCATGCTTTCCAAGCTTTATTAGGTTTAGTCAAGGCTATAAATAGCCCTAAAGCTGATGGTACATTTAGTTTTTGCGATGTTATTAATAAAATTCCAGAATTTCGTCTTCCATTAAGCCAAATTCCTCTAGCTTGTGAAAGCTAAGTTGAACATCCTAGTGTGGTTCCTAGGTTGTTTATTGACTTATCAATCAAGCAAACACACTTGATTGTGGCATCCTCCGCCGTTGAATTCGTTCTTGAGTGGTCCGAGTTTGGGTTCAACTCCGTCGATTCCGTAACGTGTCCTCTAAGATCCTAAGTTGCTTCCGCGACCGGGCAGCGAGACCCTCGACAGCTCAGCGGAGGTCGAAGACCTGATTGACTAACACCAAAGCAACACCAAAATACCACCAAACCCCCGACCAAAAGGCCGAGGACCAGCACGCTCCGCAAATTCCAGAATTTTGGGTTGTCGGGTAGAGTACTTCTAGGATTTTCAAAAATCCAGCCTTGAAGGCATTTTGTCTTGCCTTCTTTTTCAGTCATTAGTCCTAATCTGAGTTTTAGATCGCGTCTAGGCCTTCATTCACCTCCATTCCTTGCTGCTATCTTGTGTCACTTGTTGACTAGTCAAGAACGTACCTTGCGGTGACGCCTAATTTGTTCAACCCGAGCAACTAGCAAGCCAAGGAATTGCTTGGTGAGACTATTAGAGAGTGATACACTTGAGTGAAACACAAGCGTGAGTGACCTATACATTGTACCAAAAAAAAAAGAAGGAGAGAAGAGGTCGTTTGCTTATTTTCTTTTGCAGGTTTACCTAAGCATGTCTAGTGGAGTTGGTGACCAAACAATGGACTTTAAACTACACATGGTGGCCATGATGGAAGAATTCAAGCAGAGTTTGGATGAAGCTTTCGAGCCTCTTCATAGACGCCTTGACCGAATGGTGAATAAGGATGTCAAGAGGAGGGGTTCCCCACAATTTCATCCTGACGTCCAACCTACCTCTTCAAAGTCATTATATTCAAGGAGAAGGGAGGAGGTTCATTCGACAACAAAGCATGCAAATACTTTATCCATAGATGAAGGAGTTAGTTGAGTGCAGGAGACATGTCAACAACTCTCCTCCAACAAAAACTTGAAAAAGAGCGAGTTGAGTATGGTGGTGAGAGTGCACTTGAGGTAAAAGTTGAGGAATGTGAGATTGAAAAAGAGGTAAAAAAATCTGAGGAGATGAGTGAAGCATCAAGTGAGCTGATTGTGCATGGGAAGGCGAGTGTTTATAGTTTTCCTAACGAACTTAACTTTGCCTTGTTTAGTGTTTCTGCTTTTGTACAGATTGAGCGAAGTCGAGTGAAGTTAGTCATGCAATGTTCCATTCCAAAGTTGCTTGTACAATTCACTAGCTTCCATGGAGTTTGTCTTCTAGGAGATAGATCTATTTGGTATCACTTCATGGAACAACCCGAATCTGTCCGCACCAATGGAGAATTAATTCGAACTCCATATTTCTATTCTTGTTTGTTACCCACGGTTCATTCATCATCTTTACCTTCTTTTGAGCATTATTTCCATCCTCACACATGTATTTCCTATGCAGATTTTGAAGGAAAATGTAAAGAGCCATCAATGCAGTCTCAAGTTGAATCGATTGATGGAAGGAATCACGTGTCACGGGGAGTTTTTGCATTTAACTCTTATTCTACACCTTCTTACCACTTAATTAATGACGTTCCATTGCTTATGTATCCAATTTCTGGTTCAAAACAAGCTGAGACTCATTTTGTTTTTGTAGGTTGTAAGGCTGCTCGAAATTTTCCAGCTTTGATTAAAGAGTTGCAACCTGGTTTCATGCTTGTGCCAGCTGCTTGTAATCTTCCATGCATATTCATACATCCAAAAGCTGGTCACCATGAGATCATTTTATCAACTCAAACTGGCGCAAATTCAAGTGACTCGTCTGGAGTGTGACCTTCACTTCATTGCTGCCACTTATGTTGGGTGATGCAGACAAGTGTGTCAATCAAGACCCGAATGTGGTTTTTACCTCACTGGTTCATTCTTCCACGGAAGTGCAACATGAATGGCTCATTGTTCTATCTCCAGATGGGCAAGTAGTGCCAAATCAGCAACAACTAGGGTCGAATTATACTACCTTGCACAATCAGATTCAAGATTTTTCTAAGCTGAATGAGAGTCATCATGAAGATCCCTATCTAGTGCATGTGAAACGTAAGTTGTCGAGTAGTATTAACCCTACATATACTAATTGTGTGATTTGTTTTATGGGTTTGAATTTGACATGCAAACGACCAAGGGTTGATGAGAGAGTTTTGGAGTGCTACACGGAATTTTCACAAGCTTTATACAAGGTGTTTCTTGTCTTGGCGAATGTCCTTGTTCAAGAGCATCATGAGGTTGTCCAAGCGACATGTGACGTGGCTGGTGCTCATTCGTCTCGCTCCCACATTGCATGGAGTACCACTTTTTCCCAAGATTTAAGGACAAATCCTTTTCAAGAGGAGGGGAATGATACGAATGAGCAAGCCTCAAAGGGAGGATTGGGCCTCGATTAAGTAGCTCTTGTTGAGCTTAGCTTCGGCCATGTGGGCCTTAGGTCCAACAGTACTTTAGCTAGTCATTAAGCTAGTTAATTAGTAGGTTAGCTTTCGGCCAAGAGAGACCCAATGGGCTGGCCGATTTTCCCTTCATGCTTTCCAAGCTTTATTAGGTTTAGTCAAGGCTATAAATAGCCCTAAAGCTGATGGTACATTTAGTTTTTGCGATGTTATTAATAAAATTCCAGAATTTCGTCTTCCATTAAGCCAAATTCCTCTAGCTTGTGAAAGCTAAGTTGAACATCCTAGTGTGGTTCCTAGGTTGTTTATTGACTTATCAATCAAGCAAACACACTTGATTGTGGCATCCTCCGCCGTTGAATTCGTTCTTGAGTGGTCCGAGTTTGGGTTCAACTCCGTCGATTCCGTAACGTGTCCTCTAAGATCCTAAGTTGCTTCCGCGACCGGGCAGCGAGACCCTCGACAGCTCAGCGGAGGTCGAAGACCTGATTGACTAACACCAAAGCAACACCAAAATACCACCAAACCCCCGACCAAAAGGCCGAGGACCAGCACGCTCCGCAAATTCCAGAATTTTGGGTTGTCGGGTAGAGTACTTCTAGGATTTTCAAAAATCCAGCCTTGAAGGCATTTTGTCTTGCCTTCTTTTTCAGTCATTAGTCCTAATCTGAGTTTTAGATCGCGTCTAGGCCTTCATTCACCTCCATTCCTTGCTGCTATCTTGTGTCACTTGTTGACTAGTCAAGAACGTACCTTGCGGTGACGCCTAATTTGTTCAACCCGAGCAACTAGCAAGCCAAGGAATTGCTTGGTGAGACTATTAGAGAGTGATACACTTGAGTGAAACACAAGCGTGAGTGACCTATACATTGTACCAAAAAAAAAAGAAGGAGAGAAGAGGTCGTTTGCTTATTTTCTTTTGCAGGTTTACCTAAGCATGTCTAGTGGAGTTGGTGACCAAACAATGGACTTTAAACTACACATGGTGGCCATGATGGAAGAATTCAAGCAGAGTTTGGATGAAGCTTTCGAGCCTCTTCATAGACGCCTTGACCGAATGGTGAATAAGGATGTCAAGAGGAGGGGTTCCCCACAATTTCATCCTGACGTCCAACCTACCTCTTCAAAGTCATTATATTCAAGGAGAAGGGAGGAGGTTCATTCGACAACAAAGCATGCAAATACTTTATCCATAGATGAAGGAGTTAGTTGAGTGCAGGAGACATGTCAACAACTCTCCTCCAACAAAAACTTGAAAAAGAGCGAGTTGAGTATGGTGGTGAGAGTGCACTTGAGGTAAAAGTTGAGGAATGTGAGATTGAAAAAGAGGTAAAAAAATCTGAGGAGATGAGTGAAGCATCAAGTGAGCTGATTGTGCATGGGAAGGCGAGTGTTTATAGTTTTCCTAACGAACTTAACTTTGCCTTGTTTAGTGTTTCTGCTTTTGTACAGATTGAGCGAAGTCGAGTGAAGTTAGTCATGCAATGTTCCATTCCAAAGTTGCTTGTACAATTCACTAGCTTCCATGGAGTTTGTCTTCTAGGAGATAGATCTATTTGGTATCACTTCATGGAACAACCCGAATCTGTCCGCACCAATGGAGAATTAATTCGAACTCCATATTTCTATTCTTGTTTGTTACCCACGGTTCATTCATCATCTTTACCTTCTTTTGAGCATTATTTCCATCCTCACACATGTATTTCCTATGCAGATTTTGAAGGAAAATGTAAAGAGCCATCAATGCAGTCTCAAGTTGAATCGATTGATGGAAGGAATCACGTGTCACGGGGAGTTTTTGCATTTAACTCTTATTCTACACCTTCTTACCACTTAATTAATGACGTTCCATTGCTTATGTATCCAATTTCTGGTTCAAAACAAGCTGAGACTCATTTTGTTTTTGTAGGTTGTAAGGCTGCTCGAAATTTTCCAGCTTTGATTAAAGAGTTGCAACCTGGTTTCATGCTTGTGCCAGCTGCTTGTAATCTTCCATGCATATTCATACATCCAAAAGCTGGTCACCATGAGATCATTTTATCAACTCAAACTGGCGCAAATTCAAGTGACTCGTCTGGAGTGTGACCTTCACTTCATTGCTGCCACTTTATGTTGGGTGATGCAGACAAGTGTGTCAATCAAGACCCGAATGTGGTTTTTACCTCACTGGTTCATTCTTCCACGGAAGTGCAACATGAATGGCTCATTGTTCTATCTCCAGATGGGCAAGTAGTGCCAAATCAGCAACAACTAGGGTCGAATTATACTACCTTGCACAATCAGATTCAAGATTTTTCTAAGCTGAATGAGAGTCATCATGAAGATCCCTATCTAGTGCATGTGAAACGTAAGTTGTCGAGTAGTATTAACCCTACATATACTAATTGTGTGATTTGTTTTATGGGTTTGAATTTGACATGCAAACGACCAAGGGTTGATGAGAGAGTTTTGGAGTGCTACACGGAATTTTCACAAGCTTTATACAAGGTGTTTCTTGTCTTGGCGAATGTCCTTGTTCAAGAGCATCATGAGGTTGTCCAAGCGACATGTGACGTGGCTGGTGCTCATTCGTCTCGCTCCCACATTGCATGGAGTACCACTTTTTCCCAAGATTTAAGGACAAATCCTTTTCAAGAGGAGGGGAATGATACGAATGAGCAAGCCTCAAAGGGAGGATTGGGCCTCGATTAAGTAGCTCTTGTTGAGCTTAGCTTCGGCCATGTGGGCCTTAGGTCCAACAGTACTTTAGCTAGTCATTAAGCTAGTTAATTAGTAGGTTAGCTTTCGGCCAAGAGAGACCCAATGGGCTGGCCGATTTTCCCTTCATGCTTTCCAAGCTTTATTAGGTTTAGTCAAGGCTATAAATAGCCCTAAAGCTGATGGTACATTTAGTTTTTGCGATGTTATTAATAAAATTCCAGAATTTCGTCTTCCATTAAGCCAAATTCCTCTAGCTTGTGAAAGCTAAGTTGAACATCCTAGTGTGGTTCCTAGGTTGTTTATTGACTTATCAATCAAGCAAACACACTTGATTGTGGCATCCTCCGCCGTTGAATTCGTTCTTGAGTGGTCCGAGTTTGGGTTCAACTCCGTCGATTCCGTAACGTGTCCTCTAAGATCCTAAGTTGCTTCCGCGACCGGGCAGCGAGACCCTCGACAGCTCAGCGGAGGTCGAAGACCTGATTGACTAACACCAAAGCAACACCAAAATACCACCAAACCCCCGACCAAAAGGCCGAGGACCAGCACGCTCCGCAAATTCCAGAATTTTGGGTTGTCGGGTAGAGTACTTCTAGGATTTTCAAAAATCCAGCCTTGAAGGCATTTTGTCTTGCCTTCTTTTTCAGTCATTAGTCCTAATCTGAGTTTTAGATCGCGTCTAGGCCTTCATTCACCTCCATTCCTTGCTGCTATCTTGTGTCACTTGTTGACTAGTCAAGAACGTACCTTGCGGTGACGCCTAATTTGTTCAACCCGAGCAACTAGCAAGCCAAGGAATTGCTTGGTGAGACTATTAGAGAGTGATACACTTGAGTGAAACACAAGCGTGAGTGACCTATACATTGTACCAAAAAAAAAAGAAGGAGAGAAGAGGTCGTTTGCTTATTTTCTTTTGCAGGTTTACCTAAGCATGTCTAGTGGAGTTGGTGACCAAACAATGGACTTTAAACTACACATGGTGGCCATGATGGAAGAATTCAAGCAGAGTTTGGATGAAGCTTTCGAGCCTCTTCATAGACGCCTTGACCGAATGGTGAATAAGGATGTCAAGAGGAGGGGTTCCCCACAATTTCATCCTGACGTCCAACCTACCTCTTCAAAGTCATTATATTCAAGGAGAAGGGAGGAGGTTCATTCGACAACAAAGCATGCAAATACTTTATCCATAGATGAAGGAGTTAGTTGAGTGCAGGAGACATGTCAACAACTCTCCTCCAACAAAAACTTGAAAAAGAGCGAGTTGAGTATGGTGGTGAGAGTGCACTTGAGGTAAAAGTTGAGGAATGTGAGATTGAAAAAGAGGTAAAAAAATCTGAGGAGATGAGTGAAGCATCAAGTGAGCTGATTGTGCATGGGAAGGCGAGTGTTTATAGTTTTCCTAACGAACTTAACTTTGCCTTGTTTAGTGTTTCTGCTTTTGTACAGATTGAGCGAAGTCGAGTGAAGTTAGTCATGCAATGTTCCATTCCAAAGTTGCTTGTACAATTCACTAGCTTCCATGGAGTTTGTCTTCTAGGAGATAGATCTATTTGGTATCACTTCATGGAACAACCCGAATCTGTCCGCACCAATGGAGAATTAATTCGAACTCCATATTTCTATTCTTGTTTGTTACCCACGGTTCATTCATCATCTTTACCTTCTTTTGAGCATTATTTCCATCCTCACACATGTATTTCCTATGCAGATTTTGAAGGAAAATGTAAAGAGCCATCAATGCAGTCTCAAGTTGAATCGATTGATGGAAGGAATCACGTGTCACGGGGAGTTTTTGCATTTAACTCTTATTCTACACCTTCTTACCACTTAATTAATGACGTTCCATTGCTTATGTATCCAATTTCTGGTTCAAAACAAGCTGAGACTCATTTTGTTTTTGTAGGTTGTAAGGCTGCTCGAAATTTTCCAGCTTTGATTAAAGAGTTGCAACCTGGTTTCATGCTTGTGCCAGCTGCTTGTAATCTTCCATGCATATTCATACATCCAAAAGCTGGTCACCATGAGATCATTTTATCAACTCAAACTGGCGCAAATTCAAGTGACTCGTCTGGAGTGTGACCTTCACTTCATTGCTGCCACTTTATGTTGGGTGATGCAGACAAGTGTGTCAATCAAGACCCGAATGTGGTTTTTACCTCACTGGTTCATTCTTCCACGGAAGTGCAACATGAATGGCTCATTGTTCTATCTCCAGATGGGCAAGTAGTGCCAAATCAGCAACAACTAGGGTCGAATTATACTACCTTGCACAATCAGATTCAAGATTTTTCTAAGCTGAATGAGAGTCATCATGAAGATCCCTATCTAGTGCATGTGAAACGTAAGTTGTCGAGTAGTATTAACCCTACATATACTAATTGTGTGATTTGTTTTATGGGTTTGAATTTGACATGCAAACGACCAAGGGTTGATGAGAGAGTTTTGGAGTGCTACACGGAATTTTCACAAGCTTTATACAAGGTGTTTCTTGTCTTGGCGAATGTCCTTGTTCAAGAGCATCATGAGGTTGTCCAAGCGACATGTGACGTGGCTGGTGCTCATTCGTCTCGCTCCCACATTGCATGGAGTACCACTTTTTCCCAAGATTTAAGGACAAATCCTTTTCAAGAGGAGGGGAATGATACGAATGAGCAAGCCTCAAAGGGAGGATTGGGCCTCGATTAAGTAGCTCTTGTTGAGCTTAGCTTCGGCCATGTGGGCCTTAGGTCCAACAGTACTTTAGCTAGTCATTAAGCTAGTTAATTAGTAGGTTAGCTTTCGGCCAAGAGAGACCCAATGGGCTGGCCGATTTTCCCTTCATGCTTTCCAAGCTTTATTAGGTTTAGTCAAGGCTATAAATAGCCCTAAAGCTGATGGTACATTTAGTTTTTGCGATGTTATTAATAAAATTCCAGAATTTCGTCTTCCATTAAGCCAAATTCCTCTAGCTTGTGAAAGCTAAGTTGAACATCCTAGTGTGGTTCCTAGGTTGTTTATTGACTTATCAATCAAGCAAACACACTTGATTGTGGCATCCTCCGCCGTTGAATTCGTTCTTGAGTGGTCCGAGTTTGGGTTCAACTCCGTCGATTCCGTAACGTGTCCTCTAAGATCCTAAGTTGCTTCCGCGACCGGGCAGCGAGACCCTCGACAGCTCAGCGGAGGTCGAAGACCTGATTGACTAACACCAAAGCAACACCAAAATACCACCAAACCCCCGACCAAAAGGCCGAGGACCAGCACGCTCCGCAAATTCCAGAATTTTGGGTTGTCGGGTAGAGTACTTCTAGGATTTTCAAAAATCCAGCCTTGAAGGCATTTTGTCTTGCCTTCTTTTTCAGTCATTAGTCCTAATCTGAGTTTTAGATCGCGTCTAGGCCTTCATTCACCTCCATTCCTTGCTGCTATCTTGTGTCACTTGTTGACTAGTCAAGAACGTACCTTGCGGTGACGCCTAATTTGTTCAACCCGAGCAACTAGCAAGCCAAGGAATTGCTTGGTGAGACTATTAGAGAGTGATACACTTGAGTGAAACACAAGCGTGAGTGACCTATACATTGTACCAAAAAAAAAAGAAGGAGAGAAGAGGTCGTTTGCTTATTTTCTTTTGCAGGTTTACCTAAGCATGTCTAGTGGAGTTGGTGACCAAACAATGGACTTTAAACTACACATGGTGGCCATGATGGAAGAATTCAAGCAGAGTTTGGATGAAGCTTTCGAGCCTCTTCATAGACGCCTTGACCGAATGGTGAATAAGGATGTCAAGAGGAGGGGTTCCCCACAATTTCATCCTGACGTCCAACCTACCTCTTCAAAGTCATTATATTCAAGGAGAAGGGAGGAGGTTCATTCGACAACAAAGCATGCAAATACTTTATCCATAGATGAAGGAGTTAGTTGAGTGCAGGAGACATGTCAACAACTCTCCTCCAACAAAAACTTGAAAAAGAGCGAGTTGAGTATGGTGGTGAGAGTGCACTTGAGGTAAAAGTTGAGGAATGTGAGATTGAAAAAGAGGTAAAAAAATCTGAGGAGATGAGTGAAGCATCAAGTGAGCTGATTGTGCATGGGAAGGCGAGTGTTTATAGTTTTCCTAACGAACTTAACTTTGCCTTGTTTAGTGTTTCTGCTTTTGTACAGATTGAGCGAAGTCGAGTGAAGTTAGTCATGCAATGTTCCATTCCAAAGTTGCTTGTACAATTCACTAGCTTCCATGGAGTTTGTCTTCTAGGAGATAGATCTATTTGGTATCACTTCATGGAACAACCCGAATCTGTCCGCACCAATGGAGAATTAATTCGAACTCCATATTTCTATTCTTGTTTGTTACCCACGGTTCATTCATCATCTTTACCTTCTTTTGAGCATTATTTCCATCCTCACACATGTATTTCCTATGCAGATTTTGAAGGAAAATGTAAAGAGCCATCAATGCAGTCTCAAGTTGAATCGATTGATGGAAGGAATCACGTGTCACGGGGAGTTTTTGCATTTAACTCTTATTCTACACCTTCTTACCACTTAATTAATGACGTTCCATTGCTTATGTATCCAATTTCTGGTTCAAAACAAGCTGAGACTCATTTTGTTTTTGTAGGTTGTAAGGCTGCTCGAAATTTTCCAGCTTTGATTAAAGAGTTGCAACCTGGTTTCATGCTTGTGCCAGCTGCTTGTAATCTTCCATGCATATTCATACATCCAAAAGCTGGTCACCATGAGATCATTTTATCAACTCAAACTGGCGCAAATTCAAGTGACTCGTCTGGAGTGTGACCTTCACTTCATTGCTGCCACTTTATGTTGGGTGATGCAGACAAGTGTGTCAATCAAGACCCGAATGTGGTTTTTACCTCACTGGTTCATTCTTCCACGGAAGTGCAACATGAATGGCTCATTGTTCTATCTCCAGATGGGCAAGTAGTGCCAAATCAGCAACAACTAGGGTCGAATTATACTACCTTGCACAATCAGATTCAAGATTTTTCTAAGCTGAATGAGAGTCATCATGAAGATCCCTATCTAGTGCATGTGAAACGTAAGTTGTCGAGTAGTATTAACCCTACATATACTAATTGTGTGATTTGTTTTATGGGTTTGAATTTGACATGCAAACGACCAAGGGTTGATGAGAGAGTTTTGGAGTGCTACACGGAATTTTCACAAGCTTTATACAAGGTGTTTCTTGTCTTGGCGAATGTCCTTGTTCAAGAGCATCATGAGGTTGTCCAAGCGACATGTGACGTGGCTGGTGCTCATTCGTCTCGCTCCCACATTGCATGGAGTACCACTTTTTCCCAAGATTTAAGGACAAATCCTTTTCAAGAGGAGGGGAATGATACGAATGAGCAAGCCTCAAAGGGAGGATTGGGCCTCGATTAAGTAGCTCTTGTTGAGCTTAGCTTCGGCCATGTGGGCCTTAGGTCCAACAGTACTTTAGCTAGTCATTAAGCTAGTTAATTAGTAGGTTAGCTTTCGGCCAAGAGAGACCCAATGGGCTGGCCGATTTTCCCTTCATGCTTTCCAAGCTTTATTAGGTTTAGTCAAGGCTATAAATAGCCCTAAAGCTGATGGTACATTTAGTTTTTGCGATGTTATTAATAAAATTCCAGAATTTCGTCTTCCATTAAGCCAAATTCCTCTAGCTTGTGAAAGCTAAGTTGAACATCCTAGTGTGGTTCCTAGGTTGTTTATTGACTTATCAATCAAGCAAACACACTTGATTGTGGCATCCTCCGCCGTTGAATTCGTTCTTGAGTGGTCCGAGTTTGGGTTCAACTCCGTCGATTCCGTAACGTGTCCTCTAAGATCCTAAGTTGCTTCCGCGACCGGGCAGCGAGACCCTCGACAGCTCAGCGGAGGTCGAAGACCTGATTGACTAACACCAAAGCAACACCAAAATACCACCAAACCCCCGACCAAAAGGCCGAGGACCAGCACGCTCCGCAAATTCCAGAATTTTGGGTTGTCGGGTAGAGTACTTCTAGGATTTTCAAAAATCCAGCCTTGAAGGCATTTTGTCTTGCCTTCTTTTTCAGTCATTAGTCCTAATCTGAGTTTTAGATCGCGTCTAGGCCTTCATTCACCTCCATTCCTTGCTGCTATCTTGTGTCACTTGTTGACTAGTCAAGAACGTACCTTGCGGTGACGCCTAATTTGTTCAACCCGAGCAACTAGCAAGCCAAGGAATTGCTTGGTGAGACTATTAGAGAGTGATACACTTGAGTGAAACACAAGCGTGAGTGACCTATACATTGTACCAAAAAAAAAAGAAGGAGAGAAGAGGTCGTTTGCTTATTTTCTTTTGCAGGTTTACCTAAGCATGTCTAGTGGAGTTGGTGACCAAACAATGGACTTTAAACTACACATGGTGGCCATGATGGAAGAATTCAAGCAGAGTTTGGATGAAGCTTTCGAGCCTCTTCATAGACGCCTTGACCGAATGGTGAATAAGGATGTCAAGAGGAGGGGTTCCCCACAATTTCATCCTGACGTCCAACCTACCTCTTCAAAGTCATTATATTCAAGGAGAAGGGAGGAGGTTCATTCGACAACAAAGCATGCAAATACTTTATCCATAGATGAAGGAGTTAGTTGAGTGCAGGAGACATGTCAACAACTCTCCTCCAACAAAAACTTGAAAAAGAGCGAGTTGAGTATGGTGGTGAGAGTGCACTTGAGGTAAAAGTTGAGGAATGTGAGATTGAAAAAGAGGTAAAAAAATCTGAGGAGATGAGTGAAGCATCAAGTGAGCTGATTGTGCATGGGAAGGCGAGTGTTTATAGTTTTCCTAACGAACTTAACTTTGCCTTGTTTAGTGTTTCTGCTTTTGTACAGATTGAGCGAAGTCGAGTGAAGTTAGTCATGCAATGTTCCATTCCAAAGTTGCTTGTACAATTCACTAGCTTCCATGGAGTTTGTCTTCTACGAGATAGATCTATTTGGTATCACTTCATGGAACAACCCGAATCTGTCCGCACCAATGGAGAATTAATTCGAACTCCATATTTCTATTCTTGTTTGTTACCCACGGTTCATTCATCATCTTTACCTTCTTTTGAGCATTATTTCCATCCTCACACATGTATTTCCTATGCAGATTTTGAAGGAAAATGTAAAGAGCCATCAATGCAGTCTCAAGTTGAATCGATTGATGGAAGGAATCACGTGTCACGGGGAGTTTTTGCATTTAACTCTTATTCTACACCTTCTTACCACTTAATTAATGACGTTCCATTGCTTATGTATCCAATTTCTGGTTCAAAACAAGCTGAGACTCATTTTGTTTTTGTAGGTTGTAAGGCTGCTCGAAATTTTCCAGCTTTGATTAAAGAGTTGCAACCTGGTTTCATGCTTGTGCCAGCTGCTTGTAATCTTCCATGCATATTCATACATCCAAAAGCTGGTCACCATGAGATCATTTTATCAACTCAAACTGGCGCAAATTCAAGTGACTCGTCTGGAGTGTGACCTTCACTTCATTGCTGCCACTTTATGTTGGGTGATGCAGACAAGTGTGTCAATCAAGACCCGAATGTGGTTTTTACCTCACTGGTTCATTCTTCCACGGAAGTGCAACATGAATGGCTCATTGTTCTATCTCCAGATGGGCAAGTAGTGCCAAATCAGCAACAACTAGGGTCGAATTATACTACCTTGCACAATCAGATTCAAGATTTTTCTAAGCTGAATGAGAGTCATCATGAAGATCCCTATCTAGTGCATGTGAAACGTAAGTTGTCGAGTAGTATTAACCCTACATATACTAATTGTGTGATTTGTTTTATGGGTTTGAATTTGACATGCAAACGACCAAGGGTTGATGAGAGAGTTTTGGAGTGCTACACGGAATTTTCACAAGCTTTATACAAGGTGTTTCTTGTCTTGGCGAATGTCCTTGTTCAAGAGCATCATGAGGTTGTCCAAGCGACATGTGACGTGGCTGGTGCTCATTCGTCTCGCTCCCACATTGCATGGAGTACCACTTTTTCCCAAGATTTAAGGACAAATCCTTTTCAAGAGGAGGGGAATGATACGAATGAGCAAGCCTCAAAGGGAGGATTGGGCCTCGATTAAGTAGCTCTTGTTGAGCTTAGCTTCGGCCATGTGGGCCTTAGGTCCAACAGTACTTTAGCTAGTCATTAAGCTAGTTAATTAGTAGGTTAGCTTTCGGCCAAGAGAGACCCAATGGGCTGGCCGATTTTCCCTTCATGCTTTCCAAGCTTTATTAGGTTTAGTCAAGGCTATAAATAGCCCTAAAGCTGATGGTACATTTAGTTTTTGCGATGTTATTAATAAAATTCCAGAATTTCGTCTTCCATTAAGCCAAATTCCTCTAGCTTGTGAAAGCTAAGTTGAACATCCTAGTGTGGTTCCTAGGTTGTTTATTGACTTATCAATCAAGCAAACACACTTGATTGTGGCATCCTCCGCCGTTGAATTCGTTCTTGAGTGGTCCGAGTTTGGGTTCAACTCCGTCGATTCCGTAACGTGTCCTCTAAGATCCTAAGTTGCTTCCGCGACCGGGCAGCGAGACCCTCGACAGCTCAGCGGAGGTCGAAGACCTGATTGACTAACACCAAAGCAACACCAAAATACCACCAAACCCCCGACCAAAAGGCCGAGGACCAGCACGCTCCGCAAATTCCAGAATTTTGGGTTGTCGGGTAGAGTACTTCTAGGATTTTCAAAAATCCAGCCTTGAAGGCATTTTGTCTTGCCTTCTTTTTCAGTCATTAGTCCTAATCTGAGTTTTAGATCGCGTCTAGGCCTTCATTCACCTCCATTCCTTGCTGCTATCTTGTGTCACTTGTTGACTAGTCAAGAACGTACCTTGCGGTGACGCCTAATTTGTTCAACCCGAGCAACTAGCAAGCCAAGGAATTGCTTGGTGAGACTATTAGAGAGTGATACACTTGAGTGAAACACAAGCGTGAGTGACCTATACATTGTACCAAAAAAAAAAGAAGGAGAGAAGAGGTCGTTTGCTTATTTTCTTTTGCAGGTTTACCTAAGCATGTCTAGTGGAGTTGGTGACCAAACAATGGACTTTAAACTACACATGGTGGCCATGATGGAAGAATTCAAGCAGAGTTTGGATGAAGCTTTCGAGCCTCTTCATAGACGCCTTGACCGAATGGTGAATAAGGATGTCAAGAGGAGGGGTTCCCCACAATTTCATCCTGACGTCCAACCTACCTCTTCAAAGTCATTATATTCAAGGAGAAGGGAGGAGGTTCATTCGACAACAAAGCATGCAAATACTTTATCCATAGATGAAGGAGTTAGTTGAGTGCAGGAGACATGTCAACAACTCTCCTCCAACAAAAACTTGAAAAAGAGCGAGTTGAGTATGGTGGTGAGAGTGCACTTGAGGTAAAAGTTGAGGAATGTGAGATTGAAAAAGAGGTAAAAAAATCTGAGGAGATGAGTGAAGCATCAAGTGAGCTGATTGTGCATGGGAAGGCGAGTGTTTATAGTTTTCCTAACGAACTTAACTTTGCCTTGTTTAGTGTTTCTGCTTTTGTACAGATTGAGCGAAGTCGAGTGAAGTTAGTCATGCAATGTTCCATTCCAAAGTTGCTTGTACAATTCACTAGCTTCCATGGAGTTTGTCTTCTAGGAGATAGATCTATTTGGTATCACTTCATGGAACAACCCGAATCTGTCCGCACCAATGGAGAATTAATTCGAACTCCATATTTCTATTCTTGTTTGTTACCCACGGTTCATTCATCATCTTTACCTTCTTTTGAGCATTATTTCCATCCTCACACATGTATTTCCTATGCAGATTTTGAAGGAAAATGTAAAGAGCCATCAATGCAGTCTCAAGTTGAATCGATTGATGGAAGGAATCACGTGTCACGGGGAGTTTTTGCATTTAACTCTTATTCTACACCTTCTTACCACTTAATTAATGACGTTCCATTGCTTATGTATCCAATTTCTGGTTCAAAACAAGCTGAGACTCATTTTGTTTTTGTAGGTTGTAAGGCTGCTCGAAATTTTCCAGCTTTGATTAAAGAGTTGCAACCTGGTTTCATGCTTGTGCCAGCTGCTTGTAATCTTCCATGCATATTCATACATCCAAAAGCTGGTCACCATGAGATCATTTTATCAACTCAAACTGGCGCAAATTCAAGTGACTCGTCTGGAGTGTGACCTTCACTTCATTGCTGCCACTTTATGTTGGGTGATGCAGACAAGTGTGTCAATCAAGACCCGAATGTGGTTTTTACCTCACTGGTTCATTCTTCCACGGAAGTGCAACATGAATGGCTCATTGTTCTATCTCCAGATGGGCAAGTAGTGCCAAATCAGCAACAACTAGGGTCGAATTATACTACCTTGCACAATCAGATTCAAGATTTTTCTAAGCTGAATGAGAGTCATCATGAAGATCCCTATCTAGTGCATGTGAAACGTAAGTTGTCGAGTAGTATTAACCCTACATATACTAATTGTGTGATTTGTTTTATGGGTTTGAATTTGACATGCAAACGACCAAGGGTTGATGAGAGAGTTTTGGAGTGCTACACGGAATTTTCACAAGCTTTATACAAGGTGTTTCTTGTCTTGGCGAATGTCCTTGTTCAAGAGCATCATGAGGTTGTCCAAGCGACATGTGACGTGGCTGGTGCTCATTCGTCTCGCTCCCACATTGCATGGAGTACCACTTTTTCCCAAGATTTAAGGACAAATCCTTTTCAAGAGGAGGGGAATGATACGAATGAGCAAGCCTCAAAGGGAGGATTGGGCCTCGATTAAGTAGCTCTTGTTGAGCTTAGCTTCGGCCATGTGGGCCTTAGGTCCAACAGTACTTTAGCTAGTCATTAAGCTAGTTAATTAGTAGGTTAGCTTTCGGCCAAGAGAGACCCAATGGGCTGGCCGATTTTCCCTTCATGCTTTCCAAGCTTTATTAGGTTTAGTCAAGGCTATAAATAGCCCTAAAGCTGATGGTACATTTAGTTTTTGCGATGTTATTAATAAAATTCCAGAATTTCGTCTTCCATTAAGCCAAATTCCTCTAGCTTGTGAAAGCTAAGTTGAACATCCTAGTGTGGTTCCTAGGTTGTTTATTGACTTATCAATCAAGCAAACACACTTGATTGTGGCATCCTCCGCCGTTGAATTCGTTCTTGAGTGGTCCGAGTTTGGGTTCAACTCCGTCGATTCCGTAACGTGTCCTCTAAGATCCTAAGTTGCTTCCGCGACCGGGCAGCGAGACCCTCGACAGCTCAGCGGAGGTCGAAGACCTGATTGACTAACACCAAAGCAACACCAAAATACCACCAAACCCCCGACCAAAAGGCCGAGGACCAGCACGCTCCGCAAATTCCAGAATTTTGGGTTGTCGGGTAGAGTACTTCTAGGATTTTCAAAAATCCAGCCTTGAAGGCATTTTGTCTTGCCTTCTTTTTCAGTCATTAGTCCTAATCTGAGTTTTAGATCGCGTCTAGGCCTTCATTCACCTCCATTCCTTGCTGCTATCTTGTGTCACTTGTTGACTAGTCAAGAACGTACCTTGCGGTGACGCCTAATTTGTTCAACCCGAGCAACTAGCAAGCCAAGGAATTGCTTGGTGAGACTATTAGAGAGTGATACACTTGAGTGAAACACAAGCGTGAGTGACCTATACATTGTACCAAAAAAAAAAGAAGGAGAGAAGAGGTCGTTTGCTTATTTTCTTTTGCAGGTTTACCTAAGCATGTCTAGTGGAGTTGGTGACCAAACAATGGACTTTAAACTACACATGGTGGCCATGATGGAAGAATTCAAGCAGAGTTTGGATGAAGCTTTCGAGCCTCTTCATAGACGCCTTGACCGAATGGTGAATAAGGATGTCAAGAGGAGGGGTTCCCCACAATTTCATCCTGACGTCCAACCTACCTCTTCAAAGTCATTATATTCAAGGAGAAGGGAGGAGGTTCATTCGACAACAAAGCATGCAAATACTTTATCCATAGATGAAGGAGTTAGTTGAGTGCAGGAGACATGTCAACAACTCTCCTCCAACAAAAACTTGAAAAAGAGCGAGTTGAGTATGGTGGTGAGAGTGCACTTGAGGTAAAAGTTGAGGAATGTGAGATTGAAAAAGAGGTAAAAAAATCTGAGGAGATGAGTGAAGCATCAAGTGAGCTGATTGTGCATGGGAAGGCGAGTGTTTATAGTTTTCCTAACGAACTTAACTTTGCCTTGTTTAGTGTTTCTGCTTTTGTACAGATTGAGCGAAGTCGAGTGAAGTTAGTCATGCAATGTTCCATTCCAAAGTTGCTTGTACAATTCACTAGCTTCCATGGAGTTTGTCTTCTAGGAGATAGATCTATTTGGTATCACTTCATGGAACAACCCGAATCTGTCCGCACCAATGGAGAATTAATTCGAACTCCATATTTCTATTCTTGTTTGTTACCCACGGTTCATTCATCATCTTTACCTTCTTTTGAGCATTATTTCCATCCTCACACATGTATTTCCTATGCAGATTTTGAAGGAAAATGTAAAGAGCCATCAATGCAGTCTCAAGTTGAATCGATTGATGGAAGGAATCACGTGTCACGGGGAGTTTTTGCATTTAACTCTTATTCTACACCTTCTTACCACTTAATTAATGACGTTCCATTGCTTATGTATCCAATTTCTGGTTCAAAACAAGCTGAGACTCATTTTGTTTTTGTAGGTTGTAAGGCTGCTCGAAATTTTCCAGCTTTGATTAAAGAGTTGCAACCTGGTTTCATGCTTGTGCCAGCTGCTTGTAATCTTCCATGCATATTCATACATCCAAAAGCTGGTCACCATGAGATCATTTTATCAACTCAAACTGGCGCAAATTCAAGTGACTCGTCTGGAGTGTGACCTTCACTTCATTGCTGCCACTTTATGTTGGGTGATGCAGACAAGTGTGTCAATCAAGACCCGAATGTGGTTTTTACCTCACTGGTTCATTCTTCCACGGAAGTGCAACATGAATGGCTCATTGTTCTATCTCCAGATGGGCAAGTAGTGCCAAATCAGCAACAACTAGGGTCGAATTATACTACCTTGCACAATCAGATTCAAGATTTTTCTAAGCTGAATGAGAGTCATCATGAAGATCCCTATCTAGTGCATGTGAAACGTAAGTTGTCGAGTAGTATTAACCCTACATATACTAATTGTGTGATTTGTTTTATGGGTTTGAATTTGACATGCAAACGACCAAGGGTTGATGAGAGAGTTTTGGAGTGCTACACGGAATTTTCACAAGCTTTATACAAGGTGTTTCTTGTCTTGGCGAATGTCCTTGTTCAAGAGCATCATGAGGTTGTCCAAGCGACATGTGACGTGGCTGGTGCTCATTCGTCTCGCTCCCACATTGCATGGAGTACCACTTTTTCCCAAGATTTAAGGACAAATCCTTTTCAAGAGGAGGGGAATGATACGAATGAGCAAGCCTCAAAGGGAGGATTGGGCCTCGATTAAGTAGCTCTTGTTGAGCTTAGCTTCGGCCATGTGGGCCTTAGGTCCAACAGTACTTTAGCTAGTCATTAAGCTAGTTAATTAGTAGGTTAGCTTTCGGCCAAGAGAGACCCAATGGGCTGGCCGATTTTCCCTTCATGCTTTCCAAGCTTTATTAGGTTTAGTCAAGGCTATAAATAGCCCTAAAGCTGATGGTACATTTAGTTTTTGCGATGTTATTAATAAAATTCCAGAATTTCGTCTTCCATTAAGCCAAATTCCTCTAGCTTGTGAAAGCTAAGTTGAACATCCTAGTGTGGTTCCTAGGTTGTTTATTGACTTATCAATCAAGCAAACACACTTGATTGTGGCATCCTCCGCCGTTGAATTCGTTCTTGAGTGGTCCGAGTTTGGGTTCAACTCCGTCGATTCCGTAACGTGTCCTCTAAGATCCTAAGTTGCTTCCGCGACCGGGCAGCGAGACCCTCGACAGCTCAGCGGAGGTCGAAGACCTGATTGACTAACACCAAAGCAACACCAAAATACCACCAAACCCCCGACCAAAAGGCCGAGGACCAGCACGCTCCGCAAATTCCAGAATTTTGGGTTGTCGGGTAGAGTACTTCTAGGATTTTCAAAAATCCAGCCTTGAAGGCATTTTGTCTTGCCTTCTTTTTCAGTCATTAGTCCTAATCTGAGTTTTAGATCGCGTCTAGGCCTTCATTCACCTCCATTCCTTGCTGCTATCTTGTGTCACTTGTTGACTAGTCAAGAACGTACCTTGCGGTGACGCCTAATTTGTTCAACCCGAGCAACTAGCAAGCCAAGGAATTGCTTGGTGAGACTATTAGAGAGTGATACACTTGAGTGAAACACAAGCGTGAGTGACCTATACATTGTACCAAAAAAAAAAGAAGGAGAGAAGAGGTCGTTTGCTTATTTTCTTTTGCAGGTTTACCTAAGCATGTCTAGTGGAGTTGGTGACCAAACAATGGACTTTAAACTACACATGGTGGCCATGATGGAAGAATTCAAGCAGAGTTTGGATGAAGCTTTCGAGCCTCTTCATAGACGCCTTGACCGAATGGTGAATAAGGATGTCAAGAGGAGGGGTTCCCCACAATTTCATCCTGACGTCCAACCTACCTCTTCAAAGTCATTATATTCAAGGAGAAGGGAGGAGGTTCATTCGACAACAAAGCATGCAAATACTTTATCCATAGATGAAGGAGTTAGTTGAGTGCAGGAGACATGTCAACAACTCTCCTCCAACAAAAACTTGAAAAAGAGCGAGTTGAGTATGGTGGTGAGAGTGCACTTGAGGTAAAAGTTGAGGAATGTGAGATTGAAAAAGAGGTAAAAAAATCTGAGGAGATGAGTGAAGCATCAAGTGAGCTGATTGTGCATGGGAAGGCGAGTGTTTATAGTTTTCCTAACGAACTTAACTTTGCCTTGTTTAGTGTTTCTGCTTTTGTACAGATTGAGCGAAGTCGAGTGAAGTTAGTCATGCAATGTTCCATTCCAAAGTTGCTTGTACAATTCACTAGCTTCCATGGAGTTTGTCTTCTAGGAGATAGATCTATTTGGTATCACTTCATGGAACAACCCGAATCTGTCCGCACCAATGGAGAATTAATTCGAACTCCATATTTCTATTCTTGTTTGTTACCCACGGTTCATTCATCATCTTTACCTTCTTTTGAGCATTATTTCCATCCTCACACATGTATTTCCTATGCAGATTTTGAAGGAAAATGTAAAGAGCCATCAATGCAGTCTCAAGTTGAATCGATTGATGGAAGGAATCACGTGTCACGGGGAGTTTTTGCATTTAACTCTTATTCTACACCTTCTTACCACTTAATTAATGACGTTCCATTGCTTATGTATCCAATTTCTGGTTCAAAACAAGCTGAGACTCATTTTGTTTTTGTAGGTTGTAAGGCTGCTCGAAATTTTCCAGCTTTGATTAAAGAGTTGCAACCTGGTTTCATGCTTGTGCCAGCTGCTTGTAATCTTCCATGCATATTCATACATCCAAAAGCTGGTCACCATGAGATCATTTTATCAACTCAAACTGGCGCAAATTCAAGTGACTCGTCTGGAGTGTGACCTTCACTTCATTGCTGCCACTTTATGTTGGGTGATGCAGACAAGTGTGTCAATCAAGACCCGAATGTGGTTTTTACCTCACTGGTTCATTCTTCCACGGAAGTGCAACATGAATGGCTCATTGTTCTATCTCCAGATGGGCAAGTAGTGCCAAATCAGCAACAACTAGGGTCGAATTATACTACCTTGCACAATCAGATTCAAGATTTTTCTAAGCTGAATGAGAGTCATCATGAAGATCCCTATCTAGTGCATGTGAAACGTAAGTTGTCGAGTAGTATTAACCCTACATATACTAATTGTGTGATTTGTTTTATGGGTTTGAATTTGACATGCAAACGACCAAGGGTTGATGAGAGAGTTTTGGAGTGCTACACGGAATTTTCACAAGCTTTATACAAGGTGTTTCTTGTCTTGGCGAATGTCCTTGTTCAAGAGCATCATGAGGTTGTCCAAGCGACATGTGACGTGGCTGGTGCTCATTCGTCTCGCTCCCACATTGCATGGAGTACCACTTTTTCCCAAGATTTAAGGACAAATCCTTTTCAAGAGGAGGGGAATGATACGAATGAGCAAGCCTCAAAGGGAGGATTGGGCCTCGATTAAGTAGCTCTTGTTGAGCTTAGCTTCGGCCATGTGGGCCTTAGGTCCAACAGTACTTTAGCTAGTCATTAAGCTAGTTAATTAGTAGGTTAGCTTTCGGCCAAGAGAGACCCAATGGGCTGGCCGATTTTCCCTTCATGCTTTCCAAGCTTTATTAGGTTTAGTCAAGGCTATAAATAGCCCTAAAGCTGATGGTACATTTAGTTTTTGCGATGTTATTAATAAAATTCCAGAATTTCGTCTTCCATTAAGCCAAATTCCTCTAGCTTGTGAAAGCTAAGTTGAACATCCTAGTGTGGTTCCTAGGTTGTTTATTGACTTATCAATCAAGCAAACACACTTGATTGTGGCATCCTCCGCCGTTGAATTCGTTCTTGAGTGGTCCGAGTTTGGGTTCAACTCCGTCGATTCCGTAACGTGTCCTCTAAGATCCTAAGTTGCTTCCGCGACCGGGCAGCGAGACCCTCGACAGCTCAGCGGAGGTCGAAGACCTGATTGACTAACACCAAAGCAACACCAAAATACCACCAAACCCCCGACCAAAAGGCCGAGGACCAGCACGCTCCGCAAATTCCAGAATTTTGGGTTGTCGGGTAGAGTACTTCTAGGATTTTCAAAAATCCAGCCTTGAAGGCATTTTGTCTTGCCTTCTTTTTCAGTCATTAGTCCTAATCTGAGTTTTAGATCGCGTCTAGGCCTTCATTCACCTCCATTCCTTGCTGCTATCTTGTGTCACTTGTTGACTAGTCAAGAACGTACCTTGCGGTGACGCCTAATTTGTTCAACCCGAGCAACTAGCAAGCCAAGGAATTGCTTGGTGAGACTATTAGAGAGTGATACACTTGAGTGAAACACAAGCGTGAGTGACCTATACATTGTACCAAAAAAAAAAGAAGGAGAGAAGAGGTCGTTTGCTTATTTTCTTTTGCAGGTTTACCTAAGCATGTCTAGTGGAGTTGGTGACCAAACAATGGACTTTAAACTACACATGGTGGCCATGATGGAAGAATTCAAGCAGAGTTTGGATGAAGCTTTCGAGCCTCTTCATAGACGCCTTGACCGAATGGTGAATAAGGATGTCAAGAGGAGGGGTTCCCCACAATTTCATCCTGACGTCCAACCTACCTCTTCAAAGTCATTATATTCAAGGAGAAGGGAGGAGGTTCATTCGACAACAAAGCATGCAAATACTTTATCCATAGATGAAGGAGTTAGTTGAGTGCAGGAGACATGTCAACAACTCTCCTCCAACAAAAACTTGAAAAAGAGCGAGTTGAGTATGGTGGTGAGAGTGCACTTGAGGTAAAAGTTGAGGAATGTGAGATTGAAAAAGAGGTAAAAAAATCTGAGGAGATGAGTGAAGCATCAAGTGAGCTGATTGTGCATGGGAAGGCGAGTGTTTATAGTTTTCCTAACGAACTTAACTTTGCCTTGTTTAGTGTTTCTGCTTTTGTACAGATTGAGCGAAGTCGAGTGAAGTTAGTCATGCAATGTTCCATTCCAAAGTTGCTTGTACAATTCACTAGCTTCCATGGAGTTTGTCTTCTAGGAGATAGATCTATTTGGTATCACTTCATGGAACAACCCGAATCTGTCCGCACCAATGGAGAATTAATTCGAACTCCATATTTCTATTCTTGTTTGTTACCCACGGTTCATTCATCATCTTTACCTTCTTTTGAGCATTATTTCCATCCTCACACATGTATTTCCTATGCAGATTTTGAAGGAAAATGTAAAGAGCCATCAATGCAGTCTCAAGTTGAATCGATTGATGGAAGGAATCACGTGTCACAGGGAGTTTTTGCATTTAACTCTTATTCTACACCTTCTTACCACTTAATTAATGACGTTCCATTGCTTATGTATCCAATTTCTGGTTCAAAACAAGCTGAGACTCATTTTGTTTTTGTAGGTTGTAAGGCTGCTCGAAATTTTCCAGCTTTGATTAAAGAGTTGCAACCTGGTTTCATGCTTGTGCCAGCTGCTTGTAATCTTCCATGCATATTCATACATCCAAAAGCTGGTCACCATGAGATCATTTTATCAACTCAAACTGGCGCAAATTCAAGTGACTCGTCTGGAGTGTGACCTTCACTTCATTGCTGCCACTTTATGTTGGGTGATGCAGACAAGTGTGTCAATCAAGACCCGAATGTGGTTTTTACCTCACTGGTTCATTCTTCCACGGAAGTGCAACATGAATGGCTCATTGTTCTATCTCCAGATGGGCAAGTAGTGCCAAATCAGCAACAACTAGGGTCGAATTATACTACCTTGCACAATCAGATTCAAGATTTTTCTAAGCTGAATGAGAGTCATCATGAAGATCCCTATCTAGTGCATGTGAAACGTAAGTTGTCGAGTAGTATTAACCCTACATATACTAATTGTGTGATTTGTTTTATGGGTTTGAATTTGACATGCAAACGACCAAGGGTTGATGAGAGAGTTTTGGAGTGCTACACGGAATTTTCACAAGCTTTATACAAGGTGTTTCTTGTCTTGGCGAATGTCCTTGTTCAAGAGCATCATGAGGTTGTCCAAGCGACATGTGACGTGGCTGGTGCTCATTCGTCTCGCTCCCACATTGCATGGAGTACCACTTTTTCCCAAGATTTAAGGACAAATCCTTTTCAAGAGGAGGGGAATGATACGAATGAGCAAGCCTCAAAGGGAGGATTGGGCCTCGATTAAGTAGCTCTTGTTGAGCTTAGCTTCGGCCATGTGGGCCTTAGGTCCAACAGTACTTTAGCTAGTCATTAAGCTAGTTAATTAGTAGGTTAGCTTTCGGCCAAGAGAGACCCAATGGGCTGGCCGATTTTCCCTTCATGCTTTCCAAGCTTTATTAGGTTTAGTCAAGGCTATAAATAGCCCTAAAGCTGATGGTACATTTAGTTTTTGCGATGTTATTAATAAAATTCCAGAATTTCGTCTTCCATTAAGCCAAATTCCTCTAGCTTGTGAAAGCTAAGTTGAACATCCTAGTGTGGTTCCTAGGTTGTTTATTGACTTATCAATCAAGCAAACACACTTGATTGTGGCATCCTCTGCCGTTGAATTCGTTCTTGAGTGGTCCGAGTTTGGGTTCAACTCCGTCGATTCCGTAACGTGTCCTCTAAGATCCTAAGTTGCTTCCGCGACCGGGCAGCGAGACCCTCGACAGCTCAGCGGAGGTCGAAGACCTGATTGACTAACACCAAAGCAACACCAAAATACCACCAAACCCCCGACCAAAAGGCCGAGGACCAGCACGCTCCGCAAATTCCAGAATTTTGGGTTGTCGGGTAGAGTACTTCTAGGATTTTCAAAAATCCAGCCTTGAAGGCATTTTGTCTTGCCTTCTTTTTCAGTCATTAGTCCTAATCTGAGTTTTAGATCGCGTCTAGGCCTTCATTCACCTCCATTCCTTGCTGCTATCTTGTGTCACTTGTTGACTAGTCAAGAACGTACCTTGCGGTGACGCCTAATTTGTTCAACCCGAGCAACTAGCAAGCCAAGGAATTGCTTGGTGAGACTATTAGAGAGTGATACACTTGAGTGAAACACAAGCGTGAGTGACCTATACATTGTACCAAAAAAAAAAGAAGGAGAGAAGAGGTCGTTTGCTTATTTTCTTTTGCAGGTTTACCTAAGCATGTCTAGTGGAGTTGGTGACCAAACAATGGACTTTAAACTACACATGGTGGCCATGATGGAAGAATTCAAGCAGAGTTTGGATGAAGCTTTCGAGCCTCTTCATAGACGCCTTGACCGAATGGTGAATAAGGATGTCAAGAGGAGGGGTTCCCCACAATTTCATCCTGACGTCCAACCTACCTCTTCAAAGTCATTATATTCAAGGAGAAGGGAGGAGGTTCATTCGACAACAAAGCATGCAAATACTTTATCCATAGATGAAGGAGTTAGTTGAGTGCAGGAGACATGTCAACAACTCTCCTCCAACAAAAACTTGAAAAAGAGCGAGTTGAGTATGGTGGTGAGAGTGCACTTGAGGTAAAAGTTGAGGAATGTGAGATTGAAAAAGAGGTAAAAAAATCTGAGGAGATGAGTGAAGCATCAAGTGAGCTGATTGTGCATGGGAAGGCGAGTGTTTATAGTTTTCCTAACGAACTTAACTTTGCCTTGTTTAGTGTTTCTGCTTTTGTACAGATTGAGCGAAGTCGAGTGAAGTTAGTCATGCAATGTTCCATTCCAAAGTTGCTTGTACAATTCACTAGCTTCCATGGAGTTTGTCTTCTAGGAGATAGATCTATTTGGTATCACTTCATGGAACAACCCGAATCTGTCCGCACCAATGGAGAATTAATTCGAACTCCATATTTCTATTCTTGTTTGTTACCCACGGTTCATTCATCATCTTTACCTTCTTTTGAGCATTATTTCCATCCTCACACATGTATTTCCTATGCAGATTTTGAAGGAAAATGTAAAGAGCCATCAATGCAGTCTCAAGTTGAATCGATTGATGGAAGGAATCACGTGTCACAGGGAGTTTTTGCATTTAACTCTTATTCTACACCTTCTTACCACTTAATTAATGACGTTATTAACCCTACATATACTAATTGTGTGATTTGTTTTATGGGTTTGAATTTGACATGCAAACGACCAAGGGTTGATGAGAGAGTTTTGGAGTGCTACACGGAATTTTCACAAGCTTTATACAAGGTGTTTCCTGTCTTGGCGAATGTCCTTGTTCAAGAGCATCATGAGGTTGTCCAAGCGACATGTGACGTGGCTGGTGCTCATTCATCTCGCTCCCACATTGCATGGAGTACCACATTTTCCCAAGATTTAAGGACAAATCCTTTTCAAGAGGAGGGGAATGATACGAATGAGCAAGCCTCAAAGGGAGGATTGGGCCTCGATTAAGTAGCTCTTGTTGAGCTTAGCTTCGGCCATGTGGGCCTTAGGTCCAACAGTACTTTAGCTAGTCATTAAGCTAGTTAATTAGTAGGTTAGCTTTCGGCCAAGAGAGACCCAATGGGCTGGCCGATTTTCCCTTCATGCTTTGCAAGCTTTATTAGGTTTAGTCAAGGCTATAAACAGCCCTAAAGCTGATGGTACATTTAGTTTTTGCGATGTTATTAATAAAATTCCAGAATTTCGTCTTCCATTAAGCCAAATTCCTCTAGCTTGTGAAAGCTAAGTTGAACATCCTAGTGTGGTTCCTAGGTTGTTTATTGACTTATCAATCAAGCAAACACACTTGATTGTGGCATCCTCTGCCGTTGAATTCGTTCTTGAGTGGTCCGAGTTTGGGTTCAACTCCGTCGATTCCGTAACGTGTCCTCTAAGATCCTAAGTTGCTTCCGCGACCGGGCAGCGAGACCCTCGACAGCTCAGCGGAGGTCGAAGACCTGATTGACTAACACCAAAGCAACACCAAAATACCACCAAACCCCCGACCAAAAGGCCGAGGACCAGCACGCTCCGCAAATTCCAGAATTTTGGGTTGTCGGGTAGAGTACTTCTAGGATTTTCAAAAATTCAGCCTTGAAGGCATTTTGTCTTGCCTTCTTTTTCAGTCATTAGTCCTAATCTGAGTTTTAGATCGCGTCTAGGCCTTCATTCACCTCCATTCCTTGCTGCTATCTTGTGTCACTTGTTGACTAGTCAAGAACGTACCTTGCGGTGACGCCTAATTTGTTCAACCCGAGCAACTAGCAAGCCAAGGAATTGCTTGGTGAGACTATTAGAGAGTGATACACTTGAGTGAAACACAAGCGTGAGTGACCTATACATTGTACCAAAAAAAAAAAGAAGGAGAGAAGAGGTCGTTTGCTTATTTTCTTTTGCAGGTTTACCTAAGCATGTCTAGTGGAGTTGGTGACCAAACAATGGACTTTAAACTACACATGGTGGCCATGATGGAAGAATTCAAGCAGAGTTTGGATGAAGCTTTCGAGCCTCTTCATAGACGCCTTGACCGAATGGTGAATAAGGATGTCAAGAGGAGGGGTTCCCCACAATTTCATCCTGACGTCCAACCTACCTCTTCAAAGTCATTATATTCAAGGAGAAGGGAGGAGGTTCATTCGACAACAAAGCATGCAAATACTTTATCCATAGATGAAGGAGTTAGTTGAGTGCAGGAGACATGTCAACAACTCTCCTCCAACAAAAACTTGAAAAAGAGCGAGTTGAGTATGGTGGTGAGAGTGCACTTGAGGTAAAAGTTGAGGAATGTGAGATTGAAAAAGAGGTAAAAAAATCTGAGGAGATGAGTGAAGCATCAAGTGAGCTGATTGTGCATGGGAAGGCGAGTGTTTATAGTTTTCCTAACGAACTTAACTTTGCCTTGTTTAGTGTTTCTGCTTTTGTACAGATTGAGCGAAGTCGAGTGAAGTTAGTCATGCAATGTTCCATTCCAAAGTTGCTTGTACAATTCACTAGCTTCCATGGAGTTTGTCTTCTAGGAGATAGATCTATTTGGTATCACTTCATGGAACAACCCGAATCTGTCCGCACCAATGGAGAATTAATTCGAACTCCATATTTCTATTCTTGTTTGTTACCCACGGTTCATTCATCATCTTTACCTTCTTTTGAGCATTATTTCCATCCTCACACATGTATTTCCTATGCAGATTTTGAAGGAAAATGTAAAGAGCCATCAATGCAGTCTCAAGTTGAATCGATTGATGGAAGGAATCACGTGTCACAGGGAGTTTTTGCATTTAACTCTTATTCTACACCTTCTTACCACTTAATTAATGACGTTCCATTGCTTATGTATCCAATTTCTGGTTCAAAACAAGCTGAGACTCATTTTGTTTTTGTAGGTTGTAAGGCTGCTCGAAATTTTCCAGCTTTGATTAAAGAGTTGCAACCTGGTTTCATGCTTGTGCCAGCTGCTTGTAATCTTCCATGCATATTCATACATCCAAAAGCTGGTCACCATGAGATCATTTTATCAACTCAAACTGGCGCAAATTCAAGCGACTCGTCTGGAGTGTGACCTTCACTTCATTGCTGCCACTTATGTTGGGTGATGCAGACAAGTCTGTCAATCAAGACCCGAATGTGGTTTTTACCTCACTGGTTCATTCTTCCACGGAAGTGCAACATGAATGGCTCATTGTTCTATCTCCAGATGGGCAAGTAGTGCCAAATCAGCAACAACTAGGGTCGAATTATACTACCTTGCACAATCAGATTCAAGATTTTTCTAAGCTGAATGAGAGTCATCATGAAGATCCCTATCTAGTGCATGTGAAACGTAAGTTGTCGAGTAGTATTAACCCTACATATACTAATTGTGTGATTTGTTTTATGGGTTTGAATTTGACATGCAAACGACCAAGGGTTGATGAGAGAATTTTGGAGTGCTACACGGAATTTTCACAACCTTTATACAAGGTGTTTCTTGTCTTGGCGAATGTCCTTGTTCAAGAGCATCATGAGGTTGTCCAAGCGACATGTGACGTGGCTGGTGCTCATTCGTCTCGCTCCCACATTGCATGGAGTACCACTTTTTCCCAAGATTTAAGGACAAATCCTTTTCAAGAGGAGGGGAATGATACGAATGAGCAAGCCTCAAAGGGAGGATTGGGCCTCGATTAAGTAGCTCTTGTTGAGCTTAGCTTCGGCCATGTGGGCCTTAGGTCCAACAGTACTTTAGCTAGTCATTAAGCTAGTTAATTAGTAGGTTAGCTTTCGGCCAAGAGAGACCCAACGGGCTGGCCGATTTTCCCTTCATGCTTTCCAAGCTTTATTAGGTTTAGTCAAGGCTATAAATAGCCCTAAAGCTGATGGTACATTTAGTTTTTGCGATGTTATTAATAAAATTCCAGAATTTCGTCTTCCATTAAGCCAAATTCCTCTAGCTTGTGAAAGCTAAGTTGAACATCCTAGTGTGGTTCCTAGGTTGTTGATTGACTTATCAATCAAGCAAACACACTTGATTGTGGCATCCTCTGCCGTTGAATTCGTTCTTGAGTGGTCCGAGTTTGGGTTCAACTCCGTCGATTCCGTAACGTGTCCTCTAAGATCCTAAGTTGCTTCCGCGACTGGGCAGCGAGACCCTCGACAGCTCAGCGGAGGTCGAAAACCTGATTGACTAACACCAAAGCAACACCAAAATACCACCAAACCCCCGACCAAAAGGCCGAGGACCAGCACGCTCCGCAAATTCCAGAATTTTGGGTTGTCGGGTAGAGTACTTCTAGGATTTTCAAAAATTCAGCCTTGAAGGCATTTTGTCTTGCCTTCTTTTTCAGTCATTAGTCCTAATCTGAGTTTTAGATCGCGTCTAGGCCTTCATTCACCTCCATTCCTTGCTGCTATCTTGTGTCACTTGTTGACTAGTCAAGAACGTACCTTGCGGTGACGCCTAATTTGTTCAACCCGAGCAACTAGCAAGCCAAGGAATTGCTTGGTGAGACTATTAGAGAGTGATACACTTGAGTGAAACACAAGCGTGAGTGACCTATACATTGTACCAAAAAAAAAAGAAGGAGAGAAGAGGTCGTTTGCTTATTTTCTTTTGCAGGTTTACCTAAGCATGTCTAGTGGAGTTGGTGACCAAACAATGGACTTTAAACTACACATGGTGGCCATGATGGAAGAATTCAAGCAGAGTTTGGATGAAGCTTTCGAGCCTCTTCATAGACGCCTTGACCGAATGGTGAATAAGGATGTCAAGAGGAGGGGTTCCCCACAATTTCATCCTGACGTCCAACCTACCTCTTCAAAGTCATTATATTCAAGGAGAAGGGAGGAGGTTCATTCGACAACAAAGCATGCAAATACTTTATCCATAGATGAAGGAGTTAGTTGAGTGCAGGAGACATGTCAACAACTCTCCTCCAACAAAAACTTGAAAAAGAGCGAGTTGAGTATGGTGGTGAGAGTGCACTTGAGGTAAAAGTTGAGGAATGTGAGATTGAAAAAGAGGTAAAAAAATCTGAGGAGATGAGTGAAGCATCAAGTGAGCTGATTGTGCATGGGAAGGCGAGTGTTTATAGTTTTCCTAACGAACTTAACTTTGCCTTGTTTAGTGTTTCTGCTTTTGTACAGATTGAGCGAAGTCGAGTGAAGTTAGTCATGCAATGTTCCATTCCAAAGTTGCTTGTACAATTCACTAGCTTCCATGGAGTTTGTCTTCTAGGAGATAGATCTATTTGGTATCACTTCATGGAACAACCCGAATCTGTCCGCACCAATGGAGAATTAATTCGAACTCCATATTTCTATTCTTGTTTGTTACCCACGGTTCATTCATCATCTTTACCTTCTTTTGAGCATTATTTCCATCCTCACACATGTATTTCCTATGCAGATTTTGAAGGAAAATGTAAAGAGCCATCAATGCAGTCTCAAGTTGAATCGATTGATGGAAGGAATCACGTGTCACAGGGAGTTTTTGCATTTAACTCTTATTCTACACCTTCTTACCACTTAATTAATGACGTTCCATTGCTTATGTATCCAATTTCTGGTTCAAAACAAGCTGAGACTCATTTTGTTTTTGTAGGTTGTAAGGCTGCTCGAAATTTTCCAGCTTTGATTAAAGAGTTGCAACCTGGTTTCATGCTTGTGCCAGCTGCTTGTAATCTTCCATGCATATTCATACATCCAAAAGCTGGTCACCATGAGATCATTTTATCAACTCAAACTGGCGCAAATTCAAGTGACTCGTCTGGAGTGTGACCTTCACTTCATTGCTGCCACTTATGTTGGGTGATGCAGACAAGTGTGTCAATCAAGACCCGAATGTGGTTTTTACCTCACTGGTTCATTCTTCCACGGAAGTGCAACATGAATGGCTCATTGTTCTATCTCCAGATGGGCAAGTAGTGCCAAATCAGCAACAACTAGGGTCGAATTATACTACCTTGCACAATCAGATTCAAGATTTTTCTAAGCTGAATGAGAGTCATCATGAAGATCCCTATCTAGTGCATGTGAAACGTAAGTTGTCGAGTAGTATTAACCCTACATATACTAATTGTGTGATTTGTTTTATGGGTTTGAATTTGACATGCAAACGACCAAGGGTTGATGAGAGAGTTTTGGAGTGCTACACGGAATTTTCACAAGCTTTATACAAGGTGTTTCCTGTCTTGGCGAATGTCCTTGTTCAAGAGCATCATGAGGTTGTCCAAGCGACATGTGACGTGGCTGGTGCTCATTCATCTCGCTCCCACATTGCATGGAGTACCACATTTTCCCAAGATTTAAGGACAAATCCTTTTCAAGAGGAGGGGAATGATACGAATGAGCAAGCCTCAAAGGGAGGATTGGGCCTCGATTAAGTAGCTCTTGTTGAGCTTAGCTTCGGCCATGTGGGCCTTAGGTCCAACAGTACTTTAGCTAGTCATTAAGCTAGTTAATTAGTAGGTTAGCTTTCGGCCAAGAGAGACCCAATGGGCTGGCCGATTTTCCCTTCATGCTTTGCAAGCTTTATTAGGTTTAGTCAAGGCTATAAACAGCCCTAAAGCTGATGGTACATTTAGTTTTTGCGATGTTATTAATAAAATTCCAGAATTTCGTCTTCCATTAAGCCAAATTCCTCTAGCTTGTGAAAGCTAAGTTGAACATCCTAGTGTGGTTCCTAGGTTGTTTATTGACTTATCAATCAAGCAAACACACTTGATTGTGGCATCCTCTGCCGTTGAATTCGTTCTTGAGTGGTCCGAGTTTGGGTTCAACTCCGTCGATTCCGTAACGTGTCCTCTAAGATCCTAAGTTGCTTCCGCGACCGGGCAGCGAGACCCTCGACAGCTCAGCGGAGGTCGAAGACCTGATTGACTAACACCAAAGCAACACCAAAATACCACCAAACCCCCGACCAAAAGGCCGAGGACCAGCACGCTCCGCAAATTCCAGAATTTTGGGTTGTCGGGTAGAGTACTTCTAGGATTTTCAAAAATTCAGCCTTGAAGGCATTTTGTCTTGCCTTCTTTTTCAGTCATTAGTCCTAATCTGAGTTTTAGATCGCGTCTAGGCCTTCATTCACCTCCATTCCTTGCTGCTATCTTGTGTCACTTGTTGACTAGTCAAGAACGTACCTTGCGGTGACGCCTAATTTGTTCAACCCGAGCAACTAGCAAGCCAAGGAATTGCTTGGTGAGACTATTAGAGAGTGATACACTTGAGTGAAACACAAGCGTGAGTGACCTATACATTGTACCAAAAAAAAAAAGAAGGAGAGAAGAGGTCGTTTGCTTATTTTCTTTTGCAGGTTTACCTAAGCATGTCTAGTGGAGTTGGTGACCAAACAATGGACTTTAAACTACACATGGTGGCCATGATGGAAGAATTCAAGCAGAGTTTGGATGAAGCTTTCGAGCCTCTTCATAGACGCCTTGACCGAATGGTGAATAAGGATGTCAAGAGGAGGGGTTCCCCACAATTTCATCCTGACGTCCAACCTACCTCTTCAAAGTCATTATATTCAAGGAGAAGGGAGGAGGTTCATTCGACAACAAAGCATGCAAATACTTTATCCATAGATGAAGGAGTTAGTTGAGTGCAGGAGACATGTCAACAACTCTCCTCCAACAAAAACTTGAAAAAGAGCGAGTTGAGTATGGTGGTGAGAGTGCACTTGAGGTAAAAGTTGAGGAATGTGAGATTGAAAAAGAGGTAAAAAAATCTGAGGAGATGAGTGAAGCATCAAGTGAGCTGATTGTGCATGGGAAGGCGAGTGTTTATAGTTTTCCTAACGAACTTAACTTTGCCTTGTTTAGTGTTTCTGCTTTTGTACAGATTGAGCGAAGTCGAGTGAAGTTAGTCATGCAATGTTCCATTCCAAAGTTGCTTGTACAATTCACTAGCTTCCATGGAGTTTGTCTTCTAGGAGATAGATCTATTTGGTATCACTTCATGGAACAACCCGAATCTGTCCGCACCAATGGAGAATTAATTCGAACTCCATATTTCTATTCTTGTTTGTTACCCACGGTTCATTCATCATCTTTACCTTCTTTTGAGCATTATTTCCATCCTCACACATGTATTTCCTATGCAGATTTTGAAGGAAAATGTAAAGAGCCATCAATGCAGTCTCAAGTTGAATCGATTGATGGAAGGAATCACGTGTCACAGGGAGTTTTTGCATTTAACTCTTATTCTACACCTTCTTACCACTTAATTAATGACGTTCCATTGCTTATGTATCCAATTTCTGGTTCAAAACAAGCTGAGACTCATTTTGTTTTTGTAGGTTGTAAGGCTGCTCGAAATTTTCCAGCTTTGATTAAAGAGTTGCAACCTGGTTTCATGCTTGTGCCAGCTGCTTGTAATCTTCCATGCATATTCATACATCCAAAAGCTGGTCACCATGAGATCATTTTATCAACTCAAACTGGCGCAAATTCAAGCGACTCGTCTGGAGTGTGACCTTCACTTCATTGCTGCCACTTATGTTGGGTGATGCAGACAAGTCTGTCAATCAAGACCCGAATGTGGTTTTTACCTCACTGGTTCATTCTTCCACGGAAGTGCAACATGAATGGCTCATTGTTCTATCTCCAGATGGGCAAGTAGTGCCAAATCAGCAACAACTAGGGTCGAATTATACTACCTTGCACAATCAGATTCAAGATTTTTCTAAGCTGAATGAGAGTCATCATGAAGATCCCTATCTAGTGCATGTGAAACGTAAGTTGTCGAGTAGTATTAACCCTACATATACTAATTGTGTGATTTGTTTTATGGGTTTGAATTTGACATGCAAACGACCAAGGGTTGATGAGAGAATTTTGGAGTGCTACACGGAATTTTCACAACCTTTATACAAGGTGTTTCTTGTCTTGGCGAATGTCCTTGTTCAAGAGCATCATGAGGTTGTCCAAGCGACATGTGACGTGGCTGGTGCTCATTCGTCTCGCTCCCACATTGCATGGAGTACCACTTTTTCCCAAGATTTAAGGACAAATCCTTTTCAAGAGGAGGGGAATGATACGAATGAGCAAGCCTCAAAGGGAGGATTGGGCCTCGATTAAGTAGCTCTTGTTGAGCTTAGCTTCGGCCATGTGGGCCTTAGGTCCAACAGTACTTTAGCTAGTCATTAAGCTAGTTAATTAGTAGGTTAGCTTTCGGCCAAGAGAGACCCAACGGGCTGGCCGATTTTCCCTTCATGCTTTCCAAGCTTTATTAGGTTTAGTCA
Source organism: Coffea arabica (assembly GCF_036785885.1). Classification (NCBI taxonomy): domain Eukaryota; kingdom Viridiplantae; phylum Streptophyta; class Magnoliopsida; order Gentianales; family Rubiaceae; genus Coffea; species Coffea arabica. The sequence goes on along the minus strand of NC_092323.1, from coordinate 32,516,742 downwards.
AGGCTATAAATAGCCCTAAAGCTGATGGTACATTTAGTTTTTGCGATGTTATTAATAAAATTCCAGAATTTCGTCTTCCATTAAGCCAAATTCCTCTAGCTTGTGAAAGCTAAGTTGAACATCCTAGTGTGGTTCCTAGGTTGTTGATTGACTTATCAATCAAGCAAACACACTTGATTGTGGCATCCTCTGCCGTTGAATTCGTTCTTGAGTGGTCCGAGTTTGGGTTCAACTCCGTCGATTCCGTAACGTGTCCTCTAAGATCCTAAGTTGCTTCCGCGACTGGGCAGCGAGACCCTCGACAGCTCAGCGGAGGTCGAAAACCTGATTGACTAACACCAAAGCAACACCAAAATACCACCAAACCCCCGACCAAAAGGCCGAGGACCAGCACGCTCCGCAAATTCCAGAATTTTGGGTTGTCGGGTAGAGTACTTCTAGGATTTTCAAAAATTCAGCCTTGAAGGCATTTTGTCTTGCCTTCTTTTTCAGTCATTAGTCCTAATCTGAGTTTTAGATCGCGTCTAGGCCTTCATTCACCTCCATTCCTTGCTGCTATCTTGTGTCACTTGTTGACTAGTCAAGAACGTACCTTGCGGTGACGCCTAATTTGTTCAACCCGAGCAACTAGCAAGCCAAGGAATTGCTTGGTGAGACTATTAGAGAGTGATACACTTGAGTGAAACACAAGCGTGAGTGACCTATACATTGTACCAAAAAAAAAAGAAGGAGAGAAGAGGTCGTTTGCTTATTTTCTTTTGCAGGTTTACCTAAGCATGTCTAGTGGAGTTGGTGACCAAACAATGGACTTTAAACTACACATGGTGGCCATGATGGAAGAATTCAAGCAGAGTTTGGATGAAGCTTTCGAGCCTCTTCATAGACGCCTTGACCGAATGGTGAATAAGGATGTCAAGAGGAGGGGTTCCCCACAATTTCATCCTGACGTCCAACCTACCTCTTCAAAGTCATTATATTCAAGGAGAAGGGAGGAGGTTCATTCGACAACAAAGCATGCAAATACTTTATCCATAGATGAAGGAGTTAGTTGAGTGCAGGAGACATGTCAACAACTCTCCTCCAACAAAAACTTGAAAAAGAGCGAGTTGAGTATGGTGGTGAGAGTGCACTTGAGGTAAAAGTTGAGGAATGTGAGATTGAAAAAGAGGTAAAAAAATCTGAGGAGATGAGTGAAGCATCAAGTGAGCTGATTGTGCATGGGAAGGCGAGTGTTTATAGTTTTCCTAACGAACTTAACTTTGCCTTGTTTAGTGTTTCTGCTTTTGTACAGATTGAGCGAAGTCGAGTGAAGTTAGTCATGCAATGTTCCATTCCAAAGTTGCTTGTACAATTCACTAGCTTCCATGGAGTTTGTCTTCTAGGAGATAGATCTATTTGGTATCACTTCATGGAACAACCCGAATCTGTCCGCACCAATGGAGAATTAATTCGAACTCCATATTTCTATTCTTGTTTGTTACCCACGGTTCATTCATCATCTTTACCTTCTTTTGAGCATTATTTCCATCCTCACACATGTATTTCCTATGCAGATTTTGAAGGAAAATGTAAAGAGCCATCAATGCAGTCTCAAGTTGAATCGATTGATGGAAGGAATCACGTGTCACAGGGAGTTTTTGCATTTAACTCTTATTCTACACCTTCTTACCACTTAATTAATGACGTTCCATTGCTTATGTATCCAATTTCTGGTTCAAAACAAGCTGAGACTCATTTTGTTTTTGTAGGTTGTAAGGCTGCTCGAAATTTTCCAGCTTTGATTAAAGAGTTGCAACCTGGTTTCATGCTTGTGCCAGCTGCTTGTAATCTTCCATGCATATTCATACATCCAAAAGCTGGTCACCATGAGATCATTTTATCAACTCAAACTGGCGCAAATTCAAGTGACTCGTCTGGAGTGTGACCTTCACTTCATTGCTGCCACTTATGTTGGGTGATGCAGACAAGTGTGTCAATCAAGACCCGAATGTGGTTTTTACCTCACTGGTTCATTCTTCCACGGAAGTGCAACATGAATGGCTCATTGTTCTATCTCCAGATGGGCAAGTAGTGCCAAATCAGCAACAACTAGGGTCGAATTATACTACCTTGCACAATCAGATTCAAGATTTTTCTAAGCTGAATGAGAGTCATCATGAAGATCCCTATCTAGTGCATGTGAAACGTAAGTTGTCGAGTAGTATTAACCCTACATATACTAATTGTGTGATTTGTTTTATGGGTTTGAATTTGACATGCAAACGACCAAGGGTTGATGAGAGAGTTTTGGAGTGCTACACGGAATTTTCACAACCTTTATACAAGGTGTTTCTTGTCTTGGCGAATGTCCTTGTTCAAGAGCATCATGAGGTTGTCCAAGCGACATGTGACGTGGCTGGTGCTCATTCGTCTCGCTCCCACATTGCATGGAGTACCACTTTTTCCCAAGATTTAAGGACAAATCCTTTTCAAGAGGAGGGGAATGATACGAATGAGCAAGCCTCAAAGGGAGGATTGGGCCTCGATTAAGTAGCTCTTGTTGAGCTTAGCTTCGGCCATGTGGGCCTTAGGTCCAACAGTACTTTAGCTAGTCATTAAGCTAGTTAATTAGTAGGTTAGCTTTCGGCCAAGAGAGACCCAATGGGCTGGCCGATTTTCCCTTCATGCTTTCCAAGCTTTATTAGGTTTAGTCAAGGCTATAAACAGCCCTAAAGCTGATGGTACATTTAGTTTTTGCGATGTTGTTAATAAAATTCCAGAATTTCGTCTTCCATTAAGCCAAATTCCTCTAGCTTGTGAAAGCTAAGTTGAACATCCTAGTGTGGTTCCTAGGTTGTTTATTGACTTATCAATCAAGCAAACACACTTGATTATGGCATCCTCTGCCGTTGAATTCGTTCTTGAGTGGTCCGAGTTTGGGTTCAACTCCGTCGATTCCGTAACGTGTCCTCTAAGATCCTAAGTTGCTTCCGCGACCGGGCAGCGAGACCCTCGACAGCTCAGCGGAGGTCGAAGACCTGATTGACTAACACCAAAGCAACACCAAAATACCACCAAACCCCCGACCAAAAGGCCGAGGACCAGCACGCTCCGCAAATTCCAGAATTTTGGGTTGTCGGGTAGAGTACTTCTAGGATTTTCAAAAATCCAGCCTTGAAGGCATTTTGTCTTGCCTTCTTTTTCAGTCATTAGTCCTAATCTGAGTTTTAGATCGCGTCTAGGCCTTCATTCACCTCCATTCCTTGCTGCTATCTTGTGTCACTTGTTGACTAGTCAAGAACGTACCTTGCGGTGACGCCTAATTTGTTCAACCCGAGCAACTAGCAAGCCAAGGAATTGCTTGGTGAGACTATTAGAGAGTGATACACTTGAGTGAAACACAAGCGTGAGTGACCTATACATTGTACCAAAAAAAAAAAGAAGGAGAGAAGAGGTCGTTTGCTTATTTTCTTTTGCAGGTTTACCTAAGCATGTCTAGTGGAGTTGGTGACCAAACAATGGACTTTAAACTACACATGGTGGCCATGATGGAAGAATTCAAGCAGAGTTTGGATGAAGCTTTCGAGCCTCTTCATAGACGCCTTGACCGAATGGTGAATAAGGATGTCAAGAGGAGGGGTTCCCCACAATTTCATCCTGACGTCCAACCTACCTCTTCAAAGTCATTATATTCAAGGAGAAGGGAGGAGGTTCATTCGACAACAAAGCATGCAAATACTTTATCCATAGATGAAGGAGTTAGTTGAGTGCAGGAGACATGTCAACAACTCTCCTCCAACAAAAACTTGAAAAAGAGCGAGTTGAGTATGGTGGTGAGAGTGCACTTGAGGTAAAAGTTGAGGAATGTGAGATTGAAAAAGAGGTAAAAAAATCTGAGGAGATGAGTGAAGCATCAAGTGAGCTGATTGTGCATGGGAAGGCGAGTGTTTATAGTTTTCCTAACGAACTTAACTTTGCCTTGTTTAGTGTTTCTGCTTTTGTACAGATTGAGCGAAGTCGAGTGAAGTTAGTCATGCAATGTTCCATTCCAAAGTTGCTTGTACAATTCACTAGCTTCCATGGAGTTTGTCTTCTAGGAGATAGATCTATTTGGTATCACTTCATGGAACAACCCGAATCTGTCCGCACCAATGGAGAATTAATTCGAACTCCATATTTCTATTCTTGTTTGTTACCCACGGTTCATTCATCATCTTTACCTTCTTTTGAGCATTATTTCCATCCTCACACATGTATTTCCTATGCAGATTTTGAAGGAAAATGTAAAGAGCCATCAATGCAGTCTCAAGTTGAATCGATTGATGGAAGGAATCACGTGTCACAGGGAGTTTTTGCATTTAACTCTTATTCTACACCTTCTTACCACTTAATTAATGACGTTCCATTGCTTATGTATCCAATTTCTGGTTCAAAACAAGCTGAGACTCATTTTGTTTTTGTAGGTTGTAAGGCTGCTCGAAATTTTCCAGCTTTGATTAAAGAGTTGCAACCTGGTTTCATGCTTGTGCCAGCTGCTTGTAATCTTCCATGCATATTCATACATCCAAAAGCTGGTCACCATGAGATCATTTTATCAACTCAAACTGGCGCAAATTCAAGCGACTCGTCTGGAGTGTGACCTTCACTTCATTGCTGCCACTTATGTTGGGTGATGCAGACAAGTCTGTCAATCAAGACCCGAATGTGGTTTTTACCTCACTGGTTCATTCTTCCACGGAAGTGCAACATGAATGGCTCATTGTTCTATCTCCAGATGGGCAAGTAGTGCCAAATCAGCAACAACTAGGGTCGAATTATACTACCTTGCACAATCAGATTCAAGATTTTTCTAAGCTGAATGAGAGTCATCATGAAGATCCCTATCTAGTGCATGTGAAACGTAAGTTGTCGAGTAGTATTAACCCTACATATACTAATTGTGTGATTTGTTTTATGGGTTTGAATTTGACATGCAAACGACCAAGGGTTGATGAGAGAGTTTTGGAGTGCTACACGGAATTTTCACAACCTTTGTACAAGGTGTTTCTTGTCTTGGCGAATGTCCTTGTTCAAGAGCATCATGAGGTTGTCCAAACGACATGTGACGTGGCTGGTGCTCATTCGTCTCGCTCCCACATTGCATGGAGTACCACTTTTTCCCAAGATTTAAGGACAAATCCTTTTCAAGAGGAGGGGAATGATACGAATGAGCAAGCCTCAAAGGGAGGATTGGGCCTCGATTAAGTAGCTCTTGTTGAGCTTAGCTTCGGCCATGTGGGCCTTAGGTCCAACAGTACTTTAGCTAGTCATTAAGCTAGTTAATTAGTAGGTTAGCTTTCGGCCAAGAGAGACCCAACGGGCTGGCCGATTTTCCCTTCATGCTTTCCAAGCTTTATTAGGTTTAGTCAAGGCTATAAATAGCCCTAAAGCTGATGGTACATTTAGTTTTTGCGATGTTATTAATAAAATTCCAGAATTTCGTCTTCCATTAAGCCAAATTCCTCTAGCTTGTGAAAGCTAAGTTGAACATCCTAGTGTGGTTCCTAGGTTGTTTATTGACTTATCAATCAAGCAAACACACTTGATTGTGGCATCCTCTGCCGTTGAATTCGTTCTTGAGTGGTCCGAGTTTGGGTTCAACTCCGTCGATTCCGTAACGTGTCCTCTAAGATCCTAAGTTGCTTCCGCGACCGGGCAGCGAGACCCTCGACAGCTCAGCGGAGGTCGAAGACCTGATTGACTAACACCAAAGCAACACCAAAATACCACCAAACCCCCGACCAAAAGGCCGAGGACCAGCACGCTCCGCAAATTCCAGAATTTTGGGTTGTCGGGTAGAGTACTTCTAGGATTTTCAAAAATTCAGCCTTGAAGGCATTTTGTCTTGCCTTCTTTTTCAGTCATTAGTCCTAATCTGAGTTTTAGATCGCGTCTAGGCCTTCATTCACCTCCATTCCTTGCTGCTATCTTGTGTCACTTGTTGACTAGTCAAGAACGTACCTTGCGGTGACGCCTAATTTGTTCAACCCGAGCAACTAGCAAGCCAAGGAATTGCTTGGTGAGACTATTAGAGAGTGATACACTTGAGTGAAACACAAGCGTGAGTGACCTATACATTGTACCAAAAAAAAAAAGAAGGAGAGAAGAGGTCGTTTGCTTATTTTCTTTTGCAGGTTTACCTAAGCATGTCTAGTGGAGTTGGTGACCAAACAATGGACTTTAAACTACACATGGTGGCCATGATGGAAGAATTCAAGCAGAGTTTGGATGAAGCTTTCGAGCCTCTTCATAGACGCCTTGACCGAATGGTGAATAAGGATGTCAAGAGGAGGGGTTCCCCACAATTTCATCCTGACGTCCAACCTACCTCTTCAAAGTCATTATATTCAAGGAGAAGGGAGGAGGTTCATTCGACAACAAAGCATGCAAATACTTTATCCATAGATGAAGGAGTTAGTTGAGTGCAGGAGACATGTCAACAACTCTCCTCCAACAAAAACTTGAAAAAGAGCGAGTTGAGTATGGTGGTGAGAGTGCACTTGAGGTAAAAGTTGAGGAATGTGAGATTGAAAAAGAGGTAAAAAAATCTGAGGAGATGAGTGAAGCATCAAGTGAGCTGATTGTGCATGGGAAGGCGAGTGTTTATAGTTTTCCTAACGAACTTAACTTTGCCTTGTTTAGTGTTTCTGCTTTTGTACAGATTGAGCGAAGTCGAGTGAAGTTAGTCATGCAATGTTCCATTCCAAAGTTGCTTGTACAATTCACTAGCTTCCATGGAGTTTGTCTTCTAGGAGATAGATCTATTTGGTATCACTTCATGGAACAACCCGAATCTGTCCGCACCAATGGAGAATTAATTCGAACTCCATATTTCTATTCTTGTTTGTTACCCACGGTTCATTCATCATCTTTACCTTCTTTTGAGCATTATTTCCATCCTCACACATGTATTTCCTATGCAGATTTTGAAGGAAAATGTAAAGAGCCATCAATGCAGTCTCAAGTTGAATCGATTGATGGAAGGAATCACGTGTCACAGGGAGTTTTTGCATTTAACTCTTATTCTACACCTTCTTACCACTTAATTAATGACGTTCCATTGCTTATGTATCCAATTTCTGGTTCAAAACAAGCTGAGACTCATTTTGTTTTTGTAGGTTGTAAGGCTGCTCGAAATTTTCCAGCTTTGATTAAAGAGTTGCAACCTGGTTTCATGCTTGTGCCAGCTGCTTGTAATCTTCCATGCATATTCATACATCCAAAAGCTGGTCACCATGAGATCATTTTATCAACTCAAACTGGCGCAAATTCAAGCGACTCGTCTGGAGTGTGACCTTCACTTCATTGCTGCCACTTATGTTGGGTGATGCAGACAAGTCTGTCAATCAAGACCCGAATGTGGTTTTTACCTCACTGGTTCATTCTTCCACGGAAGTGCAACATGAATGGCTCATTGTTCTATCTCCAGATGGGCAAGTAGTGCCAAATCAGCAACAACTAGGGTCGAATTATACTACCTTGCACAATCAGATTCAAGATTTTTCTAAGCTGAATGAGAGTCATCATGAAGATCCCTATCTAGTGCATGTGAAACGTAAGTTGTCGAGTAGTATTAACCCTACATATACTAATTGTGTGATTTGTTTTATGGGTTTGAATTTGACATGCAAACGACCAAGGGTTGATGAGAGAGTTTTGGAGTGCTACACGGAATTTTCACAACCTTTGTACAAGGTGTTTCTTGTCTTGGCGAATGTCCTTGTTCAAGAGCATCATGAGGTTGTCCAAACGACATGTGACGTGGCTGGTGCTCATTCGTCTCGCTCCCACATTGCATGGAGTACCACTTTTTCCCAAGATTTAAGGACAAATCCTTTTCAAGAGGAGGGGAATGATACGAATGAGCAAGCCTCAAAGGGAGGATTGGGCCTCGATTAAGTAGCTCTTGTTGAGCTTAGCTTCGGCCATGTGGGCCTTAGGTCCAACAGTACTTTAGCTAGTCATTAAGCTAGTTAATTAGTAGGTTAGCTTTCGGCCAAGAGAGACCCAACGGGCTGGCCGATTTTCCCTTCATGCTTTCCAAGCTTTATTAGGTTTAGTCAAGGCTATAAATAGCCCTAAAGCTGATGGTACATTTAGTTTTTGCGATGTTATTAATAAAATTCCAGAATTTCGTCTTCCATTAAGCCAAATTCCTCTAGCTTGTGAAAGCTAAGTTGAACATCCTAGTGTGGTTCCTAGGTTGTTTATTGACTTATCAATCAAGCAAACACACTTGATTGTGGCATCCTCTGCCGTTGAATTCGTTCTTGAGTGGTCCGAGTTTGGGTTCAACTCCGTCGATTCCGTAACGTGTCCTCTAAGATCCTAAGTTGCTTCCGCGACCGGGCAGCGAGACCCTCGACAGCTCAGCGGAGGTCGAAGACCTGATTGACTAACACCAAAGCAACACCAAAATACCACCAAACCCCCGACCAAAAGGCCGAGGACCAGCACGCTCCGCAAATTCCAGAATTTTGGGTTGTCGGGTAGAGTACTTCTAGGATTTTCAAAAATTCAGCCTTGAAGGCATTTTGTCTTGCCTTCTTTTTCAGTCATTAGTCCTAATCTGAGTTTTAGATCGCGTCTAGGCCTTCATTCACCTCCATTCCTTGCTGCTATCTTGTGTCACTTGTTGACTAGTCAAGAACGTACCTTGCGGTGACGCCTAATTTGTTCAACCCGAGCAACTAGCAAGCCAAGGAATTGCTTGGTGAGACTATTAGAGAGTGATACACTTGAGTGAAACACAAGCGTGAGTGACCTATACATTGTACCAAAAAAAAAAAGAAGGAGAGAAGAGGTCGTTTGCTTATTTTCTTTTGCAGGTTTACCTAAGCATGTCTAGTGGAGTTGGTGACCAAACAATGGACTTTAAACTACACATGGTGGCCATGATGGAAGAATTCAAGCAGAGTTTGGATGAAGCTTTCGAGCCTCTTCATAGACGCCTTGACCGAATGGTGAATAAGGATGTCAAGAGGAGGGGTTCCCCACAATTTCATCCTGACGTCCAACCTACCTCTTCAAAGTCATTATATTCAAGGAGAAGGGAGGAGGTTCATTCGACAACAAAGCATGCAAATACTTTATCCATAGATGAAGGAGTTAGTTGAGTGCAGGAGACATGTCAACAACTCTCCTCCAACAAAAACTTGAAAAAGAGCGAGTTGAGTATGGTGGTGAGAGTGCACTTGAGGTAAAAGTTGAGGAATGTGAGATTGAAAAAGAGGTAAAAAAATCTGAGGAGATGAGTGAAGCATCAAGTGAGCTGATTGTGCATGGGAAGGCGAGTGTTTATAGTTTTCCTAACGAACTTAACTTTGCCTTGTTTAGTGTTTCTGCTTTTGTACAGATTGAGCGAAGTCGAGTGAAGTTAGTCATGCAATGTTCCATTCCAAAGTTGCTTGTACAATTCACTAGCTTCCATGGAGTTTGTCTTCTAGGAGATAGATCTATTTGGTATCACTTCATGGAACAACCCGAATCTGTCCGCACCAATGGAGAATTAATTCGAACTCCATATTTCTATTCTTGTTTGTTACCCACGGTTCATTCATCATCTTTACCTTCTTTTGAGCATTATTTCCATCCTCACACATGTATTTCCTATGCAGATTTTGAAGGAAAATGTAAAGAGCCATCAATGCAGTCTCAAGTTGAATCGATTGATGGAAGGAATCACGTGTCACAGGGAGTTTTTGCATTTAACTCTTATTCTACACCTTCTTACCACTTAATTAATGACGTTCCATTGCTTATGTATCCAATTTCTGGTTCAAAACAAGCTGAGACTCATTTTGTTTTTGTAGGTTGTAAGGCTGCTCGAAATTTTCCAGCTTTGATTAAAGAGTTGCAACCTGGTTTCATGCTTGTGCCAGCTGCTTGTAATCTTCCATGCATATTCATACATCCAAAAGCTGGTCACCATGAGATCATTTTATCAACTCAAACTGGCGCAAATTCAAGTGACTCGTCTGGAGTGTGACCTTCACTTCATTGCTGCCACTTATGTTGGGTGATGCAGACAAGTGTGTCAATCAAGACCCGAATGTGATTTTTACCTCACTGGTTCATTCTTCCACGAAAGTGCAACATGAATGGCTCATTGTTCTATCTCCAGATGGGCAAGTAGTGCCAAATCAGCAACAACTAGGGTCGAATTATACTACCTTGCACAATCAGATTCAAGATTTTTCTAAGCTGAATGAGAGTCATCATGAAGATCCCTATCTAGTGCATGTGAAACGTAAGTTGTCGAGTAGTATTAACCCTACATATACTAATTGTGTGATTTGTTTTATGGGTTTGAATTTGACATGCAAACGACCAAGGGTTGATGAGAGAGTTTTGGAGTGCTACACGGAATTTTCACAAGCTTTATACAAGGTGTTTCTTGTCTTGGCGAATGTCCTTGTTCAAGAGCATCATGAGGTTGTCCAAGCGACATGTGACGTGGCTGGTGCTCATTCGTCTCGCTCCCACATTGCATGGAGTACCACTTTTTCCCAAGATTTAAGGACAAATCCTTTTCAAGAGGAGGGGAATGATACGAATGAGCAAGCCTCAAAGGGAGGATTGGGCCTCGATTAAGTAGCTCTTGTTGAGCTTAGCTTCGGCCATGTGGGCCTTAGGTCCAACAGTACTTTAGCTAGTCATTAAGCTAGTTAATTAGTAGGTTAGCTTTCGGCCAAGAGAGACCCAACGGGCTGGCCGATTTTCCCTTCATGCTTTCCAAGCTTTATTAGGTTTAGTCAAGGCTATAAATAGCCCTAAAGCTGATGGTACATTTAGTTTTTGCGATGTTATTAATAAAATTCCAGAATTTCGTCTTCCATTAAGCCAAATTCCTCTAGCTTGTGAAAGCTAAGTTGAACATCCTAGTGTGGTTCCTAGGTTGTTTATTGACTTATCAATCAAGCAAACACACTTGATTGTGGCATCCTCTGCCGTTGAATTCGTTCTTGAGTGGTCCGAGTTTGGGTTCAACTCCGTCGATTCCGTAACGTGTCCTCTAAGATCCTAAGTTGCTTCCGCGACCGGGCAGCGAGACCCTCGACAGCTCAGCGGAGGTCGAAAACCTGATTGACTAACACCAAAGCAACACCAAAATACCACCAAACCCCCGACCAAAAGGCCGAGGACCAGCACGCTCCGCAAATTCCAGAATTTTGGGTTGTCGGGTAGAGTACTTCTAGGATTTTCAAAAATTCAGCCTTGAAGGCATTTTGTCTTGCCTTCTTTTTCAGTCATTAGTCCTAATCTGAGTTTTAGATCGCGTCTAGGCCTTCATTCACCTCCATTCCTTGCTGCTATCTTGTGTCACTTGTTGACTAGTCAAGAACGTACCTTGCGGTGACGCCTAATTTGTTCAACCCGAGCAACTAGCAAGCCAAGGAATTGCTTGGTGAGACTATTAGAGAGTGATACACTTGAGTGAAACACAAGCGTGAGTGACCTATACATTGTACCAAAAAAAAAAGAAGGAGAGAAGAGGTCGTTTGCTTATTTTCTTTTGCAGGTTTACCTAAGCATGTCTAGTGGAGTTGGTGACCAAACAATGGACTTTAAACTACACATGGTGACCATGATGGAAGAATTCAAGCAGAGTTTGGATGAAGCTTTCGAGCCTCTTCATAGACGCCTTGACCGAATGGTGAATAAGGATGTCAAGAGGAGGGGTTCCCCACAATTTCATCCTGACGTCCAACCTACCTCTTCAAAGTCATTATATTCAAGGAGAAGGGAGGAGGTTCATTCGACAACAAAGCATGCAAATACTTTATCCATAGATGAAGGAGTTAGTTGAGTGCAGGAGACATGTCAACAACTCTCCTCCAACAAAAACTTGAAAAAGAGCGAGTTGAGTATGGTGGTGAGAGTGCACTTGAGGTAAAAGTTGAGGAATGTGAGATTGAAAAAGAGGTAAAAAAATCTGAGGAGATGAGTGAAGCATCAAGTGAGCTGATTGTGCATGGGAAGGAGAGTGTTTATAGTTTTCCTAACGAACTTAACTTTGCCTTGTTTAGTGTTTCTGCTTTTGTACAGATTGAGCGAAGTCGAGTGAAGTTAGTCATGCAATGTTCCATTCCAAAGTTGCTTGTACAATTCACTAGCTTCCATGGAGTTTGTCTTCTAGGAGATAGATCTATTTGGTATCACTTCATGGAACAACCCGAATCTGTCCGCACCAATGGAGAATTAATTCGAACTCCATATTTCTATTCTTGTTTGTTACCCACGGTTCATTCATCATCTTTACCTTCTTTTGAGCATTATTTCCATCCTCACACATGTATTTCCTATGCAGATTTTGAAGGAAAATGTAAAGAGCCATCAATGCAGTCTCAAGTTGAATCGATTGATGGAAGGAATCACGTGTCACAGGGAGTTTTTGCATTTAACTCTTATTCTACACCTTCTTACCACTTAATTAATGACGTTCCATTGCTTATGTATCCAATTTCTGGTTCAAAACAAGCTGAGACTCATTTTGTTTTTGTAGGTTGTAAGGCTGCTCGAAATTTTCCAGCTTTGATTAAAGAGTTGCAACCTGGTTTCATGCTTGTGCCAGCTGCTTGTAATCTTCCATGCATATTCATACATCCAAAAGCTGGTCACCATGAGATCATTTTATCAACTCAAACTGGCGCAAATTCAAGTGACTCGTCTGGAGTGTGACCTTCACTTCATTGCTGCCACTTATGTTGGGTGATGCAGACAAGTGTGTCAATCAAGACCCGAATGTGGTTTTTACCTCACTGGTTCATTCTTCCACGGAAGTGCAACATGAATGGCTCATTGTTCTATCTCCAGATGGGCAAGTAGTGCCAAATCAGCAACAACTAGGGTCGAATTATACTACCTTGCACAATCAGATTCAAGATTTTTCTAAGCTGAATGAGAGTCATCATGAAGATCCCTATCTAGTGCATGTGAAACGTAAGTTGTCGAGTAGTATTAACCCTACATATACTAATTGTGTGATTTGTTTTATGGGTTTGAATTTGACATGCAAACGACCAAGGGTTGATGAGAGAGTTTTGGAGTGCTACACGGAATTTTCACAACCTTTATACAAGGTGTTTCTTGTCTTGGCGAATGTCCTTGTTCAAGAGCATCATGAGGTTGTCCAAGCGACATGTGACGTGGCTGGTGCTCATTCGTCTCGCTCCCACATTGCATGGAGTACCACTTTTTCCCAAGATTTAAGGACAAATCCTTTTCAAGAGGAGGGGAATGATACGAATGAGCAAGCCTCAAAGGGAGGATTGGGCCTCGATTAAGTAGCTCTTGTTGAGCTTAGCTTCGGCCATGTGGGCCTTAGGTCCAACAGTACTTTAGCTAGTCATTAAGCTAGTTAATTAGTAGGTTAGCTTTCGGCCAAGAGAGACCCAACGGGCTGGCCGATTTTCCCTTCATGCTTTCCAAGCTTTATTAGGTTTAGTCAAGGCTATAAATAGCCCTAAAGCTGATGGTACATTTAGTTTTTGCGATGTTATTAATAAAATTCCAGAATTTCGTCTTCCATTAAGCCAAATTCCTCTAGCTTGTGAAAGCTAAGTTGAACATCCTAGTGTGGTTCCTAGGTTGTTTATTGACTTATCAATCAAGCAAACACACTTGATTGTGGCATCCTCTGCCGTTGAATTCGTTCTTGAGTGGTCCGAGTTTGGGTTCAACTCCGTCGATTCCGTAACGTGTCCTCTAAGATCCTAAGTTGCTTCCGCGACCGGGCAGCGAGACCCTCGACAGCTCAGCGGAGGTCGAAGACCTGATTGACTAACACCAAAGCAACACCAAAATACCACCAAACCCCCGACCAAAAGGCCGAGGACCAGCACGCTCCGCAAATTCCAGAATTTTGGGTTGTCGGGTAGAGTACTTCTAGGATTTTCAAAAATTCAGCCTTGAAGGCATTTTGTCTTGCCTTCTTTTTCAGTCATTAGTCCTAATCTGAGTTTTAGATCGCGTCTAGGCCTTCATTCACCTCCATTCCTTGCTGCTATCTTGTGTCACTTGTTGACTAGTCAAGAACGTACCTTGCGGTGACGCCTAATTTGTTCAACCCGAGCAACTAGCAAGCCAAGGAATTGCTTGGTGAGACTATTAGAGAGTGATACACTTGAGTGAAACACAAGCGTGAGTGACCTATACATTGTACCAAAAAAAAAAGAAGGAGAGAAGAGGTCGTTTGCTTATTTTCTTTTGCAGGTTTACCTAAGCATGTCTAGTGGAGTTGGTGACCAAACAATGGACTTTAAACTACACATGGTGGCCATGATGGAAGAATTCAAGCAGAGTTTGGATGAAGCTTTCGAGCCTCTTCATAGACGCCTTGACCGAATGGTGAATAAGGATGTCAAGAGGAGGGGTTCCCCACAATTTCATCCTGACGTCCAACCTACCTTTTCAAAGTCATTATATTCAAGGAGAAGGGACGAGGTTCATTCGACAACAAAGCATGCAAATACTTTATCCATAGATGAAGGAGTTAGTTGAGTGCAGGAGACATGTCAACAACTCTCCTCCAACAAAAACTTGAAAAAGAGCGAGTTGAGTATGGTGGTGAGAGTGCACTTGAGGTAAAAGTTGAGGAATGTGAGATTGAAAAAGAGGTAAAAAAATCTGAGGAGATGAGTGAAGCATCAAGTGAGCTGATTGTGCATGGGAAGGAGAGTGTTTATAGTTTTCCTAACGAACTTAACTTTGCCTTGTTTAGTGTTTCTGCTTTTGTACAGATTGAGCGAAGTCGAGTGAAGTTAGTCATGCAATGTTCCATTCCAAAGTTGCTTGTACAATTCACTAGCTTCCATGGAGTTTGTCTTCTAGGAGATAGATCTATTTGGTATCACTTCATGGAACAACCCGAATCTGTCCGCACCAATGGAGAATTAATTCGAACTCCATATTTCTATTCTTGTTTGTTACCCACGGTTCATTCATCATCTTTACCTTCTTTTGAGCATTATTTCCATCCTCACACATGTATTTCCTATGCAGATTTTGAAGGAAAATGTAAAGAGCCATCAATGCAGTCTCAAGTTGAATCGATTGATGGAAGGAATCACGTGTCACAGGGAGTTTTTGCATTTAACTCTTATTCTACACCTTCTTACCACTTAATTAATGACGTTCCATTGCTTATGTATCCAATTTCTGGTTCAAAACAAGCTGAGACTCATTTTGTTTTTGTAGGTTGTAAGGCTGCTCGAAATTTTCCAGCTTTGATTAAAGAGTTGCAACCTGGTTTCATGCTTGTGCCAGCTGCTTGTAATCTTCCATGCATATTCATACATCCAAAAGCTGGTCACCATGAGATCATTTTATCAACTCAAACTGGCGCAAATTCAAGTGACTCGTCTGGAGTGTGACCTTCACTTCATTGCTGCCACTTATGTTGGGTGATGCAGACAAGTGTGTCAATCAAGACCCGAATGTGGTTTTTACCTCACTGGTTCATTCTTCCACGGAAGTGCAACATGAATGGCTCATTGTTCTATCTCCAGATGGGCAAGTAGTGCCAAATCAGCAACAACTAGGGTCGAATTATACTACCTTGCACAATCAGATTCAAGATTTTTCTAAGCTGAATGAGAGTCATCATGAAGATCCCTATCTAGTGCATGTGAAACGTAAGTTGTCGAGTAGTATTAACCCTACATATACTAATTGTGTGATTTGTTTTATGGGTTTGAATTTGACATGCAAACGACCAAGGGTTGATGAGAGAGTTTTGGAGTGCTACACGGAATTTTCACAACCTTTATACAAGGTGTTTCTTGTCTTGGCGAATGTCCTTGTTCAAGAGCATCATGAGGTTGTCCAAGCGACATGTGACGTGGCTGGTGCTCATTCGTCTCGCTCCCACATTGCATGGAGTACCACTTTTTCCCAAGATTTAAGGACAAATCCTTTTCAAGAGGAGGGGAATGATACGAATGAGCAAGCCTCAAAGGGAGGATTGGGCCTCGATTAAGTAGCTCTTGTTGAGCTTAGCTTCGGCCATGTGGGCCTTAGGTCCAACAGTACTTTAGCTAGTCATTAAGCTAGTTAATTAGTAGGTTAGCTTTCGGCCAAGAGAGACCCAACGGGCTGGCCGATTTTCCCTTCATGCTTTCCAAGCTTTATTAGGTTTAGTCAAGGCTATAAATAGCCCTAAAGCTGATGGTACATTTAGTTTTTGCGATGTTATTAATAAAATTCCAGAATTTCGTCTTCCATTAAGCCAAATTCCTCTAGCTTGTGAAAGCTAAGTTGAACATCCTAGTGTGGTTCCTAGGTTGTTTATTGACTTATCAATCAAGCAAACACACTTGATTGTGGCATCCTCTGCCATTGAATTCGTTCTTGAGTGGTCCGAGTTTGGGTTCAACTCCGTCGATTCCGTAACGTGTCCTCTAAGATCCTAAGTTGCTTCCGCGACCGGGCAGCGAGACCCTCGACAGCTCAGCGGAGGTCGAAGACCTGATTGACTAACACCAAAGCAACACCAAAATACCACCAAACCCCCGACCAAAAGGCCGAGGACCAGCACGCTCCGCAAATTCCAGAATTTTGGGTTGTCGGGTAGAGTACTTCTAGGATTTTCAAAAATTCAGCCTTGAAGGCATTTTGTCTTGCCTTCTTTTTCAGTCATTAGTCCTAATCTGAGTTTTAGATCGCGTCTAGGCCTTCATTCACCTCCATTCCTCGCTGCTGTCTTGTGTCACTTGTTGACTAGTCAAGAACGTACCTTGCGGTGACGCCTAATTTGTTCAACCCGAGCAACTAGCAAGCCAAGGAATTGCTTGGTGAGACTATTAGAGAGTGATACACTTGAGTGAAACACAAGCGTGAGTGACCTATACATTGTACCAAAAAAAAAAAGAAGGAGAGAAGAGGTCGTTTGCTTATTTTCTTTTGCAGGTTTACCTAAGCATGTCTAGTGGAGTTGGTGACCAAACAATGGACTTTAAACTACACATGGTGGCCATGATGGAAGAATTCAAGCAGAGTTTGGATGAAGCTTTCGAGCCTCTTCATAGACGCCTTGACCGAATGGTGAATAAGGATGTCAAGAGGAGGGGTTCCCCACAATTTCATCCTGACGTCCAACCTACCTCTTCAAAGTCATTATATTCAAGGAGAAGGGAGGAGGTTCATTCGACAACAAAGCATGCAAATACTTTATCCATAGATGAAGGAGTTAGTTGAGTGCAGGAGACATGTCAACAACTCTCCTCCAACAAAAACTTGAAAAAGAGCGAGTTGAGTATGGTGGTGAGAGTGCACTTGAGGTAAAAGTTGAGGAATGTGAGATTGAAAAAGAGGTAAAAAAATCTGAGGAGATGAGTGAAGCATCAAGAGAGCTGATTGTGCATGGGAAGGCGAGTGTTTATAGTTTTCCTAACGAACTTAACTTTGCCTTGTTTAGTGTTTCTGCTTTTGTACAGATTGAGCGAAGTCGAGTGAAGTTAGTCATGCAATGTTCCATTCCAAAGTTGCTTGTACAATTCACTAGCTTCCATGGAGTTTGTCTTCTAGGAGATAGATCTATTTGGTATCACTTCATGGAACAACCCGAATCTGTCCGCACCAATGGAGAATTAATTCGAACTCCATATTTCTATTCTTGTTTGTTACCCACGGTTCATTCATCATCTTTACCTTCTTTTGAGCATTATTTCCATCCTCACACATGTATTTCCTATGCAGATTTTGAAGGAAAATGTAAAGAGCCATCAATGCAGTCTCAAGTTGAATCGATTGATGGAAGGAATCACGTGTCACAGGGAGTTTTTGCATTTAACTCTTATTCTACACCTTCTTACCACTTAATTAATGACGTTCCATTGCTTATGTATCCAATTTCTGGTTCAAAACAAGCTGAGACTCATTTTGTTTTTGTAGGTTGTAAGGCTGCTCGAAATTTTCCAGCTTTGATTAAAGAGTTGCAACCTGGTTTCATGCTTGTGCCAGCTGCTTGTAATCTTCCATGCATATTCATACATCCAAAAGCTGGTCACCATGAGATCATTTTATCAACTCAAACTGGCGCAAATTCAAGTGACTCGTCTGGAGTGTGACCTTCACTTCATTGCTGCCACTTATGTTGGGTGATGCAGACAAGTGTGTCAATCAAGACCCGAATGTGGTTTTTACCTCACTGGTTCATTCTTCCACGGAAGTGCAACATGAATGGCTCATTGTTCAATCTCCAGATGGGCAAGTAGTGCCAAATCAGCAACAACTAGGGTCGAATTATACTACCTTGCACAATCAGATTCAAGATTTTTCTAAGCTGAATGAGAGTCATCATGAAGATCCCTATCTAGTGCATGTGAAACGTAAGTTGTCGAGTAGTATTAACCCTACATATACTAATTGTGTGATTTGTTTTATGGGTTTGAATTTGACATGCAAACGACGGTGTTTCTTGTCTTGGCGAATGTCCTTGTTCAAGAGCATCAGGAGGTTGTCCAAGCGACATGTGACGTGGCTGGTGCTCATTCGTCTCGCTCCCACATTGCATGGAGTACCACTTTTTCCCAAGATTTAAGGACAAATCCTTTTCAAGAGGAGGGGAATGATACGAATGAGCAAGCCTCAAAGGGAGGATTGGGCCTCGATTAAGTAGCTCTTGTTGAGCTTAGCTTCGGCCATGTGGGCCTTAGGTCCAACAGTACTTTAGCTAGTCATTAAGCTAGTTAATTGGTAGGTTAGCTTTCGGCCAAGAGAGACCCAATGGGCTGGCCGATTTTCCCTTCATGCTTTCCAAGCTTTATTAGGTTTAGTCAAGGCTATAAATAGCCCTAAAGCTGATGGTACATTTAGTTTTTGCGATGTTATTAATAAAATTCCAGAATTTCGTCTTCCATTAAGCCAAATTCCTCTAGCTTGTGAAAGCTAAGTTGAACATCCTAGTGTGGTTCCTAGGTTGTTTATTGACTTATCAATCAAGCAAACACACTTGATTGTGGCATCCTCTGCCGTTGAATTCGTTCTTGAGTGGTCCGAGTTTGGGTTCAACTCCGTCGATTCCGTAACGTGTCCTCTAAGATCCTAAGTTGCTTCCGCGACCGGGCAGCGAGACCCTCGACAGCTCAGCGGAGGTCGAAGACCTGATTGACTAACACCAAAGCAACACCAAAATACCACCAAACCCCCGACCAAAAGGCCGAGGACCAGCACGCTCCGCAAATTCCAGAATTTTGGGTTGTCGGGTAGAGTACTTCTAGGATTTTCAAAAATTCAGCCTTGAAGGCATTTTGTCTTGCCTTCTTTTTCAGTCATTAGTCCTAATCTGAGTTTTAGATCGCGTCTAGGCCTTCATTCACCTCCATTCCTTGCTGCTATCTTGTGTCACTTGTTGACTAGTCAAGAACGTACCTTGCGGTGACGCCTAATTTGTTCAACCCGAGCAACTAGCAAGCCAAGGAATTGCTTGGTGAGACTATTAGAGAGTGATACACTTGAGTGAAACACAAGCGTGAGTGACCTATACATTGTACCAAAAAAAAAAAGAAGGAGAGAAGAGGTCGTTTGCTTATTTTCTTTTGCAGGTTTACCTAAGCATGTCTAGTGGAGTTGGTGACCAAACAATGGACTTTAAACTATACATGGTGGCCATGATGGAAGAATTCAAGCAGAGTTTGGATGAAGCTTTCGAGCCTCTTCATAGACGCCTTGACCGAATGGTGAATAAGGATGTCAAGAGGAGGGGTTCCCCACAATTTCATCCTGACGTCCAACCTACCTTTTCAAAGTCATTATATTCAAGGAGAAGGGAGGAGGTTCATTCGACAACAAAGCATGCAAATACTTTATCCATAGATGAAGGAGTTAGTTGAGTGCAGGAGACATGTCAACAACTCTCCTCCAACAAAAACTTGAAAAAGAGCGAGTTGAGTTTGGTGGTGAGAGTGCACTTGAGGTAAAAGTTGAGGAATGTGAGATTGAAAAAGAGGTAAAAAAATCTGAGGAGATGAGTGAAGCATCAAGTGAGCTGATTGTGCATGGGAAGGCGAGTGTTTATAGTTTTCCTAACGAACTTAACTTTGCCTTGTTTAGTGTTTCTGCTTTTGTACAGATTGAGCGAAGTCGAGTGAAGTTAGTCATGCAATGTTCCATTCCAAAGTTGCTTGTACAATTCACTAGCTTCCATGGAGTTTGTCTTCTAGGAGATAGATCTATTTGGTATCACTTCATGGAACAACCCGAATCTGTCCGCACCAATGGAGAATTAATTCGAACTCCATATTTCTATTCTTGTTTGTTACCCACGGTTCATTCATCATCTTTACCTTCTTTTGAGCATTATTTCCATCCTCACACATGTATTTCCTATGCAGATTTTGAAGGAAAATGTAAAGAGCCATCAATGCAGTCTCAAGTTGAATCGATTGATGGAAGGAATCACGTGTCACAGGGAGTTTTTGCATTTAACTCTTATTCTACACCTTCTTACCACTTAATTAATGACGTTCCATTGCTTATGTATCCAATTTCTGGTTCAAAACAAGCTGAGACTCATTTTGTTTTTGTAGGTTGTAAGGCTGCTCGAAATTTTCCAGCTTTGATTAAAGAGTTGCAACCTGGTTTCATGCTTGTGCCAGCTGCTTGTAATCTTCCATGCATATTCATACATCCAAAAGCTGGTCACCATGAGATCATTTTATCAACTCAAACTGGCGCAAATTCAAGCGACTCGTCTGGAGTGTGACCTTCACTTCATTGCTGCCACTTATGTTGGGTGATGCAGACAAGTCTGTCAATCAAGACCCGAATGTGGTTTTTACCTCACTGGTTCATTCTTCCACGGAAGTGCAACATGAATGGCTCATTGTTCTATCTCCAGATGGGCAAGTAGTGCCAAATCAGCAACAACTAGGGTCGAATTATACTACCTTGCACAATCAGATTCAAGATTTTTCTAAGCTGAATGAGAGTCATCATGAAGATCCCTATCTAGTGCATGTGAAACGTAAGTTGTCGAGTAGTATTAACCCTACATATACTAATTGTGTGATTTGTTTTATGGGTTTGAATTTGACACGCAAACGACCAAGGGTTGATGAGAGAGTTTTGGAGTGCTACACGGAATTTTCACAAGCTTTATACAAGGTGTTTCCTGTCTTGGCGAATGTCCTTGTTCAAGAGCATCATGAGGTTGTCCAAGCGACATGTGACGTGGCTGGTGCTCATTCATCTCGCTCCCACATTGCATGGAGTACCACTTTTTCCCAAGATTTAAGGACAAATCCTTTTCAAGAGGAGGGGAATGATACGAATGAGCAAGCCTCAAAGGGAGGATTGGGCCTCGATTAAGTAGCTCTTGTTGAGCTTAGCTTCGGCCATGTGGGCCTTAGGTCCAACAGTACTTTAGCTAGTCATTAAGCTAGTTAATTAGTAGGTTAGCTTTCGGCCAAGAGAGACCCAATGGGCTGGCCGATTTTCCCTTCATGCTTTCCAAGCTTTATTAGGTTTAGTCAAGGCTATAAACAGCCCTAAAGCTGATGGTACATTTAGTTTTTGCGATGTTGTTAATAAAATTCCAGAATTTCGTCTTCCATTAAGCCAAATTCCTCTAGCTTGTGAAAGCTAAGTTGAACATCCTAGTGTGGTTCCTAGGTTGTTTATTGACTTATCAATCAAGCAAACACACTTGATTATGGCATCCTCTGCCGTTGAATTCGTTCTTGAGTGGTCCGAGTTTGGGTTCAACTCCGTCGATTCCGTAACGTGTCCTCTAAGATCCTAAGTTGCTTCCGCGACCGGGCAGCGAGACCCTCGACAGCTCAGCGGAGGTCGAAGACCTGATTGACTAACACCAAAGCAACACCAAAATACCACCAAACCCCCGACCAAAAGGCCGAGGACCAGCACGCTCCGCAAATTCCAGAATTTTGGGTTGTCGGGTAGAGTACTTCTAGCATTTTCAAAAATTCAGCCTTGAAGGCATTTTGTCTTGCCTTCTTTTTCAGTCATTAGTCCTAATCTGAGTTTTAGATCGCGTCTAGGCCTTCATTCACCTCCATTCCTTGCTGCTATCTTGTGTCACTCTTTGACTAGTCAAGAACGTACCTTGCGGTGACGCCTAATTTGTTCAACCCGAGCAACTAGCAAGCCAAGGAATTGCTTGGTGAGACTATTAGAGAGTGATGCACTTGAGTGAAACACAAGCGTGAGTGACCTATACATTGTACCAAAAAAAAAAAGAAGGAGATAAGAGGTCGTTTGCTTATTTTCTTTTGCAGGTTTACCTAAGCATGTCTAGTGGAGTTGGTGACCAAACAATGGACTTTAAACTACACATGGTGGCCATGATGGAAGAATTCAAGCAGAGTTTGGATGAAGCTTTCGAGCCTCTTCATAGACGCCTTGACCGAATGGTGAATAAGGATGTCAAGAGGAGGGGTTCCCCACAATTTCATCCTGACGTCCAACCTACCTCTTCAAAGTCATTATATTCAAGGAGAAGGGAGGAGGTTCATTCGACAACAAAGCATGCAAATACTTTATCCATAGATGAAGGAGTTAGTTGAGTGCAGGAGACATGTCAACAACTCTCCTCCAACAAAAACTTGAAAAAGAGCGAGTTGAGTATGGTGGTGAGAGTGCACTTGAGGTAAAAGTTGAGGAATGTGAGATTGAAAAAGAGGTAAAAAAATCTGAGGAGATGAGTGAAGCATCAAGTGAGCTGATTGTGCATGGGAAGGCGAGTGTTTATAGTTTTCCTAACGAACTTAACTTTGCCTTGTTTAGTGTTTCTGCTTTTGTACAGATTGAGCGAAGTCGAGTGAAGTTAGTCATGCAATGTTCCATTCCAAAGTTGCTTGTACAATTCACTAGCTTCCATGGAGTTTGTCTTCTAGGAGATAGATCTATTTGGTATCACTTCATGGAACAACCCGAATCTGTCCGCACCAATGGAGAATTAATTCGAACTCCATATTTCTATTCTTGTTTGTTACCCACGGTTCATTCATCATCTTTACCTTCTTTTGAGCATTATTTCCATCCTCACACATGTATTTCCTATGCAGATTTTGAAGGAAAATGTAAAGAGCCATCAATGCAGTCTCAAGTTGAATCGATTGATGGAAGGAATCACGTGTCACAGGGAGTTTTTGCATTTAACTCTTATTCTACACCTTCTTACCACTTAATTAATGACGTTCCATTGCTTATGTATCCAATTTCTGGTTCAAAACAAGCTGAGACTCATTTTGTTTTTGTAGGTTGTAAGGCTGCTCGAAATTTTCCAGCTTTGATTAAAGAGTTGCAACCTGGTTTCATGCTTGTGCCAGCTGCTTGTAATCTTCCATGCATATTCATACATCCAAAAGCTGGTCACCATGAGATCATTTTATCAACTCAAACTGGCGCAAATTCAAGCGACTCGTCTGGAGTGTGACCTTCACTTCATTGCTGCCACTTATGTTGGGTGATGCAGACAAGTCTGTCAATCAAGACCCGAATGTGGTTTTTACCTCACTGGTTCATTCTTCCACGGAAGTGCAACATGAATGGCTCATTGTTCTATCTCCAGATGGGCAAGTAGTGCCAAATCAGCAACAACTAGGGTCGAATTATACTACCTTGCACAATCAGATTCAAGATTTTTCTAAGCTGAATGAGAGTCATCATGAAGATCCCTATCTAGTGCATGTGAAACGTAAGTTGTCGAGTAGTATTAACCCTACATATACTAATTGTGTGATTTGTTTTATGGGTTTGAATTTGACACGCAAACGACCAAGGGTTGATGAGAGAGTTTTGGAGTGCTACACGGAATTTTCACAAGCTTTATACAAGGTGTTTCCTGTCTTGGCGAATGTCCTTGTTCAAGAGCATCATGAGGTTGTCCAAGCGACATGTGACGTGGCTGGTGCTCATTCATCTCGCTCCCACATTGCATGGAGTACCACTTTTTCCCAAGATTTAAGGACAAATCCTTTTCAAGAGGAGGGGAATGATACGAATGAGCAAGCCTCAAAGGGAGGATTGGGCCTCGATTAAGTAGCTCTTGTTGAGCTTAGCTTCGGCCATGTGGGCCTTAGGTCCAACAGTACTTTAGCTAGTCATTAAGCTAGTTAATTAGTAGGTTAGCTTTCGGCCAAGAGAGACCCAATGGGCTGGCCGATTTTCCCTTCATGCTTTCCAAGCTTTATTAGGTTTAGTCAAGGCTATAAACAGCCCTAAAGCTGATGGTACATTTAGTTTTTGCGATGTTGTTAATAAAATTCCAGAATTTCGTCTTCCATTAAGCCAAATTCCTCTAGCTTGTGAAAGCTAAGTTGAACATCCTAGTGTGGTTCCTAGGTTGTTTATTGACTTATCAATCAAGCAAACACACTTGATTATGGCATCCTCTGCCGTTGAATTCGTTCTTGAGTGGTCCGAGTTTGGGTTCAACTCCGTCGATTCCGTAACGTGTCCTCTAAGATCCTAAGTTGCTTCCGCGACCGGGCAGCGAGACCCTCGACAGCTCAGCGGAGGTCGAAGACCTGATTGACTAACACCAAAGCAACACCAAAATACCACCAAACCCCCGACCAAAAGGCCGAGGACCAGCACGCTCCGCAAATTCCAGAATTTTGGGTTGTCGGGTAGAGTACTTCTAGCATTTTCAAAAATTCAGCCTTGAAGGCATTTTGTCTTGCCTTCTTTTTCAGTCATTAGTCCTAATCTGAGTTTTAGATCGCGTCTAGGCCTTCATTCACCTCCATTCCTTGCTGCTATCTTGTGTCACTTGTTGACTAGTCAAGAACGTACCTTGCGGTGACGCCTAATTTGTTCAACCCGAGCAACTAGCAAGCCAAGGAATTGCTTGGTGAGACTATTAGAGAGTGATACACTTGAGTGAAACACAAGCGTGAGTGACCTATACATTGTACCAAAAAAAAAAAGAAGGAGAGAAGAGGTCGTTTGCTTATTTTCTTTTGCAGGTTTACCTAAGCATGTCTAGTGGAGTTGGTGACCAAACAATGGACTTTAAACTACACATGGTGGCCATGATGGAAGAATTCAAGCAGAGTTTGGATGAAGCTTTCGAGCCTCTTCATAGACGCCTTGACCGAATGGTGAATAAGGATGTCAAGAGGAGGGGTTCCCCACAATTTCATCCTGACGTCCAACCTACCTCTTCAAAGTCATTATATTCAAGGAGAAGGGAGGAGGTTCATTCGACAACAAAGCATGCAAATACTTTATCCATAGATGAAGGAGTTAGTTGAGTGCAGGAGACATGTCAACAACTCTCCTCCAACAAAAACTTGAAAAAGAGCGAGTTGAGTTTGGTGGTGAGAGTGCACTTGAGGTAAAAGTTGAGGAATGTGAGATTGAAAAAGAGGTAAAAAAATCTGAGGAGATGAGTGAAGCATCAAGTGAGCTGATTGTGCATGGGAAGGCGAGTGTTTATAGTTTTCCTAACGAACTTAACTTTGCCTTGTTTAGTGTTTCTGCTTTTGTACAGATTGAGCGAAGTCGAGTGAAGTTAGTCATGCAATGTTCCATTCCAAAGTTGCTTGTACAATTCACTAGCTTCCATGGAGTTTGTCTTCTAGGAGATAGATCTATTTGGTATCACTTCATGGAACAACCCGAATCTGTCCGCACCAATGGAGAATTAATTCGAACTCCATATTTCTATTCTTGTTTGTTACCCACGGTTCATTCATCATCTTTACCTTCTTTTGAGCATTATTTCCATCCTCACACATGTATTTCCTATGCAGATTTTGAAGGAAAATGTAAAGAGCCATCAATGCAGTCTCAAGTTGAATCGATTGATGGAAGGAATCACGTGTCACAGGGAGTTTTTGCATTTAACTCTTATTCTACACCTTCTTACCACTTAATTAATGACGTTCCATTGCTTATGTATCCAATTTCTGGTTCAAAACAAGCTGAGACTCATTTTGTTTTTGTAGGTTGTAAGGCTGCTCGAAATTTTCCAGCTTTGATTAAAGAGTTGCAACCTGGTTTCATGCTTGTGCCAGCTGCTTGTAATCTTCCATGCATATTCATACATCCAAAAGCTGGTCACCATGAGATCATTTTATCAACTCAAACTGGCGCAAATTCAAGCGACTCGTCTGGAGTGTGACCTTCACTTCATTGCTGCCACTTATGTTGGGTGATGCAGACAAGTCTGTCAATCAAGACCCGAATGTGGTTTTTACCTCACTGGTTCATTCTTCCACGGAAGTGCAACATGAATGGCTCATTGTTCTATCTCCAGATGGGCAAGTAGTGCCAAATCAGCAACAACTAGGGTCGAATTATACTACCTTGCACAATCAGATTCAAGATTTTTCTAAGCTGAATGAGAGTCATCATGAAGATCCCTATCTAGTGCATGTGAAACGTAAGTTGTCGAGTAGTATTAACCCTACATATACTAATTGTGTGATTTGTTTTATGGGTTTGAATTTGACACGCAAACGACCAAGGGTTGATGAGAGAGTTTTGGAGTGCTACACGGAATTTTCACAAGCTTTATACAAGGTGTTTCCTGTCTTGGCGAATGTCCTTGTTCAAGAGCATCATGAGGTTGTCCAAGCGACATGTGACGTGGCTGGTGCTCATTCATCTCGCTCCCACATTGCATGGAGTACCACTTTTTCCCAAGATTTAAGGACAAATCCTTTTCAAGAGGAGGGGAATGATACGAATGAGCAAGCCTCAAAGGGAGGATTGGGCCTCGATTAAGTAGCTCTTGTTGAGCTTAGCTTCGGCCATGTGGGCCTTAGGTCCAACAGTACTTTAGCTAGTCATTAAGCTAGTTAATTAGTAGGTTAGCTTTCGGCCAAGAGAGACCCAATGGGCTGGCCGATTTTCCCTTCATGCTTTCCAAGCTTTATTAGGTTTAGTCAAGGCTATAAACAGCCCTAAAGCTGATGGTACATTTAGTTTTTGCGATGTTGTTAATAAAATTCCAGAATTTCGTCTTCCATTAAGCCAAATTCCTCTAGCTTGTGAAAGCTAAGTTGAACATCCTAGTGTGGTTCCTAGGTTGTTTATTGACTTATCAATCAAGCAAACACACTTGATTATGGCATCCTCTGCCGTTGAATTCGTTCTTGAGTGGTCCGAGTTTGGGTTCAACTCCGTCGATTCCGTAACGTGTCCTCTAAGATCCTAAGTTGCTTCCGCGACCGGGCAGCGAGACCCTCGACAGCTCAGCGGAGGTCGAAGACCTGATTGACTAACACCAAAGCAACACCAAAATACCACCAAACCCCCGACCAAAAGGCCGAGGACCAGCACGCTCCGCAAATTCCAGAATTTTGGGTTGTCGGGTAGAGTACTTCTAGCATTTTCAAAAATTCAGCCTTGAAGGCATTTTGTCTTGCCTTCTTTTTCAGTCATTAGTCCTAATCTGAGTTTTAGATCGCGTCTAGGCCTTCATTCACCTCCATTCCTTGCTGCTATCTTGTGTCACTCTTTGACTAGTCAAGAACGTACCTTGCGGTGACGCCTAATTTGTTCAACCCGAGCAACTAGCAAGCCAAGGAATTGCTTGGTGAGACTATTAGAGAGTGATGCACTTGAGTGAAACACAAGCGTGAGTGACCTATACATTGTACCAAAAAAAAAAAGAAGGAGATAAGAGGTCGTTTGCTTATTTTCTTTTGCAGGTTTACCTAAGCATGTCTAGTGGAGTTGGTGACCAAACAATGGACTTTAAACTACACATGGTGGCCATGATGGAAGAATTCAAGCAGAGTTTGGATGAAGCTTTCGAGCCTCTTCATAGACGCCTTGACCGAATGGTGAATAAGGATGTCAAGAGGAGGGGTTCCCCACAATTTCATCCTGACGTCCAACCTACCTCTTCAAAGTCATTATATTCAAGGAGAAGGGAGGAGGTTCATTCGACAACAAAGCATGCAAATACTTTATCCATAGATGAAGGAGTTAGTTGAGTGCAGGAGACATGTCAACAACTCTCCTCCAACAAAAACTTGAAAAAGAGCGAGTTGAGTATGGTGGTGAGAGTGCACTTGAGGTAAAAGTTGAGGAATGTGAGATTGAAAAAGAGGTAAAAAAATCTGAGGAGATGAGTGAAGCATCAAGTGAGCTGATTGTGCATGGGAAGGCGAGTGTTTATAGTTTTCCTAACGAACTTAACTTTGCCTTGTTTAGTGTTTCTGCTTTTGTACAGATTGAGCGAAGTCGAGTGAAGTTAGTCATGCAATGTTCCATTCCAAAGTTGCTTGTACAATTCACTAGCTTCCATGGAGTTTGTCTTCTAGGAGATAGATCTATTTGGTATCACTTCATGGAACAACCCGAATCTGTCCGCACCAATGGAGAATTAATTCGAACTCCATATTTCTATTCTTGTTTGTTACCCACGGTTCATTCATCATCTTTACCTTCTTTTGAGCATTATTTCCATCCTCACACATGTATTTCCTATGCAGATTTTGAAGGAAAATGTAAAGAGCCATCAATGCAGTCTCAAGTTGAATCGATTGATGGAAGGAATCACGTGTCACAGGGAGTTTTTGCATTTAACTCTTATTCTACACCTTCTTACCACTTAATTAATGACGTTCCATTGCTTATGTATCCAATTTCTGGTTCAAAACAAGCTGAGACTCATTTTGTTTTTGTAGGTTGTAAGGCTGCTCGAAATTTTCCAGCTTTGATTAAAGAGTTGCAACCTGGTTTCATGCTTGTGCCAGCTGCTTGTAATCTTCCATGCATATTCATACATCCAAAAGCTGGTCACCATGAGATCATTTTATCAACTCAAACTGGCGCAAATTCAAGCGACTCGTCTGGAGTGTGACCTTCACTTCATTGCTGCCACTTATGTTGGGTGATGCAGACAAGTCTGTCAATCAAGACCCGAATGTGGTTTTTACCTCACTGGTTCATTCTTCCACGGAAGTGCAACATGAATGGCTCATTGTTCTATCTCCAGATGGGCAAGTAGTGCCAAATCAGCAACAACTAGGGTCGAATTATACTACCTTGCACAATCAGATTCAAGATTTTTCTAAGCTGAATGAGAGTCATCATGAAGATCCCTATCTAGTGCATGTGAAACGTAAGTTGTCGAGTAGTATTAACCCTACATATACTAATTGTGTGATTTGTTTTATGGGTTTGAATTTGACACGCAAACGACCAAGGGTTGATGAGAGAGTTTTGGAGTGCTACACGGAATTTTCACAAGCTTTATACAAGGTGTTTCCTGTCTTGGCGAATGTCCTTGTTCAAGAGCATCATGAGGTTGTCCAAGCGACATGTGACGTGGCTGGTGCTCATTCATCTCGCTCCCACATTGCATGGAGTACCACTTTTTCCCAAGATTTAAG
The DNA here is from genome assembly GCF_036785885.1 of Coffea arabica. Taxonomy (NCBI): domain Eukaryota; kingdom Viridiplantae; phylum Streptophyta; class Magnoliopsida; order Gentianales; family Rubiaceae; genus Coffea; species Coffea arabica. The sequence continues at coordinate 32,487,406 of NC_092323.1, read as the reverse complement.
GACAAATCCTTTTCAAGAGGAGGGGAATGATACGAATGAGCAAGCCTCAAAGGGAGGATTGGGCCTCGATTAAGTAGCTCTTGTTGAGCTTAGCTTCGGCCATGTGGGCCTTAGGTCCAACAGTACTTTAGCTAGTCATTAAGCTAGTTAATTAGTAGGTTAGCTTTCGGCCAAGAGAGACCCAATGGGCTGGCCGATTTTCCCTTCATGCTTTCCAAGCTTTATTAGGTTTAGTCAAGGCTATAAACAGCCCTAAAGCTGATGGTACATTTAGTTTTTGCGATGTTGTTAATAAAATTCCAGAATTTCGTCTTCCATTAAGCCAAATTCCTCTAGCTTGTGAAAGCTAAGTTGAACATCCTAGTGTGGTTCCTAGGTTGTTTATTGACTTATCAATCAAGCAAACACACTTGATTATGGCATCCTCTGCCGTTGAATTCGTTCTTGAGTGGTCCGAGTTTGGGTTCAACTCCGTCGATTCCGTAACGTGTCCTCTAAGATCCTAAGTTGCTTCCGCGACCGGGCAGCGAGACCCTCGACAGCTCAGCGGAGGTCGAAGACCTGATTGACTAACACCAAAGCAACACCAAAATACCACCAAACCCCCGACCAAAAGGCCGAGGACCAGCACGCTCCGCAAATTCCAGAATTTTGGGTTGTCGGGTAGAGTACTTCTAGCATTTTCAAAAATTCAGCCTTGAAGGCATTTTGTCTTGCCTTCTTTTTCAGTCATTAGTCCTAATCTGAGTTTTAGATCGCGTCTAGGCCTTCATTCACCTCCATTCCTTGCTGCTATCTTGTGTCACTCTTTGACTAGTCAAGAACGTACCTTGCGGTGACGCCTAATTTGTTCAACCCGAGCAACTAGCAAGCCAAGGAATTGCTTGGTGAGACTATTAGAGAGTGATGCACTTGAGTGAAACACAAGCGTGAGTGACCTATACATTGTACCAAAAAAAAAAAGAAGGAGAGAAGAGGTCGTTTGCTTATTTTCTTTTGCAGGTTTACCTAAGCATGTCTAGTGGAGTTGGTGACCAAACAATGGACTTTAAACTACACATGGTGGCCATGATGGAAGAATTCAAGCAGAGTTTGGATGAAGCTTTCGAGCCTCTTCATAGACGCCTTGACCGAATGGTGAATAAGGATGTCAAGAGGAGGGGTTCCCCACAATTTCATCCTGACGTCCAACCTACCTCTTCAAAGTCATTATATTCAAGGAGAAGGGAGGAGGTTCATTCGACAACAAAGCATGCAAATACTTTATCCATAGATGAAGGAGTTAGTTGAGTGCAGGAGACATGTCAACAACTCTCCTCCAACAAAAACTTGAAAAAGAGCGAGTTGAGTATGGTGGTGAGAGTGCACTTGAGGTAAAAGTTGAGGAATGTGAGATTGAAAAAGAGGTAAAAAAATCTGAGGAGATGAGTGAAGCATCAAGTGAGCTGATTGTGCATGGGAAGGCGAGTGTTTATAGTTTTCCTAACGAACTTAACTTTGCCTTGTTTAGTGTTTCTGCTTTTGTACAGATTGAGCGAAGTCGAGTGAAGTTAGTCATGCAATGTTCCATTCCAAAGTTGCTTGTACGATTCACTAGCTTCCATGGAGTTTGTCTTCTAGGAGATAGATCTATTTGGTATCACTTCATGGAACAACCCGAATCTGTCCGCACCAATGGAGAATTAATTCGAACTCCATATTTCTATTCTTGTTTGTTACCCACGGTTCATTCATCATCTTTACCTTCTTTTGAGCATTATTTCCATCCTCACACATGTATTTCCTATGCAGATTTTGAAGGACAATGTAAAGAGCCATCAATGCAGTCTCAAGTTGAATCGATTGATGGAAGGAATCACGTGTCACAGGGAGTTTTTGCATTTAACTCTTATTCTACACCTTCTTACCACTTAATTAATGACGTTCCATTGCTTATGTATCCAATTTCTGGTTCAAAACAAGCTGAGACTCATTTTGTTTTTGTAGGTTGTAAGGCTGCTCGAAATTTTCCAGCTTTGATTAAAGAGTTGCAACCTGGTTTCATGCTTGTGCCAGCTGCTTGTAATCTTCCATGCATATTCATACATCCAAAAGCTGGTCACCATGAGATCATTTTATCAACTCAAACTGGCGCAAATTCAAGCGACTCGTCTGGAGTGTGACCTTCACTTCATTGCTGCCACTTATGTTGGGTGATGCAGACAAGTCTGTCAATCAAGACCCGAATGTGGTTTTTACCTCACTGGTTCATTCTTCCACGGAAGTGCAACATGAATGGCTCATTGTTCTATCTCCAGATGGGCAAGTAGTGCCAAATCAGCAACAACTAGGGTCGAATTATACTACCTTGCACAATCAGATTCAAGATTTTTCTAAGCTGAATGAGAGTCATCATGAAGATCCCTATCTAGTGCATGTGAAACGTAAGTTGTCGAGTAGTATTAACCCTACATATACTAATTGTGTGATTTGTTTTATGGGTTTGAATTTGACACGCAAACGACCAAGGGTTGATGAGAGAGTTTTGGAGTGCTACACGGAATTTTCACAAGCTTTATACAAGGTGTTTCCTGTCTTGGCGAATGTCCTTGTTCAAGAGCATCATGAGGTTGTCCAAGCGACATGTGACGTGGCTGGTGCTCATTCATCTCGCTCCCACATTGCATGGAGTACCACTTTTTCCCAAGATTTAAGGACAAATCCTTTTCAAGAGGAGGGGAATGATACGAATGAGCAAGCCTCAAAGGGAGGATTGGGCCTCGATTAAGTAGCTCTTGTTGAGCTTAGCTTCGGCCATGTGGGCCTTAGGTCCAACAGTACTTTAGCTAGTCATTAAGCTAGTTAATTAGTAGGTTAGCTTTCGGCCAAGAGAGACCCAATGGGCTGGCCGATTTTCCCTTCATGCTTTCCAAGCTTTATTAGGTTTAGTCAAGGCTATAAACAGCCCTAAAGCTGATGGTACATTTAGTTTTTGCGATGTTGTTAATAAAATTCCAGAATTTCGTCTTCCATTAAGCCAAATTCCTCTAGCTTGTGAAAGCTAAGTTGAACATCCTAGTGTGGTTCCTAGGTTGTTTATTGACTTATCAATCAAGCAAACACACTTGATTATGGCATCCTCTGCCGTTGAATTCGTTCTTGAGTGGTCCGAGTTTGGGTTCAACTCCGTCGATTCCGTAACGTGTCCTCTAAGATCCTAAGTTGCTTCCGCGACCGGGCAGCGAGACCCTCGACAGCTCAGCGGAGGTCGAAGACCTGATTGACTAACACCAAAGCAACACCAAAATACCACCAAACCCCCGACCAAAAGGCCGAGGACCAGCACGCTCCGCAAATTCCAGAATTTTGGGTTGTCGGGTAGAGTACTTCTAGCATTTTCAAAAATTCAGCCTTGAAGGCATTTTGTCTTGCCTTCTTTTTCAGTCATTAGTCCTAATCTGAGTTTTAGATCGCGTCTAGGCCTTCATTCACCTCCATTCCTTGCTGCTATCTTGTGTCACTCTTTGACTAGTCAAGAACGTACCTTGCGGTGACGCCTAATTTGTTCAACCCGAGCAACTAGCAAGCCAAGGAATTGCTTGGTGAGACTATTAGAGAGTGATGCACTTGAGTGAAACACAAGCGTGAGTGACCTATACATTGTACCAAAAAAAAAAAGAAGGAGAGAAGAGGTCGTTTGCTTATTTTCTTTTGCAGGTTTACCTAAGCATGTCTAGTGGAGTTGGTGACCAAACAATGGACTTTAAACTACACATGGTGGCCATGATGGAAGAATTCAAGCAGAGTTTGGATGAAGCTTTCGAGCCTCTTCATAGACGCCTTGACCGAATGGTGAATAAGGATGTCAAGAGGAGGGGTTCCCCACAATTTCATCCTGACGTCCAACCTACCTCTTCAAAGTCATTATATTCAAGGAGAAGGGAGGAGGTTCATTCGACAACAAAGCATGCAAATACTTTATCCATAGATGAAGGAGTTAGTTGAGTGCAGGAGACATGTCAACAACTCTCCTCCAACAAAAACTTGAAAAAGAGCGAGTTGAGTATGGTGGTGAGAGTGCACTTGAGGTAAAAGTTGAGGAATGTGAGATTGAAAAAGAGGTAAAAAAATCTGAGGAGATGAGTGAAGCATCAAGTGAGCTGATTGTGCATGGGAAGGCGAGTGTTTATAGTTTTCCTAACGAACTTAACTTTGCCTTGTTTAGTGTTTCTGCTTTTGTACAGATTGAGCGAAGTCGAGTGAAGTTAGTCATGCAATGTTCCATTCCAAAGTTGCTTGTACGATTCACTAGCTTCCATGGAGTTTGTCTTCTAGGAGATAGATCTATTTGGTATCACTTCATGGAACAACCCGAATCTGTCCGCACCAATGGAGAATTAATTCGAACTCCATATTTCTATTCTTGTTTGTTACCCACGGTTCATTCATCATCTTTACCTTCTTTTGAGCATTATTTCCATCCTCACACATGTATTTCCTATGCAGATTTTGAAGGACAATGTAAAGAGCCATCAATGCAGTCTCAAGTTGAATCGATTGATGGAAGGAATCACGTGTCACAGGGAGTTTTTGCATTTAACTCTTATTCTACACCTTCTTACCACTTAATTAATGACGTTCCATTGCTTATGTATCCAATTTCTGGTTCAAAACAAGCTGAGACTCATTTTGTTTTTGTAGGTTGTAAGGCTGCTCGAAATTTTCCAGCTTTGATTAAAGAGTTGCAACCTGGTTTCATGCTTGTGCCAGCTGCTTGTAATCTTCCATGCATATTCATACATCCAAAAGCTGGTCACCATGAGATCATTTTATCAACTCAAACTGGCGCAAATTCAAGTGACTCGTCTGGAGTGTGACCTTCACTTCATTGCTGCCACTTTATGTTGGGTGATGCAGACAAGTGTGTCAATCAAGACCCGAATGTGGTTTTTACCTCACTGGTTCATTCTTCCACGGAAGTGCAACATGAATGGCTCATTGTTCTATCTCCAGATGGGCAAGTAGTGCCAAATCAGCAACAACTAGGGTCGAATTATACTACCTTGCACAATCAGATTCAAGATTTTTCTAAGCTGAATGAGAGTCATCATGAAGATCCCTATCTAGTGCATGTGAAACGTAAGTTGTCGAGTAGTATTAACCCTACATATACTAATTGTGTGATTTGTTTTATGGGTTTGAATTTGACATGCAAACGACCAAGGGTTGATGAGAGAGTTTTGGAGTGCTACACGGAATTTTCACAACCTTTATACAAGGTGTTTCTTGTCTTGGCGAATGTCCTTGTTCAAGAGCATCAGGAGGTTGTCCAAGCGACATGTGACGTGGCTGGTGCTCATTCGTCTCGCTCCCACATTGCATGGAGTACCACTTTTTCCCAAGATTTAAGGACAAATCCTTTTCAAGAGGAGGGGAATGATACGAATGAGCAAGCCTCAAAGGGAGGATTGGGCCTCGATTAAGTAGCTCTTGTTGAGCTTAGCTTCGGCCATGTGGGCCTTAGGTCCAACAGTACTTTAGCTAGTCATTAAGCTAGTTAATTGGTAGGTTAGCTTTCGGCCAAGAGAGACCCAATGGGCTGGCCGATTTTCCCTTCATGCTTTCCAAGCTTTATTAGGTTTAGTCAAGGCTATAAATAGCCCTAAAGCTGATGGTACATTTAGTTTTTGCGATGTTATTAATAAAATTCCAGAATTTCGTCTTCCATTAAGCCAAATTCCTCTAGCTTGTGAAAGCTAAGTTGAACATCCTAGTGTGGTTCCTAGGTTGTTTATTGACTTATCAATCAAGCAAACACACTTGATTGTGGCATCCTCTGCCGTTGAATTCGTTCTTGAGTGGTCCGAGTTTGGGTTCAACTCCGTCGATTCCGTAACGTGTCCTCTAAGATCCTAAGTTGCTTCCGCGACCGGGCAGCGAGACCCTCGACAGCTCAGCGGAGGTCGAAGACCTGATTGACTAACACCAAAGCAACACCAAAATACCACCAAACCCCCGACCAAAAGGCCGAGGACCAGCACGCTCCGCAAATTCCAGAATTTTGGGTTGTCGGGTAGAGTACTTCTAGGATTTTCAAAAATTCAGCCTTGAAGGCATTTTGTCTTGCCTTCTTTTTCAGTCATTAGTCCTAATCTGAGTTTTAGATCGCGTCTAGGCCTTCATTCACCTCCATTCCTTGCTGCTATCTTGTGTCACTTGTTGACTAGTCAAGAACGTACCTTGCGGTGACGCCTAATTTGTTCAACCCGAGCAACTAGCAAGCCAAGGAATTGCTTGGTGAGACTATTAGAGAGTGATACACTTGAGTGAAACACAAGCGTGAGTGACCTATACATTGTACCAAAAAAAAAAAGAAGGAGAGAAGAGGTCGTTTGCTTATTTTCTTTTGCAGGTTTACCTAAGCATGTCTAGTGGAGTTGGTGACCAAACAATGGACTTTAAACTATACATGGTGGCCATGATGGAAGAATTCAAGCAGAGTTTGGATGAAGCTTTCGAGCCTCTTCATAGACGCCTTGACCGAATGGTGAATAAGGATGTCAAGAGGAGGGGTTCCCCACAATTTCATCCTGACGTCCAACCTACCTTTTCAAAGTCATTATATTCAAGGAGAAGGGAGGAGGTTCATTCGACAACAAAGCATGCAAATACTTTATCCATAGATGAAGGAGTTAGTTGAGTGCAGGAGACATGTCAACAACTCTCCTCCAACAAAAACTTGAAAAAGAGCGAGTTGAGTTTGGTGGTGAGAGTGCACTTGAGGTAAAAGTTGAGGAATGTGAGATTGAAAAAGAGGTAAAAAAATCTGAGGAGATGAGTGAAGCATCAAGTGAGCTGATTGTGCATGGGAAGGCGAGTGTTTATAGTTTTCCTAACGAACTTAACTTTGCCTTGTTTAGTGTTTCTGCTTTTGTACAGATTGAGCGAAGTCGAGTGAAGTTAGTCATGCAATGTTCCATTCCAAAGTTGCTTGTACAATTCACTAGCTTCCATGGAGTTTGTCTTCTAGGAGATAGATCTATTTGGTATCACTTCATGGAACAACCCGAATCTGTCCGCACCAATGGAGAATTAATTCGAACTCCATATTTCTATTCTTGTTTGTTACCCACGGTTCATTCATCATCTTTACCTTCTTTTGAGCATTATTTCCATCCTCACACATGTATTTCCTATGCAGATTTTGAAGGAAAATGTAAAGAGCCATCAATGCAGTCTCAAGTTGAATCGATTGATGGAAGGAATCACGTGTCACAGGGAGTTTTTGCATTTAACTCTTATTCTACACCTTCTTACCACTTAATTAATGACGTTCCATTGCTTATGTATCCAATTTCTGGTTCAAAACAAGCTGAGACTCATTTTGTTTTTGTAGGTTGTAAGGCTGCTCGAAATTTTCCAGCTTTGATTAAAGAGTTGCAACCTGGTTTCATGCTTGTGCCAGCTGCTTGTAATCTTCCATGCATATTCATACATCCAAAAGCTGGTCACCATGAGATCATTTTATCAACTCAAACTGGCGCAAATTCAAGCGACTCGTCTGGAGTGTGACCTTCACTTCATTGCTGCCACTTATGTTGGGTGATGCAGACAAGTCTGTCAATCAAGACCCGAATGTGGTTTTTACCTCACTGGTTCATTCTTCCACGGAAGTGCAACATGAATGGCTCATTGTTCTATCTCCAGATGGGCAAGTAGTGCCAAATCAGCAACAACTAGGGTCGAATTATACTACCTTGCACAATCAGATTCAAGATTTTTCTAAGCTGAATGAGAGTCATCATGAAGATCCCTATCTAGTGCATGTGAAACGTAAGTTGTCGAGTAGTATTAACCCTACATATACTAATTGTGTGATTTGTTTTATGGGTTTGAATTTGACACGCAAACGACCAAGGGTTGATGAGAGAGTTTTGGAGTGCTACACGGAATTTTCACAAGCTTTATACAAGGTGTTTCCTGTCTTGGCGAATGTCCTTGTTCAAGAGCATCATGAGGTTGTCCAAGCGACATGTGACGTGGCTGGTGCTCATTCATCTCGCTCCCACATTGCATGGAGTACCACTTTTTCCCAAGATTTAAGGACAAATCCTTTTCAAGAGGAGGGGAATGATACGAATGAGCAAGCCTCAAAGGGAGGATTGGGCCTCGATTAAGTAGCTCTTGTTGAGCTTAGCTTCGGCCATGTGGGCCTTAGGTCCAACAGTACTTTAGCTAGTCATTAAGCTAGTTAATTAGTAGGTTAGCTTTCGGCCAAGAGAGACCCAATGGGCTGGCCGATTTTCCCTTCATGCTTTCCAAGCTTTATTAGGTTTAGTCAAGGCTATAAACAGCCCTAAAGCTGATGGTACATTTAGTTTTTGCGATGTTGTTAATAAAATTCCAGAATTTCGTCTTCCATTAAGCCAAATTCCTCTAGCTTGTGAAAGCTAAGTTGAACATCCTAGTGTGGTTCCTAGGTTGTTTATTGACTTATCAATCAAGCAAACACACTTGATTGTGGCATCCTCTGCCATTGAATTCGTTCTTGAGTGGTCCGAGTTTGGGTTCAACTCCGTCGATTCCGTAACGTGTCCTCTAAGATCCTAAGTTGCTTCCGCGACCGGGCAGCGAGACCCTCGACAGCTCAGCGGAGGTCGAAGACCTGATTGACTAACACCAAAGCAACACCAAAATACCACCAAACCCCCGACCAAAAGGCCGAGGACCAGCACGCTCCGCAAATTCCAGAATTTTGGGTTGTCGGGTAGAGTACTTCTAGCATTTTCAAAAATTCAGCCTTGAAGGCATTTTGTCTTGCCTTCTTTTTCAGTCATTAGTCCTAATCTGAGTTTTAGATCGCGTCTAGGCCTTCATTCACCTCCATTCCTCGCTGCTGTCTTGTGTCACTTGTTGACTAGTCAAGAACGTACCTTGCGGTGACGCCTAATTTGTTCAACCCGAGCAACTAGCAAGCCAAGGAATTGCTTGGTGAGACTATTAGAGAGTGATGCACTTGAGTGAAACACAAGCGTGAGTGACCTATACATTGTACCAAAAAAAAAAAGAAGGAGAGAAGAGGTCGTTTGCTTATTTTCTTTTGCAGGTTTACCTAAGCATGTCTAGTGGAGTTGGTGACCAAACAATGGACTTTAAACTACACATGGTGGCCATGATGGAAGAATTCAAGCAGAGTTTGGATGAAGCTTTCGAGCCTCTTCATAGACGCCTTGACCGAATGGTGAATAAGGATGTCAAGAGGAGGGGTTCCCCACAATTTCATCCTGACGTCCAACCTACCTCTTCAAAGTCATTATATTCAAGGAGAAGGGAGGAGGTTCATTCGACAACAAAGCATGCAAATACTTTATCCATAGATGAAGGAGTTAGTTGAGTGCAGGAGACATGTCAACAACTCTCCTCCAACAAAAACTTGAAAAAGAGCGAGTTGAGTATGGTGGTGAGAGTGCACTTGAGGTAAAAGTTGAGGAATGTGAGATTGAAAAAGAGGTAAAAAAATCTGAGGAGATGAGTGAAGCATCAAGTGAGCTGATTGTGCATGGGAAGGCGAGTGTTTATAGTTTTCCTAACGAACTTAACTTTGCCTTGTTTAGTGTTTCTGCTTTTGTACAGATTGAGCGAAGTCGAGTGAAGTTAGTCATGCAATGTTCCATTCCAAAGTTGCTTGTACAATTCACTAGCTTCCATGGAGTTTGTCTTCTAGGAGATAGATCTATTTGGTATCACTTCATGGAACAACCCGAATCTGTCCGCACCAATGGAGAATTAATTCGAACTCCATATTTCTATTCTTGTTTGTTACCCACGGTTCATTCATCATCTTTACCTTCTTTTGAGCATTATTTCCATCCTCACACATGTATTTCCTATGCAGATTTTGAAGGAAAATGTAAAGAGCCATCAATGCAGTCTCAAGTTGAATCGATTGATGGAAGGAATCACGTGTCACAGGGAGTTTTTGCATTTAACTCTTATTCTACACCTTCTTACCACTTAATTAATGACGTTCCATTGCTTATGTATCCAATTTCTGGTTCAAAACAAGCTGAGACTCATTTTGTTTTTGTAGGTTGTAAGGCTGCTCGAAATTTTCCAGCTTTGATTAAAGAGTTGCAACCTGGTTTCATGCTTGTGCCAGCTGCTTGTAATCTTCCATGCATATTCATACATCCAAAAGCTGGTCACCATGAGATCATTTTATCAACTCAAACTGGCGCAAATTCAAGCGACTCGTCTGGAGTGTGACCTTCACTTCATTGCTGCCACTTATGTTGGGTGATGCAGACAAGTCTGTCAATCAAGACCCGAATGTGGTTTTTACCTCACTGGTTCATTCTTCCACGGAAGTGCAACATGAATGGCTCATTGTTCTATCTCCAGATGGGCAAGTAGTGCCAAATCAGCAACAACTAGGGTCGAATTATACTACCTTGCACAATCAGATTCAAGATTTTTCTAAGCTGAATGAGAGTCATCATGAAGATCCCTATCTAGTGCATGTGAAACGTAAGTTGTCGAGTAGTATTAACCCTACATATACTAATTGTGTGATTTGTTTTATGGGTTTGAATTTGACACGCAAACGACCAAGGGTTGATGAGAGAGTTTTGGAGTGCTACACGGAATTTTCACAAGCTTTATACAAGGTGTTTCCTGTCTTGGCGAATGTCCTTGTTCAAGAGCATCATGAGGTTGTCCAAGCGACATGTGACGTGGCTGGTGCTCATTCATCTCGCTCCCACATTGCATGGAGTACCACTTTTTCCCAAGATTTAAGGACAAATCCTTTTCAAGAGGAGGGGAATGATACGAATGAGCAAGCCTCAAAGGGAGGATTGGGCCTCGATTAAGTAGCTCTTGTTGAGCTTAGCTTCGGCCATGTGGGCCTTAGGTCCAACAGTTCAATGGAGAATTAATTCGAACTCCATATTTCTATTCTTGTTTGTTACCCACGGTTCATTCATCATCTTTACCTTCTTTTGAGCATTATTTCCATCCTCACACATGTATTTCCTATGCAGATTTTGAAGGACAATGTAAAGAGCCATCAATGCAGTCTCAAGTTGAATCGATTGATGGAAGGAATCACGTGTCACAGGGAGTTTTTGCATTTAACTCTTATTCTACACCTTCTTACCACTTAATTAATGACGTTCCATTGCTTATGTATCCAATTTCTGGTTCAAAACAAGCTGAGACTCATTTTGTTTTTTGTAGGTTGTAAGGCTGCTCGAAATTTTCCAGCTTTGATTAAAGAGTTGCAACCTGGTTTCATGCTTGTGCCAGCTGCTTGTAATCTTCCATGCATATTCATACATCCAAAAGCTGGTCACCATGAGATCATTTTATCAACTCAAACTGGCGCAAATTCAAGTGACTTCATTGCTGCCACTTATGTTGGGTGATGCAGACAAGTGTGTCAATCAAGACCCGAATGTTGTTTTTACCTCACTGGTTCATTCTTCCACGGAAGTGCAACATGAATGGCTCATTGTTCTATCTCCAGATGGGCAAGCAGTGCCAAATCAGCAACAACTAGGGTCGAATTATACTACCTTGCACAATCAGATTCAAGATTTTTCTAAGCTGAATGAGAGTCATCATGAAGATCCCTATCTAGTGCATGTGAAACGTAAGTTGTCGAGTAGTATTAACCCTACATATACTAATTGTGTGATTTGTTTTATGGGTTTGAATTTGACATGCAAACGACCAAGGGTTGATGAGAGAGTTTTGGAGTGCTACATGGAATTTTCACAAGCTTTATACAAGGTGTTTCTTGTCTTGGCGAATGTCCTTGTTCAAGAGCATCATGAGGTTGTCCAAGCGACATGTGACGTGGCTGGTGCTCATTCATCTCGCTCCCACATTGCATGGAGTACCACTTTTTCCTAAGATTTAAGGACAAATCCTTTTCAAGAGGAGGGGAATGATACGAATGAGCAAGCCTCAAAGGGAGGATTGGGCCTCGATTAAGTAGCTCTTGTTGAGCTTAGCTTCGGCCATGTGGGCCTTAGGTCCAATAGTACTTTAGCTAGTCATTAAGCTAGTTAATTAGTAGGTTAGCTTTCGGCCAAGAGAGACCCAATGGGCTGGCCGATTTTCCCTTCATGCTTTCCAAGCTTTATTAGGTTTAGTCAAGGCTATAAATAGCCCTACAGCTGATGGTACATTTAGTTTTTGCGATGTTATTAATAAAATTCCAGAATTTCGTCTTCCATTAAGCCAAATTCCTCTAGCTTGTGAAAGCTAAGTTGAACATCCTAGTGTGGTTCCTAGGATGTTTATTGACTTATCAATCAAGCAAACACACTTGATTGTGGCATCCTCTGCCGTTGAATTCGTTCTTGAGTGGTCCGAGTTTGGGTTCAACTCCGTCGATTCCGTAACGTGTCCTCTAAGATCCTAAGTTGCTTCCGCGACCGGGCAGCGAGACCCTCGACAGCTCAGCGGAGGTCGAAGACCTGATTGACTAACACCAAAGCAACACCAAAATACCACCAAACCCCCGACCAAAAGGCCGAGGACCAGCACGCTCCGCAAATTCCAGAATTTTGGGTTGTCGGGTAGAGTACTTCTAGGATTTTCAAAAATTCAGCCTTGAAGGCATTTTGTCTTGCCTTCTTTTTCAGTCATTAGTCCTAATCTGAGTTTTAGATCGCGTCTAGGCCTTCATTCACCTTCATTCCTCGCTGCTGTCTTGTGTCACTTGTTGACTAGTCAAGAACGTACCTTGCGGTGACGCCTAATTTGTTCAACCCGAGCAACTAGCAAGCCAAGGAATTGCTTGGTGAGACTATTAGAGAGTGATACACTTGAGTGAAACACAAGCGTGAGTGACCTATACATTGTACCAAAAAAAAAAAGAAGGAGAGAAGAGGTCGTTTGCTTATTTTCTTTTGCAGGTTTACCTAAGCATGTCTAGTGGAGTTGGTGACCAAACAATGGACTTTAAACTACACATGGTGGCCATGATGGAAGAATTCAAGCAGAGTTTGGATGAAGCTTTCGAGCCTCTTCATAGACGCCTTGACCGAATGGTGAATAAGGATGTCAAGAGGAGGGGTTCCCCACAATTTCATCCTGACGTCCAACCTACCTCTTCAAAGTCATTATATTCAAGGAGAAGGGAGGAGGTTCATTCGACAACAAAGCATGCAAATACTTTATCCATAGATGAAGGAGTTAGTTGAGTGCAGGAGACATGTCAACAACTCTCCTCCAACAAAAACTTGAAAAAGAGCGAGTTGAGTATGGTGGTGAGAGTGCACTTGAGGTAAAAGTTGAGGAATGTGAGATTGAAAAAGAGGTAAAAAAATCTGAGGAGATGAGTGAAGCATCAAGTGAGCTGATTGTGCATGGGAAGGCGAGTGTTTATAGTTTTCCTAACGAACTTAACTTTGCCTTGTTTAGTGTTTCTGCTTTTGTACAGATTGAGCGAAGTCGAGTGAAGTTAGTCATGCAATGTTCCATTCCAAAGTTGCTTGTACAATTCACTAGCTTCCATGGAGTTTGTCTTCTAGGAGATAGATCTATTTGGTATCACTTCATGGAACAACCCGAATCTGTCCGCACCAATGGAGAATTAATTCGAACTCCATATTTCTATTCTTGTTTGTTACCCACGGTTCATTCATCATCTTTACCTTCTTTTGAGCATTATTTCCATCCTCACACATGTATTTCCTATGCAGATTTTGAAGGACAATGTAAAGAGCCATCAATGCAGTCTCAAGTTGAATCGATTGATGGAAGGAATCGCGTGTCACAGGGAGTTTTTGCATTTAACTCTTATTCTACACCTTCTTACCACTTAATTAATGACGTTCCATTGCTTATGTATCCAATTTCTGGTTCAAAACAAGCTGAGACTCATTTTGTTTTTGTAGGTTGTAAGGCTGCTCGAAATTTTCCAGCTTTGATTAAAGAGTTGCAACCTGGTTTCATGCTTGTGCCAGCTGCTTGTAAGCTTCCATGCATATTCATACATCCAAAAGCTGGTCACCATGAGATCATTTTATCAACTCAAACTGGCGCAAATTCAAGTGACTTCATTGCTGCCACTTATGTTGGGTGATGCAGACAAGTGTGTCAATCAAGACCCGAATGTTGTTTTTACCTCACTGGTTCATTCTTCCACGGAAGTGCAACATGAATGGCTCATTGTTCTATCTCCAGATGGGCAAGTAGTGCCAAATCAGCAACAACTAGGGTCGAATTATACTACCTTGCACAATCAGATTCAAGATTTTTCTAAGCTGAATGAGAGTCATCATGAAGATCCCTATCTAGTGCATGTGAAACGTAAGTTGTCGAGTAGTATTAACCCTACATATACTAATTGTGTGATTTGTTTTATGGGTTTGAATTTGACATGCAAACGACCAAGGGTTGATGAGAGAGTTTTGGAGTGCTACATGGAATTTTCACAAGCTTTATACAAGGTGTTTCTTGTCTTGGCGAATGTCCTTGTTCAAGAGCATCATGAGGTTGTCCAAGCGACATGTGACGTGGCTGGTGCTCATTCATCTCGCTCCCACATTGCATGGAGTACCACTTTTTCCCAAGATTTAAGGACAAATCCTTTTCAAGAGGAGGGGAATGATACGAATGAGCAAGCCTCAAAGGGAGGATTGGGCCTCGATTAAGTAGCTCTTGTTGAGCTTAGCTTCGGCCATGTGGGCCTTAGGTCCAATAGTACTTTAGCTAGTCATTAAGCTAGTTAATTAGTAGGTTAGCTTTCGGCCAAGAGAGACCCAATGGGCTGGCCGATTTTCCCTTCATGCTTTCCAAGCTTTATTAGGTTTAGTCAAGGCTATAAATAGCCCTAAAGCTGATGGTACATTTAGTTTTTGCGATGTTATTAATAAAATTCCAGAATTTCGTCTTCCATTAAGCCAAATTCCTCTAGCTTGTGAAAGCTAAGTTGAACATCCTAGTGTGGTTCCTAGGTTGTTTATTGACTTATCAATCAAGCAAACACACTTGATTGTGGCATCCTCTGCCGTTGAATTCGTTCTTGAGTGGTCCGAGTTTGGGTTCAACTCCGTCGATTCCGTAACGTGTCCTCTAAGATCCTAAGTTGCTTCCGCGACCGGGCAGCGAGACCCTCGACAGCTCAGCGGAGGTCGAAGACCTGATTGACTAACACCAAAGCAACACCAAAATACCACCAAACCCCCGACCAAAAGGCCGAGGACCAGCACGCTCCGCAAATTCCAGAATTTTGGGTTGTCGGGTAGAGTACTTCTAGGATTTTCTAAAATTCAGCCTTGAAGGCATTTTGTCTTGCCTTCTTTTTCAGTCATTAGTCCTAATCTGAGTTTTAGATCGCGTCTAGGCCTTCATTCACCTCCATTCCTCGCTGCTGTCTTGTGTCACTTGTTGACTAGTCAAGAACGTACCTTGCGGTGACGCCTAATTTGTTCAACCCGAGCAACTAGCAAGCCAAGGAATTGCTTGGTGAGACTATTAGAGAGTGATACACTTGAGTGAAACACAAGCGTGAGTGACCTATACATTGTACCAAAAAAAAAAAGAAGGAGAGAAGAGGTCGTTTGCTTATTTTCTTTTGCAGGTTTACCTAAGCATGTCTAGTGGAGTTGGTGACCAAACAATGGACTTTAAAGTACACATGGTGGCCATGATGGAAGAATTCAAGCAGAGTTTGGATGAAGCTTTCGAGCCTCTTCATAGACGCCTTGACCGAATGGTGAATAAGGATGTCAAGAGGAGGGGTTCCCCACAATTTCATCCTGACGTCCAACCTACCTCTTCAAAGTCATTATATTCAAGGAGAAGGGAGGAGGTTCATTCGACAACAAAGCATGCAAATACTTTATCCATAGATGAAGGAGTTAGTTGAGTGCAGGAGACATGTCAACAACTCTCCTCCAACAAAAACTTGAAAAAGAGCGAGTTGAGTATGGTGGTGAGAGTGCACTTGAGGTAAAAGTTGAGGAATGTGAGATTGAAAAAGAGGTAAAAAAATCTGAGGAGATGAGTGAAGCATCAAGTGAGCTGATTGTGCATGGGAAGGCGAGTGTTTATAGTTTTCCTAACGAACTTAACTTTGCCTTGTTTAGTGTTTCTGCTTTTGTACGGATTGAGCGAAGTCGAGTGAAGTTAGTCATGCAATGTTCCATTCCAAAGTTGCTTGTACAATTCACTAGCTTCCATGGAGTTTGTCTTCTAGGAGATAGATCTATTTGGTATCACTTCATGGAACAACCCGAATCTGTCCGCACCAATGGAGAATTAATTCGAACTCCATATTTCTATTCTTGTTTGTTACCCACGGTTCATTCATCATCTTTACCTTCTTTTGAGCATTATTTCCATCCTCACACATGTATTTCCTATGCAGATTTTGAAGGACAATGTAAAGAGCCATCAATGCAGTCTCAAGTTGAATCGATTGATGGAAGGAATCACGTGTCACAGGGAGTTTTTGCATTTAACTCTTATTCTACACCTTCTTACCACTTAATTAATGACGTTCCATTGCTTATGTATCCAATTTCTGGTACAAAACAAGCTGAGACTCATTTTGTTTTTGTAGGTTGTAAGGCTGCTCGAAATTTTCCAGCTTTGATTAAAGAGTTGCAACCTGGTTTCATGCTTGTGCCAGCTGCTTGTAATCTTCCATGCATATTCATACATCCAAAAGCTGGTCACCATGAGATCATTTTATCAACTCAAACTGGCGCAAATTCAAGTGACTCGTCTGGAGTGTGACCTTCACTTCATTGCTGCCACTTATGTTGGGTGATGCAGACAAGTGTGTCAATCAAGACCCGAATGTTGTTTTTACCTCACTGGTTCATTCTTCCACGGAAGTGCAACATGAATGGCTCATTGTTCTATCTCCAGATGGGCAAGTAGTGCCAAATCAGCAACAACTAGGGTCGAATTATACTACCTTGCACAATCAGATTCAAGATTTTTCTAAGCTGAATGAGAGTCATCATGAAGATCCCTATCTAGTGCATGTGAAACGTAAGTTGTCGAGTAGTATTAACCCTACATATACTAATTGTGTGATTTGTTTTATGGGTTTGAATTTGACATGCAAACGACCAAGGGTTGATGAGAGAGTTTTGGAGTGCTACATGGAATTTTCACAAGCTTTATACAAGGTGTTTCTTGTCTTGGCGAATGTCCTTGTTCAAGAGCATCATGAGGTTGTCCAAGCGACATGTGACGTGGCTGGTGCTCATTCATCTCGCTCCCACATTGCATGGAGTACCACTTTTTCCCAAGATTTAAGGACAAATCCTTTTCAAGAGGAGGGGAATGATACGAATGAGCAAGCCTCAAAGGGAGGATTGGGCCTCGATTAAGTAGCTCTTGTTGAGCTTAGCTTCGGCCATGTGGGCCTTAGGTCCAATAGTACTTTAGCTAGTCATTAAGCTAGTTAATTAGTAGGTTAGCTTTCGGCCAAGAGAGACCCAATGGGCTGGCCGATTTTCCCTTCATGCTTTCCAAGCTTTATTAGGTTTAGTCAAGGCTATAAATAGCCCTAAAGCTGATGGTACATTTAGTTTTTGCGATGTTATTAATAAAATTCCAGAATTTCGTCTTCCATTAAGCCAAATTCCTCTAGCTTGTGAAAGCTAAGTTGAACATCCTAGTGTGGTTCCTAGGTTGTTTATTGACTTATCAATCAAGCAAACACACTTGATTGTGGCATCCTCTGCCGTTGAATTCGTTCTTGAGTGGTCCGAGTTTGGGTTCAACTCCGTCGATTCCGTAACGTGTCCTCTAAGATCCTAAGTTGCTTCCGCGACCGGGCAGCGAGACCCTCGACAGCTCAGCGGAGGTCGAAGACCTGATTGACTAACACCAAAGCAACACCAAAATACCACCAAACCCCCGACCAAAAGGCCGAGGACCAGCACGCTCCGCAAATTCCAGAATTTTGGGTTGTCGGGTAGAGTACTTCTAGGATTTTCAAAAATTCAGCCTTGAAGGCATTTTGTCTTGCCTTCTTTTTCAGTCATTAGTCCTAATCTGAGTTTTAGATCGCGTCTAGGCCTTCATTCACCTCCATTCCTCGCTGCTGTCTTGTGTCACTTGTTGACTAGTCAAGAACGTACCTTGCGGTGACGCCTAATTTGTTCAACCCGAGCAACTAGCAAGCCAAGGAATTGCTTGGTGAGACTATTAGAGAGTGATACACTTGAGTGAAACACAAGCGTGAGTGACCTATACATTGTACCAAAAAAAAAAAGAAGGAGAGAAGAGGTCGTTTGCTTATTTTCTTTTGCAGGTTTACCTAAGCATGTCTAGTGGAGTTGGTGACCAAACAATGGACTTTAAACTACACATGGTGGCCATGATGGAAGAATTCAAGCAGAGTTTGGATGAAGCTTTCGAGCCTCTTCATAGACGCCTTGACCGAATGGTGAATAAGGATGTCAAGAGGAGGGGTTCCCCACAATTTCATCCTGACGTCCAACCTACCTCTTCAAAGTCATTATATTCAAGGAGAAGGGAGGAGGTTCATTCGACAACAAAGCATGCAAATACTTTATCCATAGATGAAGGAGTTAGTTGAGTGCAGGAGACATGTCAACAACTCTCCTCCAACAAAAACTTGAAAAAGAGCGAGTTGAGTATGGTGGTGAGAGTGCACTTGAGGTAAAAGTTGAGGAATGTGAGATTGAAAAAGAGGTAAAAAAATCTGAGGAGATGAGTGAAGCATCAAGTGAGCTGATTGTGCATGGGAAGGCGAGTGTTTATAGTTTTCCTAACGAACTTAACTTTGCCTTGTTTAGTGTTTCTGCTTTTGTACAGATTGAGCGAAATCGAGTGAAGTTAGTCATGCAATGTTCCATTCCAAAGTTGCTTGTACAATTCACTAGCTTCCATGGAGTTTGTCTTCTAGGAGATAGATCTATTTGGTATCACTTCATGGAACAACCCGAATCTGTCCGCACCAATGGAGAATTAATTCGAACTCCATATTTCTATTCTTGTTTGTTACCCACGGTTCATTCATCATCTTTACCTTCTTTTGAGCATTATTTCCATCCTCACACATGTATTTCCTATGCAGATTTTGAAGGACAATGTAAAGAGCCATCAATGCAGTCTCAAGTTGAATCGATTGATGGAAGGAATCACGTGTCACAGGGAGTTTTTGCATTTAACTCTTATTCTACACCTTCTTACCACTTAATTAATGACGTTCCATTGCTTATGTATCCAATTTCTGGTTCAAAACAAGCTGAGACTCATTTTGTTTTTGTAGGTTGTAAGGCTGCTCGAAATTTTCCAGCTTTGATTAAAGAGTTGCAACCTGGTTTCATGCTTGTGCCAGCTGCTTGTAATCTTCCATGCATATTCATACATCCAAAAGCTGGTCACCATGAGATCATTTTATCAACTCAAACTGGCGCAAATTCAAGTGACTCGTCTGGAGTGTGACCTTCACTTCATTGCTGCCACTTATGTTGGGTGATGCAGACAAGTGTGTCAATCAAGACCCGAATGTTGTTTTTACCTCACTGGTTCATTCTTCCACGGAAGTGCAACATGAATGGCTCATTGTTCTATCTCCAGATGGGCAAGTAGTGCCAAATCAGCAACAACTAGGGTCGAATTATACTACCTTGCACAATCAGATTCAAGATTTTTCTAAGCTGAATGAGAGTCATCATGAAGATCCCTATCTAGTGCATGTGAAACGTAAGTTGTCGAGTAGTATTAACCCTACATATACTAATTGTGTGATTTGTTTTATGGGTTTGAATTTGACATGCAAACGACCAAGGGTTGATGAGAGAGTTTTGGAGTGCTACACGGAATTTTCACAAGCTTTATACAAGGTGTTTCTTGTCTTGGCGAATGTCCTTGTTCAAGAGCATCATGAGGTTGTCCAAGCGACATGTGACGTGGCTGGTGCTCATTCGTCTCGCTCCCACATTGCATGGAGTACCACTTTTTCCCAAGATTTAAGGACAAATCCTTTTCAAGAGGAGGGGAATGATACGAATGAGCAAGCCTCAAAGGGAGGATTGGGCCTCGATTAAGTAGCTCTTGTTGAGCTTAGCTTCGGCCATGTGGGCCTTAGGTCCAACAGTACTTTAGCTAGTCATTAAGCTAGTTAATTAGTAGGTTAGCTTTCGGCCAAGAGAGACCCAATGGGCTGGCCGATTTTCCCTTCATGCTTTCCAAGCTTTATTAGGTTTAGTCAAGGCTATAAATAGCCCTAAAGCTGATGGTACATTTAGTTTTTGCGATGTTATTAATAAAATTCCAGAATTTCGTCTTCCATTAAGCCAAATTCCTCTAGCTTGTGAAAGCTAAGTTGAACATCCTAGTGTGGTTCCTAGGTTGTTTATTGACTTATCAATCAAGCAAACACACTTGATTGTGGCATCCTCTGCCGTTGAATTCGTTCTTGAGTGGTCCGAGTTTGGGTTCAACTCCGTCGATTCCGTAACGTGTCCTCTAAGATCCTAAGTTGCTTCCGCGACCGGGCAGCGAGACCCTCGACAGCTCAGCGGAGGTCGAAGACCTGATTGACTAACACCAAAGCAACACCAAAATACCACCAAACCCCCGACCAAAAGGCCGAGGACCAGCACGCTCCGCAAATTCCAGAATTTTGGGTTGTCGGGTAGAGTACTTCTAGGATTTTCAAAAATTCAGCCTTGAAGGCATTTTGTCTTGCCTTCTTTTTCAGTCATTAGTCCTAATCTGAGTTTTAGATCGCGTCTAGGCCTTCATTCACCTCCATTCCTCGCTGCTGTCTTGTGTCACTTGTTGACTAGTCAAGAACGTACCTTGCGGTGACGCCTAATTTGTTCAACCCGAGCAACTAGCAAGCCAAGGAATTGCTTGGTGAGACTATTAGAGAGTGATACACTTGAGTGAAACACAAGCGTGAGTGACCTATACATTGTACCAAAAAAAAAAGAAGGAGAGAAGAGGTCGTTTGCTTATTTTCTTTTGCAGGTTTACCTAAGCATGTCTAGTGGAGTTGGCGACCAAACAATGGACTTTAAACTACACATGGTGGCCATGATGGAAGAATTCAAGCAGAGTTTGGATGAAGCTTTCGAGCCTCTTCATAGACGCCTTGACCGAATGGTGAATAAGGATGTCAAGAGGAGGGGTTCCCCACAATTTCATCCTGACGTCCAACCTACCTCTTCAAAGTCATTATATTCAAGGAGAAGGGAGGAGGTTCATTCGACAACAAAGCATGCAAATACTTTATCCATAGATGAAGGAGTTAGTTGAGTGCAGGAGACATGTCAACAACTCTCCTCCAACAAAAACTTGAAAAAGAGCGAGTTGAGTATGGTGGTGAGAGTGCACTTGAGGTAAAAGTTGAGGAATGTGAGATTGAAAAAGAGGTAAAAAAATCTGAGGAGATGAGTGAAGCATCAAGTGAGCTGATTGTGCATGGGAAGGCGAGTGTTTATAGTTTTCCTAACGAACTTAACTTTGCCTTGTTTAGTGTTTCTGCTTTTGTACAGATTGAACGAAGTCGAGTGAAGTTAGTCATGCAATGTTCCATTCCAAAGTTGCTTGTACAATTCACTAGCTTCCATGGAGTTTGTCTTCTAGGAGATAGATCTATTTGGTATCACTTCATGGAACAACCCGAATCTGTCCGCACCAATGGAGAATTAATTCGAACTCCATATTTCTATTCTTGTTTGTTACCCACGGTTCATTCATCATCTTTACCTTCTTTTGAGCATTATTTCCATCCTCATACATGTATTTCCTATGCAGATTTTGAAGGACAATGTAAAGAGCCATCAATGCAGTCTCAAGTTGAATCGATTGATGGAAGGAATCACGTGTCACAGGGAGTTTTTGCATTTAACTCTTATTCTACACCTTCTTACCACTTAATTAATGACGTTCCATTGCTTATGTATCCAATTTCTGGTTCAAAACAAGCTGAGACTCATTTTGTTTTTGTAGGTTGTAAGGCTGCTCGAAATTTTCCAGCTTTGATTAAAGAGTTGCAACCTGGTTTCATGCTTGTGCCAGCTGCTTGTAATCTTCCATGCATATTCATACATCCAAAAGCTGGTCACCATGAGATCATTTTATCAACTCAAACTGGCGCAAATTCAAGTGACTTCATTGCTGCCACTTATGTTGGGTGATGCAGACAAGTGTGTCAATCAAGACCCGAATGTTGTTTTTACCTCACTGGTTCATTCTTCCACGGAAGTGCAACATGAATGGCTCATTGTTCTATCTCCAGATGGGCAAGTAGTGCCAAATCAGCAACAACTAGGGTCGAATTATACTACCTTGCACAATCAGATTCAAGATTTTTCTAAGCTGAATGAGAGTCATCATGAAGATCCCTATCTAGTGCATGTGAAACGTAAGTTGTCGAGTAGTATTAACCCTACATATACTAATTGTGTGATTTGTTTTATGGGTTTGAATTTGACATGCAAACGACCAAGGGTTGATGAGAGAGTTTTGGAGTGCTACATGGAATTTTCACAAGCTTTATACAAGGTGTTTCTTGTCTTGGCGAATGTCCTTGTTCAAGAGCATCATGAGGTTGTCCAAGCGACATGTGACGTGGCTGGTGCTCATTCATCTCGCTCCCACATTGCATGGAGTACCACTTTTTCCCAAGATTTAAGGACAAATCCTTTTCAAGAGGAGGGGAATGATACGAATGAGCAAGCCTCAAAGGGAGGATTGGGCCTCGATTAAGTAGCTCTTGTTGAGCTTAGCTTCGGCCATGTGGGCCTTAGGTCCAATAGTACTTTAGCTAGTCATTAAGCTAGTTAATTAGTAGGTTAGCTTTCGGCCAAGAGAGACCCAATGGGCTGGCCGATTTTCCCTTCATGCTTTCCAAGCTTTATTAGGTTTAGTCAAGGCTATAAATAGCCCTAAAGCTGATGGTACATTTAGTTTTTGCGATGTTATTAATAAAATTCCAGAATTTCGTCTTCCATTAAGCCAAATTCCTCTAGCTTGTCAAAGCTAAGTTGAACATCCTAGTGTGGTTCCTAGGTTGTTTATTGACTTATCAATCAAGCAAACACACTTGATTGTGGCATCCTCTGCCGTTGAATTCGTTCTTGAGTGGTCCGAGTTTGGGTTCAACTCCGTCGATTCCGTAACGTGTCCTCTAAGATCCTAAGTTGCTTCCGCGACCGGGCAGCGAGACCCTCGACAGCTCAGCGGAGGTCGAAGACCTGATTGACTAACACCAAAGCAACACCAAAATACCACCAAACCCCCGACCAAAAGGCCGAGGACCAGCACGCTCCGCAAATTCCAGAATTTTGGGTTGTCGGGTAGAGTACTTCTAGGATTTTCAAAAATTCAGCCTTGAAGGCATTTTGTCTTGCCTTCTTTTTCAGTCATTAGTCCTAATCTGAGTTTTAGATCGCGTCTAGGCCTTCATTCACCTCCATTCCTCGCTGCTGTCTTGTGTCACTTGTTGACTAGTCAAGAACGTACCTTGCGGTGACGCCTAATTTGTTCAACCCGAGCAACTAGCAAGCCAAGGAATTGCTTGGTGAGACTATTAGAGAGTGATACACTTGAGTGAAACACAAGCGTGAGTGACCTATACATTGTACCAAAAAAAAAAAGAAGGAGAGAAGAGGTCGTTTGCTTATTTTCTTTTGCAGGTTTACCTAAGCATGTCTAGTGGAGTTGGTGACCAAACAATGGACTTTAAACTACACATGGTGGCCATGATGGAAGAATTCAAGCAGAGTTTGGATGAAGCTTTCGAGCCTCTTCATAGACGCCTTGACCGAATGGTGAATAAGGATGTCAAGAGGAGGGGTTCCCCACAATTTCATCCTGACGTCCAACCTACCTCTTCAAAGTCATTATATTCAAGGAGAAGGGAGGAGGTTCATTCGACAACAAAGCATGCAAATACTTTATCCATAGATGAAGGAGTTAGTTGAGTGCAGGAGACATGTCAACAACTCTCCTCCAACAAAAACTTGAAAAAGAGCGAGTTGAGTATGGTGGTGAGAGTGCACTTGAGGTAAAAGTTGAGGAATGTGAGATTGAAAAAGAGGTAAAAAAATCTGAGGAGATGAGTGAAGCATCAAGTGAGCTGATTGTGCATGGGAAGGCGAGTGTTTATAGTTTT
Source organism: Coffea arabica (assembly GCF_036785885.1). NCBI lineage: Eukaryota > Viridiplantae > Streptophyta > Magnoliopsida > Gentianales > Rubiaceae > Coffea > Coffea arabica. Next base: position 32,463,291 of record NC_092323.1, on the reverse strand, counting down.
CCTAACGAACTTAACTTTGCCTTGTTTAGTGTTTCTGCTTTTGTACAGATTGAGCGAAGTCGAGTGAAGTTAGTCATGCAATGTTCCATTCCAAAGTTGCTTGTACAATTCACTAGCTTCCATGGAGTTTGTCTTCTAGGAGATAGATCTATTTGGTATCACTTCATGGAACAACCCGAATCTGTCCGCACCAATGGAGAATTAATTCGAACTCCATATTTCTATTCTTGTTTGTTACCCACGGTTCATTCATCATCTTTACCTTCTTTTGAGCATTATTTCCATCCTCACACATGTATTTCCTATGCAGATTTTGAAGGACAATGTAAAGAGCCATCAATGCAGTCTCAAGTTGAATCGATTGATGGAAGGAATCACGTGTCACAGGGAGTTTTTGCATTTAACTCTTATTCTACACCTTCTTACCACTTAATTAATGACGTTCCATTGCTTATGTATCCAATTTCTGGTTCAAAACAAGCTGAGACTCATTTTGTTTTTGTAGGTTGTAAGGCTGCTCGAAATTTTCCAGCTTTGATTAAAGAGTTGCAACCTGGTTTCATGCTTGTGCCAGCTGCTTGTAATCTTCCATGCATATTCATACATCCAAAAGCTGGTCACCATGAGATCATTTTATCAACTCAAACTGGCGCAAATTCAAGTGACTCGTCTGGAGTGTGACCTTCACTTCATTGCTGCCACTTTATGTTGGGTGATGCAGACAAGTGTGTCAATCAAGACCCGAATGTGGTTTTTACCTCACTGGTTCATTCTTCCACGGAAGTGCAACATGAATGGCTCATTGTTCTATCTCCAGATGGGCAAGTAGTGCCAAATCAGCAACAACTAGGGTCGAATTATACTACCTTGCACAATCAGATTCAAGATTTTTCTAAGCTGAATGAGAGTCATCATGAAGATCCCTATCTAGTGCATGTGAAACGTAAGTTGTCGAGTAGTATTAACCCTACATATACTAATTGTGTGATTTGTTTTATGGGTTTGAATTTGACATGCAAACGACCAAGGGTTGATGAGAGAGTTTTGGAGTGCTACACGGAATTTTCACAAGCTTTATACAAGGTGTTTCTTGTCTTGGCGAATGTCCTTGTTCAAGAGCATCATGAGGTTGTCCAAGCGACATGTGACGTGGCTGGTGCTCATTCGTCTCGCTCCCACATTGCATGGAGTACCACTTTTTCCCAAGATTTAAGGACAAATCCTTTTCAAGAGGAGGGGAATGATACGAATGAGCAAGCCTCAAAGGGAGGATTGGGCCTCGATTAAGTAGCTCTTGTTGAGCTTAGCTTCGGCCATGTGGGCCTTAGGTCCAACAGTACTTTAGCTAGTCATTAAGCTAGTTAATTAGTAGGTTAGCTTTCGGCCAAGAGAGACCCAATGGGCTGGCCGATTTTCCCTTCATGCTTTCCAAGCTTTATTAGGTTTAGTCAAGGCTATAAATAGCCCTAAAGCTGATGGTACATTTAGTTTTTGCGATGTTATTAATAAAATTCCAGAATTTCGTCTTCCATTAAGCCAAATTCCTCTAACTTGTGAAAGCTAAGTTGAACATCCTAGTGTGGTTCCTAGGTTGTTTATTGACTTATCAATCAAGCAAACACACTTGATTGTGGCATCCTCTGCCGTTGAATTCGTTCTTGAGTGGTCCGAGTTTGGGTTCAACTCCGTCGATTCCGTAACGTGTCCTCTAAGATCCTAAGTTGCTTCCGCGACCGGGCAGCGAGACCCTCGACAGCTCAGCGGAGGTCGAAGACCTGATTGACTAACACCAAAGCAACACCAAAATACCACCAAACCCCCGACCAAAAGGCCGAGGACCAGCACGCTCCGCAAATTCCAGAATTTTGGGTTGTCGGGTAGAGTACTTCTAGGATTTTCAAAAATTCAGCCTTGAAGGCATTTTGTCTTGCCTTCTTTTTCAGTCATTAGTCCTAATCTGAGTTTTAGATCGCGTCTAGGCCTTCATTCACCTCCATTCCTCGCTGCTGTCTTGTGTCACTTGTTGACTAGTCAAGAACGTACCTTGCGGTGACGCCTAATTTGTTCAACCCGAGCAACTAGCAAGCCAAGGAATTGCTTGGTGAGACTATTAGAGAGTGATACACTTGAGTGAAACACAAGCGTGAGTGACCTATACATTGTACCAAAAAAAAAAAGAAGGAGAGAAGAGGTCGTTTGCTTATTTTCTTTTGCAGGTTTACCTAAGCATGTCTAGTGGAGTTGGTGACCAAACAATGGACTTTAAACTACACATGGTGGCCATGATGGAAGAATTCAAGCAGAGTTTGGATGAAGCTTTCGAGCCTCTTCATAGACGCCTTGACCGAATGGTGAATAAGGATGTCAAGAGGAGGGGTTCCCCACAATTTCATCCTGACGTCCAACCTACCTCTTCAAAGTCATTATATTCAAGGAGAAGGGAGGAGGTTCATTCGACAACAAAGCATGCAAATACTTTATCCATAGATGAAGGAGTTAGTTGAGTGCAGGAGACATGTCAACAACTCTCCTCCAACAAAAACTTGAAAAAGAGCGAGTTGAGTATGGTGGTGAGAGTGCACTTGAGGTAAAAGTTGAGGAATGTGAGATTGAAAAAGAGGTAAAAAAATCTGAGGAGATGAGTGAAGCATCAAGTGAGCTGATTGTGCATGGGAAGGCGAGTGTTTATAGTTTTCCTAACGAACTTAACTTTGCCTTGTTTAGTGTTTCTGCTTTTGTACAGATTGAGCGAAGTCGAGTGAAGTTAGTCATGCAATGTTCCATTCCAAAGTTGCTTGTACGATTCACTAGCTTCCATGGAGTTTGTCTTCTAGGAGATAGATCTATTTGGTATCACTTCATGGAACAACCCGAATCTGTCCGCACCAATGGAGAATTAATTCGAACTCCATATTTCTATTCTTGTTTGTTACCCACGGTTCATTCATCATCTTTACCTTCTTTTGAGCATTATTTCCATCCTCACACATGTATTTCCTATGCAGATTTTGAAGGACAATGTAAAGAGCCATCAATGCAGTCTCAAGTTGAATCGATTGATGGAAGGAATCACGTGTCACAGGGAGTTTTTGCATTTAACTCTTATTCTACACCTTCTTACCACTTAATTAATGACGTTCCATTGCTTATGTATCCAATTTCTGGTTCAAAACAAGCTGAGACTCATTTTGTTTTTGTAGGTTGTAAGGCTGCTCGAAATTTTCCAGCTTTGATTAAAGAGTTGCAACCTGGTTTCATGCTTGTGCCAGCTGCTTGTAATCTTCCATGCATATTCATACATCCAAAAGCTGGTCACCATGAGATCATTTTATCAACTCAAACTGGCGCAAATTCAAGTGACTCGTCTGGAGTGTGACCTTCACTTCATTGCTGCCACTTTATGTTGGGTGATGCAGACAAGTGTGTCAATCAAGACCCGAATGTGGTTTTTACCTCACTGGTTCATTCTTCCACGGAAGTGCAACATGAATGGCTCATTGTTCTATCTCCAGATGGGCAAGTAGTGCCAAATCAGCAACAACTAGGGTCGAATTATACTACCTTGCACAATCAGATTCAAGATTTTTCTAAGCTGAATGAGAGTCATCATGAAGATCCCTATCTAGTGCATGTGAAACGTAAGTTGTCGAGTAGTATTAACCCTACATATACTAATTGTGTGATTTGTTTTATGGGTTTGAATTTGACATGCAAACGACCAAGGGTTGATGAGAGAGTTTTGGAGTGCTACACGGAATTTTCACAAGCTTTATACAAGGTGTTTCTTGTCTTGGCGAATGTCCTTGTTCAAGAGCATCATGAGGTTGTCCAAGCGACATGTGACGTGGCTGGTGCTCATTCGTCTCGCTCCCACATTGCATGGAGTACCACTTTTTCCCAAGATTTAAGGACAAATCCTTTTCAAGAGGAGGGGAATGATACGAATGAGCAAGCCTCAAAGGGAGGATTGGGCCTCGATTAAGTAGCTCTTGTTGAGCTTAGCTTCGGCCATGTGGGCCTTAGGTCCAACAGTACTTTAGCTAGTCATTAAGCTAGTTAATTAGTAGGTTAGCTTTCGGCCAAGAGAGACCCAATGGGCTGGCCGATTTTCCCTTCATGCTTTCCAAGCTTTATTAGGTTTAGTCAAGGCTATAAATAGCCCTAAAGCTGATGGTACATTTAGTTTTTGCGATGTTATTAATAAAATTCCAGAATTTCGTCTTCCATTAAGCCAAATTCCTCTAGCTTGTGAAAGCTAAGTTGAACATCCTAGTGTGGTTCCTAGGTTGTTTATTGACTTATCAATCAAGCAAACACACTTGATTGTGGCATCCTCTGCCGTTGAATTCGTTCTTGAGTGGTCCGAGTTTGGGTTCAACTCCGTCGATTCCGTAACGTGTCCTCTAAGATCCTAAGTTGCTTCCGCGACCGGGCAGCGAGACCCTCGACAGCTCAGCGGAGGTCGAAGACCTGATTGACTAACACCAAAGCAACACCAAAATACCACCAAACCCCCGACCAAAAGGCCGAGGACCAGCACGCTCCGCAAATTCCAGAATTTTGGGTTGTCGGGTAGAGTACTTCTAGGATTTTCAAAAATTCAGCCTTGAAGGCATTTTGTCTTGCCTTCTTTTTCAGTCATTAGTCCTAATCTGAGTTTTAGATCGCGTCTAGGCCTTCATTCACCTCCATTCCTCGCTGCTGTCTTGTGTCACTTGTTGACTAGTCAAGAACGTACCTTGCGGTGACGCCTAATTTGTTCAACCCGAGCAACTAGCAAGCCAAGGAATTGCTTGGTGAGACTATTAGAGAGTGATACACTTGAGTGAAACACAAGCGTGAGTGACCTATACATTGTACCAAAAAAAAAAAAGAAGGAGAGAAGAGGTCGTTTGCTTATTTTCTTTTGCAGGTTTACCTAAGCATGTCTAGTGGAGTTGGTGACCAAACAATGGACTTTAAACTACACATGGTGGCCATGATGGAAGAATTCAAGCAGAGTTTGGATGAAGCTTTCGAGCCTCTTCATAGACGCCTTGACCGAATGGTGAATAAGGATGTCAAGAGGAGGGGTTCCCCACAATTTCATCCTGACGTCCAACCTACCTCTTCAAAGTCATTATATTCAAGGAGAAGGGAGGAGGTTCATTCGACAACAAAGCATGCAAATACTTTATCCATAGATGAAGGAGTTAGTTGAGTGCAGGAGACATGTCAACAACTCTCCTCCAACAAAAACTTGAAAAAGAGCAAGTTGAGTATGGTGGTGAGAGTGCACTTGAGGTAAAAGTTGAGGAATGTGAGATTGAAAAAGAGGTAAAAAAATCTGAGGAGATGAGTGAAGCATCAAGTGAGCTGATTGTGCATGGGAAGGCGAGTGTTTATAGTTTTCCTAACGAACTTAACTTTGCCTTGTTTAGTGTTTCTGCTTTTGTACAGATTGAGCGAAGTCGAGTGAAGTTAGTCATGCAATGTTCCATTCCAAAGTTGCTTGTACAATTCACTAGCTTCCATGGAGTTTGTCTTCTAGGAGATAGATCTATTTGGTATCACTTCATGGAACAACCCGAATCTGTCCGCACCAATGGAGAATTAATTCGAACTCCATATTTCTATTCTTGTTTGTTACCCACGGTTCATTCATCATCTTTACCTTCTTTTGAGCATTATTTCCATCCTCACACATGTATTTCCTATGCAGATTTTGAAGGACAATGTAAAGAGCCATCAATGCAGTCTCAAGTTGAATCGATTGATGGAAGGAATCACGTGTCACAGGGAGTTTTTGCATTTAACTCTTATTCTACACCTTCTTACCACTTAATTAATGACGTTCCATTGCTTATGTATCCAATTTCTGGTTCAAAACAAGCTGAGACTCATTTTGTTTTTGTAGGTTGTAAGGCTGCTCGAAATTTTCCAGCTTTGATTAAAGAGTTGCAACCTGGTTTCATGTTTGTGCCAGCTGCTTGTAATCTTCCATGCATATTCATACATCCAAAAGCTGGTCACCATGAGATCATTTTATCAACTCAAACTGGCGCAAATTCAAGTGACTCGTCTGGAGTGTGACCTTCACTTCATTGCTGCCACTTTATGTTGGGTGATGCAGACAAGTGTGTCAATCAAGACCCGAATGTGGTTTTTACCTCACTGGTTCATTCTTCCACGGAAGTGCAACATGAATGGCTCATTGTTCTATCTCCAGATGGGCAAGTAGTGCCAAATCAGCAACAACTAGGGTCGAATTATACTACCTTGCACAATCAGATTCAAGATTTTTCTAAGCTGAATGAGAGTCATCATGAAGATCCCTATCTAGTGCATGTGAAACGTAAGTTGTCGAGTAGTATTAACCCTACATATACTAATTGTGTGATTTGTTTTATGGGTTTGAATTTGACATGCAAACGACCAAGGGTTGATGAGAGAGTTTTGGAGTGCTACACGGAATTTTCACAAGCTTTATACAAGGTGTTTCTTGTCTTGGCGAATGTCCTTGTTCAAGAGCATCATGAGGTTGTCCAAGCGACATGTGACGTGGCTGGTGCTCATTCGTCTCGCTCCCACATTGCATGGAGTACCACTTTTTCCCAAGATTTAAGGACAAATCCTTTTCAAGAGGAGGGGAATGATACGAATGAGCAAGCCTCAAAGGGAGGATTGGGCCTCGATTAAGTAGCTCTTGTTGAGCTTAGCTTCGGCCATGTGGGCCTTAGGTCCAACAGTACTTTAGCTAGTCATTAAGCTAGTTAATTAGTAGGTTAGCTTTCGGCCAAGAGAGACCCAATGGGCTGGCCGATTTTCCCTTCATGCTTTCCAAGCTTTATTAGGTTTAGTCAAGGCTATAAATAGCCCTAAAGCTGATGGTACATTTAGTTTTTGCGATGTTATTAATAAAATTCCAGAATTTCGTCTTCCATTAAGCCAAATTCCTCTAGCTTGTGAAAGCTAAGTTGAACATCCTAGTGTGGTTCCTAGGTTGTTTATTGACTTATCAATCAAGCAAACACACTTGATTGTGGCATCCTCTGCCGTTGAATTCGTTCTTGAGTGGTCCGAGTTTGGGTTCAACTCCGTCGATTCCGTAACGTGTCCTCTAAGATCCTAAGTTGCTTCCGCGACCGGGCAGCGAGACCCTCGACAGCTCAGCGGAGGTCGAAGACCTGATTGACTAACACCAAAGCAACACCAAAATACCACCAAACCCCCGACCAAAAGGCCGAGGACCAGCACGCTCCGCAAATTCCAGAATTTTGGGTTGTCGGGTAGAGTACTTCTAGGATTTTCAAAAATTCAGCCTTGAAGGCATTTTGTCTTGCCTTCTTTTTCAGTCATTAGTCCTAATCTGAGTTTTAGATCGCGTCTAGGCCTTCATTCACCTCCATTCCTCGCTGCTGTCTTGTGTCACTTGTTGACTAGTCAAGAACGTACCTTGCGGTGACGCCTAATTTGTTCAACCCGAGCAACTAGCAAGCCAAGGAATTGCTTGGTGAGACTATTAGAGAGTGATACACTTGAGTGAAACACAAGCGTGAGTGACCTATACATTGTACCAAAAAAAAAAAAGAAGGAGAGAAGAGGTCGTTTGCTTATTTTCTTTTGCAGGTTTACCTAAGCATGTCTAGTGGAGTTGGTGACCAAACAATGGACTTTAAACTACACATGGTGGCCATGATGGAAGAATTCAAGCAGAGTTTGGATGAAGCTTTCGAGCCTCTTCATAGACGCCTTGACCGAATGGTGAATAAGGATGTCAAGAGGAGGGGTTCCCCACAATTTCATCCTGACGTCCAACCTACCTCTTCAAAGTCATTATATTCAAGGAGAAGGGAGGAGGTTCATTCGACAACAAAGCATGCAAATACTTTATCCATAGATGAAGGAGTTAGTTGAGTGCAGGAGACATGTCAACAACTCTCCTCCAACAAAAACTTGAAAAAGAGCGAGTTGAGTATGGTGGTGAGAGTGCACTTGAGGTAAAAGTTGAGGAATGTGAGATTGAAAAAGAGGTAAAAAAATCTGAGGAGATGAGTGAAGCATCAAGTGAGCTGATTGTGCATGGGAAGGCGAGTGTTTATAGTTTTCCTAACGAACTTAACTTTGCCTTGTTTAGTGTTTCTGCTTTTGTACAGATTGAGCGAAGTCGAGTGAAGTTAGTCATGCAATGTTCCATTCCAAAGTTGCTTGTACGATTCACTAGATTCCATGGAGTTTGTCTTCTAGGAGATAGATCTATTTGGTATCACTTCATGGAACAACCCGAATCTGTCCGCACCAATGGAGAATTAATTCGAACTCCATATTTCTATTCTTGTTTGTTACCCACGGTTCATTCATCATCTTTACCTTCTTTTGAGCATTATTTCCATCCTCACACATGTATTTCCTATGCAGATTTTGAAGGACAATGTAAAGAGCCATCAATGCAGTCTCAAGTTGAATCGATTGATGGAAGGAATCACGTGTCACAGGGAGTTTTTGCATTTAACTCTTATTCTACACCTTCTTACCACTTAATTAATGACGTTCCATTGCTTATGTATCCAATTTCTGGTTCAAAACAAGCTGAGACTCATTTTGTTTTTGTAGGTTGTAAGGCTGCTCGAAATTTTCCAGCTTTGATTAAAGAGTTGCAACCTGGTTTCATGCTTGTGCCAGCTGCTTGTAATCTTCCATGCATATTCATACATCCAAAAGCTGGTCACCATGAGATCATTTTATCAACTCAAACTGGCGCAAATTCAAGTGACTCGTCTGGAGTGTGACCTTCACTTCATTGCTGCCACTTATGTTGGGTGATGCAGACAAGTGTGTCAATCAAGACCCGAATGTTGTTTTTACCTCACTGGTTCATTCTTCCACGGAAGTGCAACATGAATGGCTCATTGTTCTATCTCCAGATGGGCAAGCAGTGCCAAATCAGCAACAACTAGGGTCGAATTATACTACCTTGCACAATCAGATTCAAGATTTTTCTAAGCTGAATGAGAGTCATCATGAAGATCCCTATCTAGTGCATGTGAAACGTAAGTTGTCGAGTAGTATTAACCCTACATATACTAATTGTGTGATTTGTTTTATGGGTTTGAATTTGACATGCAAACGACCAAGGGTTGATGAGAGAGTTTTGGAGTGCTACACGGAATTTTCACAAGCTTTATACAAGGTGTTTCTTGTCTTGGCGAATGTCCTTGTTCAAGAGCATCATGAGGTTGTCCAAGCGACATGTGACGTGGCTGGTGCTCATTCATCTCGCTCCCACATTGCATGGAGTACCACTTTTTCCCAAGATTTAAGGACAAATCCTTTTCAAGAGGAGGGGAATGATACGAACGAGCAAGACTCAAAGGGAGGATTGGGCCTCGATTAAGTAGCTCTTGTTGAGCTTAGCTTCGGCCATGTGGGCCTTAGGTCCAATAGTACTTTAGCTAGTCATTAAGCTAGTTAATTAGTAGGTTAGCTTTCGGCCAAGAGAGACCCAATGGGCTGGCCGATTTTCCCTTCATGCTTTCCAAGCTTTATTAGGTTTAGTCAAGGCTATAAATAGCCCTAAAGCTGATGGTACATTTAGTTTTTGCGATGTTATTAATAAAATTCCAGAATTTCGTCTTCCATTAAGCCAAATTCCTCTAGCTTGTGAAAGCTAAGTTGAACATCCTAGTGTGGTTCCTAGATTGTTTATTGACTTATCAATCAAGCAAACACACTTGATTGTGGCATCCTCTGCCGTTGAATTCGTTCTTGAGTGGTCCGAGTTTGGGTTCAACTCCGTCGATTCCGTAACGTGTCCTCTAAGATCCTAAGTTGCTTCCGCGACCGGGCAGCGAGACCCTCGACAGCTCAGCGGAGGTCGAAGACCTGATTGACTAACACCAAAGCAACACCAAAATACCACCAAACCCCCGACCAAAAGGCCGAGGACCAGCACGCTCCGCAAATTCCAGAATTTTGGGTTGTCGGGTAGAGTACTTCTAGGATTTTCAAAAATTCAGCCTTGAAGGCATTTTGTCTTGCCTTCTTTTTCAGTCATTAGTCCTAATCTGAGTTTTAGATCGCGTCTAGGCCTTCATTCACCTCCATTCCTCGCTGCTGTCTTGTGTCACTTGTTGACTAGTCAAGAACGTACCTTGCGGTGACGCCTAATTTGTTCAACCCGAGCAACTAGCAAGCCAAGGAATTGCTTGGTGAGACTATTAGAGAGTGATACACTTGAGTGAAACACAAGCGTGAGTGACCTATACATTGTACCAAAAAAAAAAAGAAGGAGAGAAGAGGTCGTTTGCTTATTTTCTTTTGCAGGTTTACCTAAGCATGTCTAGTGGAGTTGGTGACCAAACAATGGACTTTAAACTACACATGGTGGCCATGATGGAAGAATTCAAGCAGAGTTTGGATGAAGCTTTCGAGCCTCTTCATAGACGCCTTGACCGAATGGTGAATAAGGATGTCAAGAGGAGGGGTTCCCCACAATTTCATCCTGACGTCCAACCTACCTCTTCAAAGTCATTATATTCAAGGAGAAGGGAGGAGGTTCATTCGACAACAAAGCATGCAAATACTTTATCCATAGATGAAGGAGTTAGTTGAGTGCAGGAGACATGTCAACAACTCTCCTCCAACAAAAACTTGAAAAAGAGCGAGTTGAGTATGGTGGTGAGAGTGCACTTGAGGTAAAAGTTGAGGAATGTGAGATTGAAAAAGAGGTAAAAAAATCTGAGGAGATGAGTGAAGCATCAAGTGAGCTGATTGTGCATGGGAAGGCGAGTGTTTATAGTTTTCCTAACGAACTTAACTTTGCCTTGTTTAGTGTTTCTGCTTTTGTACAGATTGAGCGAAGTCGAGTGAAGTTAGTCATGCAATGTTCCATTCCAAAGTTGCTTGTACGATTCACTAGCTTCCATGGAGTTTGTCTTCTAGGAGATAGATCTATTTGGTATCACTTCATGGAACAACCCGAATCTGTCCGCACCAATGGAGAATTAATTCGAACTCCATATTTCTATTCTTGTTTGTTACCCACGGTTCATTCATCATCTTTACCTTCTTTTGAGCATTATTTCCATCCTCACACATGTATTTCCTATGCAGATTTTGAAGGACAATGTAAAGAGCCATCAATGCAGTCTCAAGTTGAATCGATTGATGGAAGGAATCACGTGTCACAGGGAGTTTTTGCATTTAACTCTTATTCTACACCTTCTTACCACTTAATTAATGACGTTCCATTGCTTATGTATCCAATTTCTGGTTCAAAACAAGCTGAGACTCATTTTGTTTTTGTAGGTTGTAAGGCTGCTCGAAATTTTCCAGCTTTGATTAAAGAGTTGCAACCTGGTTTCATGCTTGTGCCAGCTGCTTGTAATCTTCCATGCATATTCATACATCCAAAAGCTGGTCACCATGAGATCATTTTATCAACTCAAACTGGCGCAAATTCAAGTGACTCGTCTGGAGTGTGACCTTCACTTCATTGCTGCCACTTATGTTGGGTGATGCAGACAAGTGTGTCAATCAAGACCCGAATGTTGTTTTTACCTCACTGGTTCATTCTTCCACGGAAGTGCAACATGAATGGCTCATTGTTCTATCTCCAGATGGGCAAGCAGTGCCAAATCAGCAACAACTAGGGTCGAATTATACTACCTTGCACAATCAGATTCAAGATTTTTCTAAGCTGAATGAGAGTCATCATGAAGATCCCTATCTAGTGCATGTGAAACGTAAGTTGTCGAGTAGTATTAACCCTACATATACTAATTGTGTGATTTGTTTTATGGGTTTGAATTTGACATGCAAACGACCAAGGGTTGATGAGAGAGTTTTGGAGTGCTACATGGAATTTTCACAAGCTTTATACAAGGTGTTTCTTGTCTTGGCGAATGTCCTTGTTCAAGAGCATCATGAGGTTGTCCAAGCGACATGTGACGTGGCTGGTGCTCATTCATCTCGCTCCCACATTGCATGGAGTACCACTTTTTCCCAAGATTTAAGGACAAATCCTTTTCAAGAGGAGGGGAATGATACGAACGAGCAAGACTCAAAGGGAGGATTGGGCCTCGATTAAGTAGCTCTTGTTGAGCTTAGCTTCGGCCATGTGGGCCTTAGGTCCAATAGTACTTTAGCTAGTCATTAAGCTAGTTAATTAGTAGGTTAGCTTTCGGCCAAGAGAGACCCAATGGGCTGGCCGATTTTCCCTTCATGCTTTCCAAGCTTTATTAGGTTTAGTCAAGGCTATAAATAGCCCTAAAGCTGATGGTACATTTAGTTTTTGCGATGTTATTAATAAAATTCCAGAATTTCGTCTTCCATTAAGCCAAATTCCTCTAGCTTGTGAAAGCTAAGTTGAACATCCTAGTGTGGTTCCTAGATTGTTTATTGACTTATCAATCAAGCAAACACACTTGATTGTGGCATCCTCTGCCGTTGAATTCGTTCTTGAGTGGTCCGAGTTTGGGTTCAACTCCGTCGATTCCGTAACGTGTCCTCTAAGATCCTAAGTTGCTTCCGCGACCGGGCAGCGAGACCCTCGACAGCTCAGCGGAGGTCGAAGACCTGATTGACTAACACCAAAGCAACACCAAAATACCACCAAACCCCCGACCAAAAGGCCGAGGACCAGCACGCTCCGCAAATTCCAGAATTTTGGGTTGTCGGGTAGAGTACTTCTAGGATTTTCAAAAATTCAGCCTTGAAGGCATTTTGTCTTGCCTTCTTTTTCAGTCATTAGTCCTAATCTGAGTTTTAGATCGCGTCTAGGCCTTCATTCACCTCCATTCCTCGCTGCTGTCTTGTGTCACTTGTTGACTAGTCAAGAACGTACCTTGCGGTGACGCCTAATTTGTTCAACCCGAGCAACTAGCAAGCCAAGGAATTGCTTGGTGAGACTATTAGAGAGTGATACACTTGAGTGAAACACAAGCGTGAGTGACCTATACATTGTACCAAAAAAAAAAAGAAGGAGAGAAGAGGTCGTTTGCTTATTTTCTTTTGCAGGTTTACCTAAGCATGTCTAGTGGAGTTGGTGACCAAACAATGGACTTTAAACTACACATGGTGGCCATGATGGAAGAATTCAAGCAGAGTTTGGATGAAGCTTTCGAGCCTCTTCATAGACGCCTTGACCGAATGGTGAATAAGGATGTCAAGAGGAGGGGTTCCCCACAATTTCATCCTGACGTCCAACCTACCTCTTCAAAGTCATTATATTCAAGGAGAAGGGAGGAGGTTCATTCGACAACAAAGCATGCAAATACTTTATCCATAGATGAAGGAGTTAGTTGAGTGCAGGAGACATGTCAACAACTCTCCTCCAACAAAAACTTGAAAAAGAGCGAGTTGAGTATGGTGGTGAGAGTGCACTTGAGGTAAAAGTTGAGGAATGTGAGATTGAAAAAGAGGTAAAAAAATCTGAGGAGATGAGTGAAGCATCAAGTGAGCTGATTGTGCATGGGAAGGCGAGTGTTTATAGTTTTCCTAACGAACTTAACTTTGCCTTGTTTAGTGTTTCTGCTTTTGTACAGATTGAGCGAAGTCGAGTGAAGTTAGTCATGCAATGTTCCATTCCAAAGTTGCTTGTACGATTCACTAGCTTCCATGGAGTTTGTCTTCTAGGAGATAGATCTATTTGGTATCACTTCATGGAACAACCCGAATCTGTCCGCACCAATGGAGAATTAATTCGAACTCCATATTTCTATTCTTGTTTGTTACCCACGGTTCATTCATCATCTTTACCTTCTTTTGAGCATTATTTCCATCCTCACACATGTATTTCCTATGCAGATTTTGAAGGACAATGTAAAGAGCCATCAATGCAGTCTCAAGTTGAATCGATTGATGGAAGGAATCACGTGTCACAGGGAGTTTTTGCATTTAACTCTTATTCTACACCTTCTTACCACTTAATTAATGACGTTCCATTGCTTATGTATCCAATTTCTGGTTCAAAACAAGCTGAGACTCATTTTGTTTTTGTAGGTTGTAAGGCTGCTCGAAATTTTCCAGCTTTGATTAAAGAGTTGCAACCTGGTTTCATGCTTGTGCCAGCTGCTTGTAATCTTCCATGCATATTCATACATCCAAAAGCTGGTCACCATGAGATCATTTTATCAACTCAAACTGGCGCAAATTCAAGTGACTCGTCTGGAGTGTGACCTTCACTTCATTGCTGCCACTTATGTTGGGTGATGCAGACAAGTGTGTCAATCAAGACCCGAATGTTGTTTTTACCTCACTGGTTCATTCTTCCACGGAAGTGCAACATGAATGGCTCATTGTTCTATCTCCAGATGGGCAAGCAGTGCCAAATCAGCAACAACTAGGGTCGAATTATACTACCTTGCACAATCAGATTCAAGATTTTTCTAAGCTGAATGAGAGTCATCATGAAGATCCCTATCTAGTGCATGTGAAACGTAAGTTGTCGAGTAGTATTAACCCTACATATACTAATTGTGTGATTTGTTTTATGGGTTTGAATTTGACATGCAAACGACCAAGGGTTGATGAGAGAGTTTTGGAGTGCTACATGGAATTTTCACAAGCTTTATACAAGGTGTTTCTTGTCTTGGCGAATGTCCTTGTTCAAGAGCATCATGAGGTTGTCCAAGCGACATGTGACGTGGCTGGTGCTCATTCATCTCGCTCCCACATTGCATGGAGTACCACTTTTTCCCAAGATTTAAGGACAAATCCTTTTCAAGAGGAGGGGAATGATACGAACGAGCAAGACTCAAAGGGAGGATTGGGCCTCGATTAAGTAGCTCTTGTTGAGCTTAGCTTCGGCCATGTGGGCCTTAGGTCCAATAGTACTTTAGCTAGTCATTAAGCTAGTTAATTAGTAGGTTAGCTTTCGGCCAAGAGAGACCCAATGGGCTGGCCGATTTTCCCTTCATGCTTTCCAAGCTTTATTAGGTTTAGTCAAGGCTATAAATAGCCCTAAAGCTGATGGTACATTTAGTTTTTGCGATGTTATTAATAAAATTCCAGAATTTCGTCTTCCATTAAGCCAAATTCCTCTAGCTTGTGAAAGCTAAGTTGAACATCCTAGTGTGGTTCCTAGATTGTTTATTGACTTATCAATCAAGCAAACACACTTGATTGTGGCATCCTCTGCCGTTGAATTCGTTCTTGAGTGGTCCGAGTTTGGGTTCAACTCTGTCGATTCCGTAACGTGTCCTCTAAGATCCTAAGTTGCTTCCGCGACCGGGCAGCGAGACCCTCGACAGCTCAGCGGAGGTCGAAGACCTGATTGACTAACACCAAAGCAACACCAAAATACCACCAAACCCCCGACCAAAAGGCCGAGGACCAGCACGCTCCGCAAATTCCAGAATTTTGGGTTGTCGGGTAGAGTACTTCTAGGATTTTCAAAAATTCAGCCTTGAAGGCATTTTGTCTTGCCTTCTTTTTCAGTCATTAGTCCTAATCTGAGTTTTAGATCGCGTCTAGGCCTTCATTCACCTCCATTCCTCGCTGCTGTCTTGTGTCACTTGTTGACTAGTCAAGAACGTACCTTGCGGTGACGCCTAATTTGTTCAACCCGAGCAACTAGCAAGCCAAGGAATTGCTTGGTGAGACTATTAGAGAGTGATACACTTGAGTGAAACACAAGCGTGAGTGACCTATACATTGTACCAAAAAAAAAAAGAAGGAGAGAAGAGGTCGTTTGCTTATTTTCTTTTGCAGGTTTACCTAAGCATGTCTAGTGGAGTTGGTGACCAAACAATGGACTTTAAACTACACATGGTGGCCATGATGGAAGAATTCAAGCAGAGTTTGGATGAAGCTTTCGAGCCTCTTCATAGACGCCTTGACCGAATGGTGAATAAGGATGTCAAGAGGAGGGGTTCCCCACAATTTCATCCTGACGTCCAACCTACCTCTTCAAAGTCATTATATTCAAGGAGAAGGGAGGAGGTTCATTCGACAACAAAGCATGCAAATACTTTATCCATAGATGAAGGAGTTAGTTGAGTGCAGGAGACATGTCAACAACTCTCCTCCAACAAAAACTTGAAAAAGAGCGAGTTGAGTATGGTGGTGAGAGTGCACTTGAGGTAAAAGTTGAGGAATGTGAGATTGAAAAAGAGGTAAAAAAATCTGAGGAGATGAGTGAAGCATCAAGTGAGCTGATTGTGCATGGGAAGGCGAGTGTTTATAGTTTTCCTAACGAACTTAACTTTGCCTTGTTTAGTGTTTCTGCTTTTGTACAGATTGAGCGAAGTCGAGTGAAGTTAGTCATGCAATGTTCCATTCCAAAGTTGCTTGTACGATTCACTAGCTTCCATGGAGTTTGTCTTCTAGGAGATAGATCTATTTGGTATCACTTCATGGAACAACCCGAATCTGTCCGCACCAATGGAGAATTAATTCGAACTCCATATTTCTATTCTTGTTTGTTACCCACGGTTCATTCATCATCTTTACCTTCTTTTGAGCATTATTTCCATCCTCACACATGTATTTCCTATGCAGATTTTGAAGGACAATGTAAAGAGCCATCAATGCAGTCTCAAGTTGAATCGATTGATGGAAGGAATCACGTGTCACAGGGAGTTTTTGCATTTAACTCTTATTCTACACCTTCTTACCACTTAATTAATGACGTTCCATTGCTTATGTATCCAATTTCTGGTTCAAAACAAGCTGAGACTCATTTTGTTTTTGTAGGTTGTAAGGCTGCTCGAAATTTTCCAGCTTTGATTAAAGAGTTGCAACCTGGTTTCATGCTTGTGCCAGCTGCTTGTAATCTTCCATGCATATTCATACATCCAAAAGCTGGTCACCATGAGATCATTTTATCAACTCAAACTGGCGCAAATTCAAGTGACTTCATTGCTGCCACTTATGTTGGGTGATGCAGACAAGTGTGTCAATCAAGACCCGAATGTTGTTTTTACCTCACTGGTTCATTCTTCCACGGAAGTGCAACATGAATGGCTCATTGTTCTATCTCCAGATGGGCAAGCAGTGCCAAATCAGCAACAACTAGGGTCGAATTATACTACCTTGCACAATCAGATTCAAGATTTTTCTAAGCTGAATGAGAGTCATCATGAAGATCCCTATCTAGTGCATGTGAAACGTAAGTTGTCGAGTAGTATTAACCCTACATATACTAATTGTGTGATTTGTTTTATGGGTTTGAATTTGACATGCAAACGACCAAGGGTTGATGAGAGAGTTTTGGAGTGCTACATGGAATTTTCACAAGCTTTATACAAGGTGTTTCTTGTCTTGGCGAATGTCCTTGTTCAAGAGCATCATGAGGTTGTCCAAGCGACATGTGACGTGGCTGGTGCTCATTCATCTCGCTCCCACATTGCATGGAGTACCACTTTTTCCCAAGATTTAAGGACAAATCCTTTTCAAGAGGAGGGGAATGATACGAACGAGCAAGACTCAAAGGGAGGATTGGGCCTCGATTAAGTAGCTCTTGTTGAGCTTAGCTTCGGCCATGTGGGCCTTAGGTCCAATAGTACTTTAGCTAGTCATTAAGCTAGTTAATTAGTAGGTTAGCTTTCGGCCAAGAGAGACCCAATGGGCTGGCCGATTTTCCCTTCATGCTTTCCAAGCTTTATTAGGTTTAGTCAAGGCTATAAATAGCCCTAAAGCTGATGGTACATTTAGTTTTTGCGATGTTATTAATAAAATTCCAGAATTTCGTCTTCCATTAAGCCAAATTCCTCTAGCTTGTGAAAGCTAAGTTGAACATCCTAGTGTGGTTCCTAGATTGTTTATTGACTTATCAATCAAGCAAACACACTTGATTGTGGCATCCTCTGCCGTTGAATTCGTTCTTGAGTGGTCCGAGTTTGGGTTCAACTCTGTCGATTCCGTAACGTGTCCTCTAAGATCCTAAGTTGCTTCCGCGACCGGGCAGCGAGACCCTCGACAGCTCAGCGGAGGTCGAAGACCTGATTGACTAACACCAAAGCAACACCAAAATACCACCAAACCCCCGACCAAAAGGCCGAGGACCAGCACGCTCCGCAAATTCCAGAATTTTGGGTTGTCGGGTAGAGTACTTCTAGGATTTTCAAAAATTCAGCCTTGAAGGCATTTTGTCTTGCCTTCTTTTTCAGTCATTAGTCCTAATCTGAGTTTTAGATCGCGTCTAGGCCTTCATTCACCTCCATTCCTCGCTGCTGTCTTGTGTCACTTGTTGACTAGTCAAGAACGTACCTTGCGGTGACGCCTAATTTGTTCAACCCGAGCAACTAGCAAGCCAAGGAATTGCTTGGTGAGACTATTAGAGAGTGATACACTTGAGTGAAACACAAGCGTGAGTGACCTATACATTGTACCAAAAAAAAAAAGAAGGAGAGAAGAGGTCGTTTGCTTATTTTCTTTTGCAGGTTTACCTAAGCATGTCTAGTGGAGTTGGTGACCAAACAATGGACTTTAAACTACACATGGTGGCCATGATGGAAGAATTCAAGCAGAGTTTGGATGAAGCTTTCGAGCCTCTTCATAGACGCCTTGACCGAATGGTGAATAAGGATGTCAAGAGGAGGGGTTCCCCACAATTTCATCCTGACGTCCAACCTACCTCTTCAAAGTCATTATATTCAAGGAGAAGGGAGGAGGTTCATTCGACAACAAAGCATGCAAATACTTTATCCATAGATGAAGGAGTTAGTTGAGTGCAGGAGACATGTCAACAACTCTCCTCCAACAAAAACTTGAAAAAGAGCGAGTTGAGTATGGTGGTGAGAGTGCACTTGAGGTAAAAGTTGAGGAATGTGAGATTGAAAAAGAGGTAAAAAAATCTGAGGAGATGAGTGAAGCATCAAGTGAGCTGATTGTGCATGGGAAGGCGAGTGTTTATAGTTTTCCTAACGAACTTAACTTTGCCTTGTTTAGTGTTTCTGCTTTTGTACAGATTGAGCGAAGTCGAGTGAAGTTAGTCATGCAATGTTCCATTCCAAAGTTGCTTGTACGATTCACTAGCTTCCATGGAGTTTGTCTTCTAGGAGATAGATCTATTTGGTATCACTTCATGGAACAACCCGAATCTGTCCGCACCAATGGAGAATTAATTCGAACTCCATATTTCTATTCTTGTTTGTTACCCACGGTTCATTCATCATCTTTACCTTCTTTTGAGCATTATTTCCATCCTCACACATGTATTTCCTATGCAGATTTTGAAGGACAATGTAAAGAGCCATCAATGCAGTCTCAAGTTGAATCGATTGATGGAAGGAATCACGTGTCACAGGGAGTTTTTGCATTTAACTCTTATTCTACACCTTCTTACCACTTAATTAATGACGTTCCATTGCTTATGTATCCAATTTCTGGTTCAAAACAAGCTGAGACTCATTTTGTTTTTGTAGGTTGTAAGGCTGCTCGAAATTTTCCAGCTTTGATTAAAGAGTTGCAACCTGGTTTCATGCTTGTGCCAGCTGCTTGTAATCTTCCATGCATATTCATACATCCAAAAGCTGGTCACCATGAGATCATTTTATCAACTCAAACTGGCGCAAATTCAAGTGACTTCATTGCTGCCACTTATGTTGGGTGATGCAGACAAGTGTGTCAATCAAGACCCGAATGTTGTTTTTACCTCACTGGTTCATTCTTCCACGGAAGTGCAACATGAATGGCTCATTGTTCTATCTCCAGATGGGCAAGTAGTGCCAAATCAGCAACAACTAGGGTCGAATTATACTACCTTGCACAATCAGATTCAAGATTTTTCTAAGCTGAATGAGAGTCATCATGAAGATCCCTATCTAGTGCATGTGAAACGTAAGTTGTCGAGTAGTATTAACCCTACATATACTAATTGTGTGATTTGTTTTATGGGTTTGAATTTGACATGCAAACGACCAAGGGTTGATGAGAGAGTTTTGGAGTGCTACATGGAATTTTCACAAGCTTTATACAAGGTGTTTCTTGTCTTGGCGAATGTCCTTGTTCAAGAGCATCATGAGGTTGTCCAAGCGACATGTGACGTGGCTGGTGCTCATTCATCTCGCTCCCACATTGCATGGAGTACCACTTTTTCCCAAGATTTAAGGACAAATCCTTTTCAAGAGGAGGGGAATGATACGAACGAGCAAGACTCAAAGGGAGGATTGGGCCTCGATTAAGTAGCTCTTGTTGAGCTTAGCTTCGGCCATGTGGGCCTTAGGTCCAATAGTACTTTAGCTAGTCATTAAGCTAGTTAATTAGTAGGTTAGCTTTCGGCCAAGAGAGACCCAATGGGCTGGCCGATTTTCCCTTCATGCTTTCCAAGCTTTATTAGGTTTAGTCAAGGCTATAAATAGCCCTAAAGCTGATGGTACATTTAGTTTTTGCGATGTTATTAATAAAATTCCAGAATTTCGTCTTCCATTAAGCCAAATTCCTCTAGCTTGTGAAAGCTAAGTTGAACATCCTAGTGTGGTTCCTAGATTGTTTATTGACTTATCAATCAAGCAAACACACTTGATTGTGGCATCCTCTGCCGTTGAATTCGTTCTTGAGTGGTCCGAGTTTGGGTTCAACTCTGTCGATTCCGTAACGTGTCCTCTAAGATCCTAAGTTGCTTCCGCGACCGGGCAGCGAGACCCTCGACAGCTCAGCGGAGGTCGAAGACCTGATTGACTAACACCAAAGCAACACCAAAATACCACCAAACCCCCGACCAAAAGGCCGAGGACCAGCACGCTCCGCAAATTCCAGAATTTTGGGTTGTCGGGTAGAGTACTTCTAGGATTTTCAAAAATTCAGCCTTGAAGGCATTTTGTCTTGCCTTCTTTTTCAGTCATTAGTCCTAATCTGAGTTTTAGATCGCGTCTAGGCCTTCATTCACCTCCATTCCTCGCTGCTGTCTTGTGTCACTTGTTGACTAGTCAAGAACGTACCTTGCGGTGACGCCTAATTTGTTCAACCCGAGCAACTAGCAAGCCAAGGAATTGCTTGGTGAGACTATTAGAGAGTGATACACTTGAGTGAAACACAAGCGTGAGTGACCTATACATTGTACCAAAAAAAAAAAGAAGGAGAGAAGAGGTCGTTTGCTTATTTTCTTTTGCAGGTTTACCTAAGCATGTCTAGTGGAGTTGGTGACCAAACAATGGACTTTAAACTACACATGGTGGCCATGATGGAAGAATTCAAGCAGAGTTTGGATGAAGCTTTCGAGCCTCTTCATAGACGCCTTGACCGAATGGTGAATAAGGATGTCAAGAGGAGGGGTTCCCCACAATTTCATCCTGACGTCCAACCTACCTCTTCAAAGTCATTATATTCAAGGAGAAGGGAGGAGGTTCATTCGACAACAAAGCATGCAAATACTTTATCCATAGATGAAGGAGTTAGTTGAGTGCAGGAGACATGTCAACAACTCTCCTCCAACAAAAACTTGAAAAAGAGCGAGTTGAGTATGGTGGTGAGAGTGCACTTGAGGTAAAAGTTGAGGAATGTGAGATTGAAAAAGAGGTAAAAAAATCTGAGGAGATGAGTGAAGCATCAAGTGAGCTGATTGTGCATGGGAAGGCGAGTGTTTATAGTTTTCCTAACGAACTTAACTTTGCCTTGTTTAGTGTTTCTGCTTTTGTACAGATTGAGCGAAGTCGAGTGAAGTTAGTCATGCAATGTTCCATTCCAAAGTTGCTTGTACGATTCACTAGCTTCCATGGAGTTTGTCTTCTAGGAGATAGATCTATTTGGTATCACTTCATGGAACAACCCGAATCTGTCCGCACCAATGGAGAATTAATTCGAACTCCATATTTCTATTCTTGTTTGTTACCCACGGTTCATTCATCATCTTTACCTTCTTTTGAGCATTATTTCCATCCTCACACATGTATTTCCTATGCAGATTTTGAAGGACAATGTAAAGAGCCATCAATGCAGTCTCAAGTTGAATCGATTGATGGAAGGAATCACGTGTCACAGGGAGTTTTTGCATTTAACTCTTATTCTACACCTTCTTACCACTTAATTAATGACGTTCCATTGCTTATGTATCCAATTTCTGGTTCAAAACAAGCTGAGACTCATTTTGTTTTTGTAGGTTGTAAGGCTGCTCGAAATTTTCCAGCTTTGATTAAAGAGTTGCAACCTGGTTTCATGCTTGTGCCAGCTGCTTGTAATCTTCCATGCATATTCATACATCCAAAAGCTGGTCACCATGAGATCATTTTATCAACTCAAACTGGCGCAAATTCAAGTGACTTCATTGCTGCCACTTATGTTGGGTGATGCAGACAAGTGTGTCAATCAAGACCCGAATGTTGTTTTTACCTCACTGGTTCATTCTTCCACGGAAGTGCAACATGAATGGCTCATTGTTCTATCTCCAGATGGGCAAGCAGTGCCAAATCAGCAACAACTAGGGTCGAATTATACTACCTTGCACAATCAGATTCAAGATTTTTCTAAGCTGAATGAGAGTCATCATGAAGATCCCTATCTAGTGCATGTGAAACGTAAGTTGTCGAGTAGTATTAACCCTACATATACTAATTGTGTGATTTGTTTTATGGGTTTGAATTTGACATGCAAACGACCAAGGGTTGATGAGAGAGTTTTGGAGTGCTACATGGAATTTTCACAAGCTTTATACAAGGTGTTTCTTGTCTTGGCGAATGTCCTTGTTCAAGAGCATCATGAGGTTGTCCAAGCGACATGTGACGTGGCTGGTGCTCATTCATCTCGCTCCCACATTGCATGGAGTACCACTTTTTCCCAAGATTTAAGGACAAATCCTTTTCAAGAGGAGGGGAATGATACGAACGAGCAAGACTCAAAGGGAGGATTGGGCCTCGATTAAGTAGCTCTTGTTGAGCTTAGCTTCGGCCATGTGGGCCTTAGGTCCAATAGTACTTTAGCTAGTCATTAAGCTAGTTAATTAGTAGGTTAGCTTTCGGCCAAGAGAGACCCAATGGGCTGGCCGATTTTCCCTTCATGCTTTCCAAGCTTTATTAGGTTTAGTCAAGGCTATAAATAGCCCTAAAGCTGATGGTACATTTAGTTTTTGCGATGTTATTAATAAAATTCCAGAATTTCGTCTTCCATTAAGCCAAATTCCTCTAGCTTGTGAAAGCTAAGTTGAACATCCTAGTGTGGTTCCTAGATTGTTTATTGACTTATCAATCAAGCAAACACACTTGATTGTGGCATCCTCTGCCGTTGAATTCGTTCTTGAGTGGTCCGAGTTTGGGTTCAACTCCGTCGATTCCGTAACGTGTCCTCTAAGATCCTAAGTTGCTTCCGCGACCGGGCAGCGAGACCCTCGACAGCTCAGCGGAGGTCGAAGACCTGATTGACTAACACCAAAGCAACACCAAAATACCACCAAACCCCCGACCAAAAGGCCGAGGACCAGCACGCTCCGCAAATTCCAGAATTTTGGGTTGTCGGGTAGAGTACTTCTAGGATTTTCAAAAATTCAGCCTTGAAGGCATTTTGTCTTGCCTTCTTTTTCAGTCATTAGTCCTAATCTGAGTTTTAGATCGCGTCTAGGCCTTCATTCACCTCCATTCCTCGCTGCTGTCTTGTGTCACTTGTTGACTAGTCAAGAACGTACCTTGCGGTGACGCCTAATTTGTTCAACCCGAGCAACTAGCAAGCCAAGGAATTGCTTGGTGAGACTATTAGAGAGTGATACACTTGAGTGAAACACAAGCGTGAGTGACCTATACATTGTACCAAAAAAAAAAAGAAGGAGAGAAGAGGTCGTTTGCTTATTTTCTTTTGCAGGTTTACCTAAGCATGTCTAGTGGAGTTGGTGACCAAACAATGGACTTTAAACTACACATGGTGGCCATGATGGAAGAATTCAAGCAGAGTTTGGATGAAGCTTTCGAGCCTCTTCATAGACGCCTTGACCGAATGGTGAATAAGGATGTCAAGAGGAGGGGTTCCCCACAATTTCATCCTGACGTCCAACCTACCTCTTCAAAGTCATTATATTCAAGGAGAAGGGAGGAGGTTCATTCGACAACAAAGCATGCAAATACTTTATCCATAGATGAAGGAGTTAGTTGAGTGCAGGAGACATGTCAACAACTCTCCTCCAACAAAAACTTGAAAAAGAGCGAGTTGAGTATGGTGGTGAGAGTGCACTTGAGGTAAAAGTTGAGGAATGTGAGATTGAAAAAGAGGTAAAAAAATCTGAGGAGATGAGTGAAGCATCAAGTGAGCTGATTGTGCATGGGAAGGCGAGTGTTTATAGTTTTCCTAACGAACTTAACTTTGCCTTGTTTAGTGTTTCTGCTTTTGTACAGATTGAGCGAAGTCGAGTGAAGTTAGTCATGCAATGTTCCATTCCAAAGTTGCTTGTACGATTCACTAGCTTCCATGGAGTTTGTCTTCTAGGAGATAGATCTATTTGGTATCACTTCATGGAACAACCCGAATCTGTCCGCACCAATGGAGAATTAATTCGAACTCCATATTTCTATTCTTGTTTGTTACCCACGGTTCATTCATCATCTTTACCTTCTTTTGAGCATTATTTCCATCCTCACACATGTATTTCCTATGCAGATTTTGAAGGACAATGTAAAGAGCCATCAATGCAGTCTCAAGTTGAATCGATTGATGGAAGGAATCACGTGTCACAGGGAGTTTTTGCATTTAACTCTTATTCTACACCTTCTTACCACTTAATTAATGACGTTCCATTGCTTATGTATCCAATTTCTGGTTCAAAACAAGCTGAGACTCATTTTGTTTTTGTAGGTTGTAAGGCTGCTCGAAATTTTCCAGCTTTGATTAAAGAGTTGCAACCTGGTTTCATGCTTGTGCCAGCTGCTTGTAATCTTCCATGCATATTCATACATCCAAAAGCTGGTCACCATGAGATCATTTTATCAACTCAAACTGGCGCAAATTCAAGTGACTTCATTGCTGCCACTTATGTTGGGTGATGCAGACAAGTGTGTCAATCAAGACCCGAATGTTGTTTTTACCTCACTGGTTCATTCTTCCACGGAAGTGCAACATGAATGGCTCATTGTTCTATCTCCAGATGGGCAAGCAGTGCCAAATCAGCAACAACTAGGGTCGAATTATACTACCTTGCACAATCAGATTCAAGATTTTTCTAAGCTGAATGAGAGTCATCATGAAGATCCCTATCTAGTGCATGTGAAACGTAAGTTGTCGAGTAGTATTAACCCTACATATACTAATTGTGTGATTTGTTTTATGGGTTTGAATTTGACATGCAAACGACCAAGGGTTGATGAGAGAGTTTTGGAGTGCTACATGGAATTTTCACAAGCTTTATACAAGGTGTTTCTTGTCTTGGCGAATGTCCTTGTTCAAGAGCATCATGAGGTTGTCCAAGCGACATGTGACGTGGCTGGTGCTCATTCATCTCGCTCCCACATTGCATGGAGTACCACTTTTTCCCAAGATTTAAGGACAAATCCTTTTCAAGAGGAGGGGAATGATACGAACGAGCAAGACTCAAAGGGAGGATTGGGCCTCGATTAAGTAGCTCTTGTTGAGCTTAGCTTCGGCCATGTGGGCCTTAGGTCCAATAGTACTTTAGCTAGTCATTAAGCTAGTTAATTAGTAGGTTAGCTTTCGGCCAAGAGAGACCCAATGGGCTGGCCGATTTTCCCTTCATGCTTTCCAAGCTTTATTAGGTTTAGTCAAGGCTATAAATAGCCCTAAAGCTGATGGTACATTTAGTTTTTGCGATGTTATTAATAAAATTCCAGAATTTCGTCTTCCATTAAGCCAAATTCCTCTAGCTTGTGAAAGCTAAGTTGAACATCCTAGTGTGGTTCCTAGATTGTTTATTGACTTATCAATCAAGCAAACACACTTGATTGTGGCATCCTCTGCCGTTGAATTCGTTCTTGAGTGGTCCGAGTTTGGGTTCAACTCCGTCGATTCCGTAACGTGTCCTCTAAGATCCTAAGTTGCTTCCGCGACCGGGCAGCGAGACCCTCGACAGCTCAGCGGAGGTCGAAGACCTGATTGACTAACACCAAAGCAACACCAAAATACCACCAAACCCCCGACCAAAAGGCCGAGGACCAGCACGCTCCGCAAATTCCAGAATTTTGGGTTGTCGGGTAGAGTACTTCTAGGATTTTCAAAAATTCAGCCTTGAAGGCATTTTGTCTTGCCTTCTTTTTCAGTCATTAGTCCTAATCTGAGTTTTAGATCGCGTCTAGGCCTTCATTCACCTCCATTCCTCGCTGCTGTCTTGTGTCACTTGTTGACTAGTCAAGAACGTACCTTGCGGTGACGCCTAATTTGTTCAACCCGAGCAACTAGCAAGCCAAGGAATTGCTTGGTGAGACTATTAGAGAGTGATACACTTGAGTGAAACACAAGCGTGAGTGACCTATACATTGTACCAAAAAAAAAAAGAAGGAGAGAAGAGGTCGTTTGCTTATTTTCTTTTGCAGGTTTACCAAAGCATGTCTAGTGGAGTTGGTGACCAAACAATGGACTTTAAACTACACATGGTGGCCATGATGGAAGAATTCAAGCAGAGTTTGGATGAAGCTTTCGAGCCTCTTCATAGACGCCTTGACCGAATGGTGAATAAGGATGTCAAGAGGAGGGGTTCCCCACAATTTCATCTTGACGTCCAACCTACCTCTTCAAAGTCATTATATTCAAGGAGAAGGGAGGAGGTTCATTCGACAACAAAGCATGCAAATACTTTATCCATAGATGAAGGAGTTAGTTGAGTGCAGGAGACATGTCAACAACTCTCCTCCAACAAAAACTTGAAAAAGAGCGAGTTGAGTATGGTGGTGAGAGTGCACTTGAGGTAAAAGTTGAGGAATGTGAGATTGAAAAAGAGGTAAAAAAATCTGAGGAGATGAGTGAAGCATCAAGTGAGCTGATTGTGCATGGGAAGGCGAGTGTTTATAGTTTTCCTAACGAACTTAACTTTGCCTTGTTTAGTGTTTCTGCTTTTGTACAGATTGAGCGAAGTCGAGTGAAGTTAGTCATGCAATGTTCCATTCCAAAGTTGCTTGTACGATTCACTAGCTTCCATGGAGTTTGTCTTCTAGGAGATAGATCTATTTGGTATCACTTCATGGAACAACCCGAATCTGTCCGCACCAATGGAGAATTAATTCGAACTCCATATTTCTATTCTTGTTTGTTACCCACGGTTCATTCATCATCTTTACCTTCTTTTGAGCATTATTTCCATCCTCACACATGTATTTCCTATGCAGATTTTGAAGGACAATGTAAAGAGCCATCAATGCAGTCTCAAGTTGAATCGATTGATGGAAGGAATCACGTGTCACAGGGAGTTTTTGCATTTAACTCTTATTCTACACCTTCTTACCACTTAATTAATGACGTTCCATTGCTTATGTATCCAATTTCTGGTTCAAAACAAGCTGAGACTCATTTTGTTTTTGTAGGTTGTAAGGCTGCTCGAAATTTTCCAGCTTTGATTAAAGAGTTGCAACCTGGTTTCATGCTTGTGCCAGCTGCTTGTAATCTTCCATGCATATTCATACATCCAAAAGCTGGTCACCATGTTCCGCGACCGGGCAGCGAGACCCTCGACAGCTCAGCGGAGGTCGAAGACCTGATTGACTAACACCAAAGCAACACCAAAATACCACCAAACCCCCGACCAAAAGGCCGAGGACCAGCACGCTCCGCAAATTCCAGAATTTTGGGTTGTCGGGTAGAGTACTTCTAGGATTTTCAAAAATTCAGCCTTGAAGGCATTTTGTCTTGCCTTCTTTTTCAGTCATTAGTCCTAATCTGAGTTTTAGATCGCGTCTAGGCCTTCATTCACCTCCATTCCTTGCTGCTATCTTGTGTCACTTGTTGACTAGTCAAGAACGTACCTTGCGGTGACGCCTAATTTGTTCAACCCGAGCAACTAGCAAGCCAAGGAATTGCTTGGTGAGACTATTAGAGAGTGATACACTTGAGTGAAACACAAGCGTGAGTGACCTATACATTGTACCAAAAAAAAAAAGAAGGAGAGAAGAGGTCGTTTGCTTATTTTCTTTTGCAGGTTTACCTAAGCATGTCTAGTGGAGTTGGTGACCAAACAATGGACTTTAAACTACACATGGTGGCCATGATGGAAGAATTCAAGCAGAGTTTGGATGAAGCTTTCGAGCCTCTTCATAGACGCCTTGACCGAATGGTGAATAAGGATGTCAAGAGGAGGGGTTCCCCACAATTTCATCCTGACGTCCAACCTACCTCTTCAAAGTCATTATATTCAAGGAGAAGTGATGTGTTCACGGATGGCGAGATGGATAGCGGCTTTAACTCAAGACTCTCATAGAGACCTCGAAGGCTTGAAGGATTTTAATCGGGTTATCTACACCATGACCCAAGCCCATGAAGAGTCAAGTGGGCCTCCAAATGAGTTGGCCGAATAGGGCCTTAGGCCTTATCAGTTATTTAGCAATTGATTAGTGTTTAAGTAAGAGCATGGGCCGGCCCATCTTGTCCCAAGACCATGGGCCGACTTTTCCCTTTCCTAGTCCCTTTAGGGTTTCAGTCACTTTAGCCTATAAATAGGCTTGCTTTGTAAGGTTTGGGGTAGACGTTTTATCAATAAAGTTTTGCATATTTTCGATTCTTCTTGAGAGAGAGATTCGACCCCTTTACTTGCTTTGCCAAGGGTTTTGAGCAGTCTTGCGTCCTGTCCTAGATTGTTCTACCGACCTATTCCCCTGGAGTATTCACCTTCATCGGAGTGTCGTCTACCGTCTTGAATCAAATCGTGTCGTCCGTTTGGTTCTAGATCCCGCAATTCCAAGCGTTGGACATCCTCGCTAGATCCTTGGACAAACGTGCTACGTGTCTCGAAACGTGTTGATCGAGGAACGTATCAGTTGGCTTCAGAGCTTTGGTGGAGGTATCTTCCGTTATATCCATAGTTGTGTCTTAGTTTCATTATTTCCGCTGCCTTGTGTTTTGAAAAAAAAAAAAAAAAAAAACTGTTCGTTTGCTTTGTTGCTTCGTTGTGCCGTTTTCCTTCGTTTGTTATCTAGAAATTCTGGTCATTGCTTTTATTAATTGAGTCCGTCCGTTTGTGTCTTCAAGTCTGTCCGTTGCTGCTTTGTTAGTCAAAAAAACAAAAAAAGGGAACAAACAAAATCTGTTTGCATCGCTTGTCAAAAAAAAAAAAATTTTCTGGCCGCTAGTTCTTTTGGTCGCGTCAATTCTGGTTAGTTGTGTGTTGTTGTTGCTAGTCCTAATCTGTCCAGATTTCGTACCCTTGTGACAACCATTCTGTCCAGCAATTAGCCATAGCCGAATCTGCAAAAAACAAAAAAAATAAAAAAAAGAGAAGACGGCTAGGGTTTGTCTAATTCCGCGGCTAGGGTTTCCATTGATTGCTGAATCTGTCCAAGCCTTGTTTGGGGCCATCCAAGCTGTTTTAATTAGTTTTCTAAACTGACTTGTGGATTAAACTTGTTGGAGTTGAGAATCTTGAAGGAAACTACAACCATCTAGGGTTTCTTGAGTTCTTGGAATTAAATCTTGAAGTTCTTGAAAGTTCTTGGTAACTCTTAGAGTTCTTGGCTGATTAGTTGTGGGACGTAGGGCTGACCAGAAATCTGGTGTGTGAACCTCTCTCCATCCAAGAAGGAAGCCGTGACCCTTTATTGCCAAATCTGTCTTGTTATTTCTTGTTTTCAAACCAGAAAATTACATCAAGCAAAGAAAAGAATTCAAAAGTTTTGACCAACCTCTTCTTGAAATTCTTGGTTACCTTGAGCCTTGATCACTTGAACAACCTTTGTTTGTGGTTCTTGACCATCTTGCACTTTAAACACTTGCACCTCTCTTCGAATAAAAAGTCTCTTGTATGATCTTGCATCCATACGTGGCTTTCTTGGTTGAGGAGTGAATTTCTTGGGAGATTCTTGAGTAACATCACTCGCATGTTCTTGGGAGTCCATTAGAGCCGAATTTCTGGAATCACAAGAGCTAATTTCTGGAATCACAAAGAACCGAATCTGCCTTGAAGGAGAGAGAGCCGAACTTCTTGTTCTTGGAGTAGAGGGAGAGCCGAATTATTTGGGTAAGTTGCGGCTGTGAAGAGGGAGTCTTATAGGGAGTATAGCCGACTTTGGGAAGGCCTTCACGAGGAGGAAATCTGGAAATTTCAGAGTTCCAAATCTGGTTGGTGTTGTGAGAGTAAAGTGTGCGGCTGCTAAGTGGGATTTGAACCGACCTTGGGGTGGGTTTGAGAGGGAAATTTCTAGAAGCTTGCGGGAAGGAGAGAGGAGGAACCGAATCTGTCTTGAGAAGAATTAGGAAGTTTCCAACTCCAACTTGTTTTCCAACTTCGTTTAGGAGACTAAGTAATATACTTGGATAACTCTTGGACACTCCTATATTTTCTCCTCCATTTTAGGATATCATACTACATTCTCTCATCCTTTTTAAGGAAACCACTCCTACATCTTAGGAATTCTTAGAGTTTCCTTTCTTGGAAATATTTTTTCAAATCTGTCCGCCACCCTTAAGCTCTCCAAAACCGTCTTTCCCTTCACCGAAAAAGCAAAGAATTCTTGCGTACTCTTGTGGGGATAAGTTGGTGACAATCACTGGACTCGAGCAACCTTTCTCAACTACCTAACCCAGCAGGTAAAGGTATTTGGTAAGTCCATTAGAGTGAATAATTGTGAGTGATACACGAGAGTAGAGTGTACATGCGTGAGCTTGTGTGTGGGAGGAAAATTCCTTTGGGGACTAACCGTTTTGCAGGTCACATAGTCATGCCCACTAGAGTTGCATCTTACTCATACAATCAAGAATTCGTAGAGACCGAACCTTTCAAGAGGAGAGGTCCCAAGCGAAGTACCTCCAAGTACTCTAGTTCCATGCAATCCAGTTCACAATGTGGGTATCATTCACTCCGGAAGGAGATGCAACGCCACCGTGCTTTGTGTGTATACGAAAGGTATGAACAAGATTGTGATGAGTATGAGAAGGAGCAAAGCAGCTTGCGTAGAGCATCTAAATCAAGGTCAACTTCAAGCAAACAAGGTTCATCTAAGAAGCGTCTTGACAATCAAGACGAGGAGCTCGAGAATTTTCGAATTGAGTCAAAGCTTCGTGAAGCAAAGGATGAATTCCGAAGTCAAACTAAAGCATGGGTTGATTCTATGATGGAAAGACTTAGCCAAGTATGGGATTCCCACTTTGAGCAACTTAATCATGTGTCGACCGGTGGTAACAAAGGAAATATTCATCCTAGTCCCTCGTCGATTGAAGAGCCCTCTATGAATGAGATGCAGCTAAGCCATGAACATAATCCGAACTCAAGTGCAATGAATGGACAATGGTCCGAGACAAATGGAGTGGGAAAAGGCAAGAATAGTTTGGCCTTATTGATGAGTAAAGAGGAGGAGTTGGCCATGTTCGCAAAAGTTGAAAGTGTGGACGTTTTGTTTGCTAACAAGCTAACATGTGTTTTGTTTAGTACCTCTTCTTTTGTGCAGATTAAACAAAGTCAAGTAGAGTTGGTCATGGCATGTTCCATTCCCACGTCACTTGGACACTTTGCGAGTTTCCATGGAGTTTGTCTTCTAGGAGCTAAATCTCTTTGGTCTCAATTCATGGAACCATGTCCACTCAAACCTGTCCACACCATTGGAGGATTGATTCGAGCTCGTCTTAAAAGGGATATTTCAGATTCTACTGCTTGTTCTCTACCTATGGTTCATTCCTCACCTTTGCCTTATTTTGAGCATGATACTAGCACTAACTCTTGTTGCTCTCATGTAGGTGTTCAAGAGAAGTGTAAAGGACTAGCACTGGCATCTCAAGTTGAATCAATTGGTAGAAGGAATATTGAAGTGTCAAAGGGAGTTTTCTCATTTCCATCTTGTTCTACACCTTCTTACCATCTAGTTGATAATGTACCATTAGTTCTTTACCCGATTTCCGAATTGCTTCAGGTTGAAGGTTATTTTGTTTTTGTAGGTTGTAACGCTGTCCAAAATTTTCCAACTATGGTTAAGAACTTGCAACCCGATTTCGTGCTTATTCCTGCTGAAAGTGGAGCACGTTCGGCCTTCTTCACATGTCCAAAAGCTGGTCACCACGAGCTTACTTCACCAACTCCAACTTGCACAAATTCATATGATTCGTATGGAGTACGTCTCACTTCATTGCTGCCACTTTTGTCGGGTGATACCCACAAATGTGTCAATAAAGATCCGAACGTTGGTCTTACATCACTGGTTCGTACTTCTAGGGAAGTGCAACCTGATTGGTTCAATGTTTCACCTCCAAATAGGCAAGTTGTGCCAAATCAGCAACAACCAGGGACGAGTCATACCACCTTGAAAAACCCGATTTGGAATTTCTCTTGCTCCCATGAGCATCATTCTGAAGATCCTTATCTTGTGCATGAGAATGGTGACACTATAACAATGCATGGCCGAAGGATGATTAGAGCGCTTTGGATTGCTACCTGGAAGTTTCGCGAGCCTTACACAAGCTCTTTCCTATCTTGGCGCATGTCCTTGTTTGAGAGCCTAATGAAGCTGACCAAAACGACATTTAACTTGGCTCGTGACCTTTCATTTGTTCCCAACGTGGCTGACTTCCAAACGCACTATCGATTTGAGTTGTCATACTACTAACTCTTGTTAGTATCTTTCATCCCCATCTGGATTTGAGGACAAATCCTTCTTAAGAGGAGGGGACTGATGTGTGCACGGATGGCGAGATGGATAGCGGCTTTAACTCAAGACTCTCATAGAGACCTCGAAGGCTTGAAGGATTTTAATCGGGTTATCTACACCATGACCCAAGCCCATGAAGAGTCAAGTGGGCCTCCAAATGAGTTGGCCGAATAGGGCCTTAGGCCTTATCAGTTATTTAGCAATTGATTAGTGTTTAAGTAAGAGCATGGGCCGGCCCATCTTGTCCCAAGACCATGGGCCGACTTTTCCCTTTCCTAGTCCCTTTAGGGTTTCAGTCACTTTAGCCTATAAATAGGCTTGCTTTGTAAGGTTTGGGGTAGACGTTTTATCAATAAAGTTTTGCATATTTTCGATTCTTCTTGAGAGAGAGATTCGACCCCTTTACTTGCTTTGGCAAGGGTTTTGAGCAGTCTTGCGTCCTGTCCTAGATTGTTCTACCGACCTATTCCCCTGGAGTATTCACCTTCATCGGAGTGTCGTCTACCGTCTTGAATCAAATCGTGTCGTCCGTTTGGTTCTAGATCCCGCAATTCCAAGCGTTGGACATCCTCGCTAGATCCTTGGACAAACGTGCTACGTGTCTCGAAAAGTGTTGATCGAGGAACGTATCAAGAAGGGAGGAGGTTCATTCGACAACAAAGCATGCAAATACTTTATCCATAGATGAAGGAGTTAGTTGAGTGCAGGAGACATGTCAACAACTCTCCTCCAACAAAAACTTGAAAAAGAGCGAGTTGAGTATGGTGGTGAGAGTGCACTTGAGGTAAAAGTTGAGGAATGTGAGATTGAAAAAGAGGTAAAAAAATCTGAGGAGATGAGTGAAGCATCAAGTGAGCTGATTGTGCATGGGAAGGCGAGTGTTTATAGTTTTCCTAACGAACTTAACTTTGCCTTGTTTAGTGTTTCTGCTTTTGTACAGATTGAGCGAAGTCGAGTGAAGTTAGTCATGCAATGTTCCATTCCAAAGTTGCTTGTACAATTCACTAGCTTCCATGGAGTTTGTCTTCTAGGAGATAGATCTATTTGGTATCACTTCATGGAACAACCCGAATCTGTCCGCACCAATGGAGAATTAATTCGAACTCCATATTTCTATTCTTGTTTGTTACCCACGGTTCATTCATCATCTTTACCTTCTTTTGAGCATTATTTCCATCCTCACACATGTATTTCCTATGCAGATTTTGAAGGAAAATGTAAAGAGCCATCAATGCAGTCTCAAGTTGAATCGATTGATGGAAGGAATCACGTGTCACTGGGAGTTTTTGCATTTAACTCTTATTCTACACCTTCTTACCACTTAATTAATGACGTTCCATTGCTTATGTATCCAATTTCTGGTTCAAAACAAGCTGAGACTCATTTTGTTTTTGTAGGTTGTAAGGCTGCTCGAAATTTTCCAGCTTTGATTAAAGAGTTGCAACCTGGTTTCATGCTTGTGCCAGCTGCTTGTAATCTTCCATGCATATTCATACATCCAAAAGCTGGTCACCATGAGATCATTTTATCAACTCAAACTGGCGCAAATTCAAGCGACTCGTCTGGAGTGTGACCTTCACTTCATTGCTGCCACTTATGTTGGGTGATGCAGACAAGTCTGTCAATCAAGACCCGAATGTGGTTTTTACCTCACTGGTTCATTCTTCCACGGAAGTGCAACATGAATGGCTCATTGTTCTATCTCCAGATGGGCAAGTAGTGCCAAATCAGCAACAACTAGGGTCGAATTATACTACCTTGCACAATCAGATTCAAGATTTTTCTAAGCTGAATGAGAGTCATCATGAAGATCCCTATCTAGTGCATGTGAAACGTAAGTTGTCGAGTAGTATTGACCCTACATATACTAATTGTGTGATTTGTTTTATGGGTTTGAATTTGACATGCAAACGACCAAGGGTTGATGAGAGAGTTTTGGAGTGCTACACGGAATTTTCACAAGCTTTATACAAGGTGTTTCCTGTCTTGGCGAATGTCCTTGTTCAAGAGCATCATGAGGTTGTCCAAGCGACATGTGACGTGGCTGGTGCTCATTCATCTCGCTCCCACATTGCATGGAGTACCACTTTTTCCCAAGATTTAAGGACAAATCCTTTTCAAGAGGAGGGGAATGATACGAATGAGCAAGCCTCAAAGGGAGGATTGGGCCTCGATTAAGTAGCTCTTGTTGAGCTTAGCTTCGGCCATGTGGGCCTTAGGTCCAACAGTACTTTAGCTAGTCATTAAGCTAGTTAATTAGTAGGTTAGCTTTCGGCCAAGAGAGACCCAATGGGCTGGCCGATTTTCCCTTCATGCTTTCCAAGCTTTATTAGGTTTAGTCAAGGCTATAAACAGCCCTAAAGCTGATGGTACATTTACTTTTTGCGATGTTATTAATAAAATTCCAGAATTTCGTCTTCCATTAAGCCAAATTCCTCTAGCTTGTGAAAGCTAAGTTGAACATCCTAGTGTGGTTCCTAGGTTGTTTATTGACTTATCAATCAAGCAAACACACTTGATTGTGGCATCCTCTGCCGTTGAATTCGTTCTTGAGTGGTCCGAGTTTGGGTTCAACTCCGTCGATTCCGTAACGTGTCCTCTAAGATCCTAAGTTGCTTCCGCGACCGGGCAGCGAGACCCTCGACAGCTCAGCGGAGGTCGAAGACCTGATTGACTAACACCAAAGCAACACCAAAATACCACCAAACCCCCGACCAAAAGGCCGAGGACCAGCACGCTCCGCAAATTCCAGAATTTTGGGTTGTCGGGTAGAGTACTTCTAGGATTTTCAAAAATTCAGCCTTGAAGGCATTTTGTCTTGCCTTCTTTTTCAGTCATTAGTCCTAATCTGAGTTTTAGATCGCGTCTAGGCCTTCATTCACCTCCATTCCTCGCTGCTGTCTTGTGTCACTTGTTGACTAGTCAAGAACGTACCTTGCGGTGACGCCTAATTTGTTCAACCCGAGCAACTAGCAAGCCAAGGAATTGCTTGGTGAGACTATTAGAGAGTGATACACTTGAGTGAAACACAAGCGTGAGTGACCTATACATTGTACCAAAAAAAAAAAGAAGGAGAGAAGAGGTCGTTTGCTTATTTTCTTTTGCAGGTTTACCTAAGCATGTCTAGTGGAGTTGGTGACCAAACAATGGACTTTAAACTACACATGGTGGCCATGATGGAAGAATTCAAGCAGAGTTTGGATGAAGCTTTCGAGCCTCTTCATAGACGCCTTGACCGAATGGTGAATAAGGATGTCAAGAGGAGGGGTTCCCCACAATTTCATCCTGACGTCCAACCTACCTCTTCAAAGTCATTATATTCAAGGAGAAGGGAGGAGGTTCATTCGACAACAAAGCATGCAAATACTTTATCCATAGATGAAGGAGTTAGTTGAGTGCAGGAGACATGTCAACAACTCTCCTCCAACAAAAACTTGAAAAAGAGCGAGTTGAGTATGGTGGTGAGAGTGCACTTGAGGTAAAAGTTGAGGAATGTGAGATTGAAAAAGAGGTAAAAAAATCTGAGGAGATGAGTGAAGCATCAAGTGAGCTGATTGTGCATGGGAAGGCGAGTGTTTATAGTTTTCCTAACGAACTTAACTTTGCCTTGTTTAGTGTTTCTGCTTTTGTACAGATTGAGCGAAGTCGAGTGAAGTTAGTCATGCAATGTTCCATTCCAAAGTTGCTTGTACAATTCACTAGCTTCCATGGAGTTTGTCTTCTAGGAGATAGATCTATTTGGTATCACTTCATGGAACAACCCGAATCTGTCCGCACCAATGGAGAATTAATTCGAACTCCATATTTCTATTCTTGTTTGTTACCCACGGTTCATTCATCATCTTTACCTTCTTTTGAGCATTATTTCCATCCTCACACATGTATTTCCTATGCAGATTTTGAAGGAAAATGTAAAGAGCCATCAATGCAGTCTCAAGTTGAATCGATTGATGGAAGGAATCACGTGTCACAGGGAGTTTTTGCATTTAACTCTTATTCTACACCTTCTTACCACTTAATTAATGACGTTCCATTGCTTATGTATCCAATTTCTGGTTCAAAACAAGCTGAGACTCATTTTGTTTTTGTAGGTTGTAAGGCTGCTCGAAATTTTCCAGCTTTGATTAAAGAGTTGCAACCTGGTTTCATGCTTGTGCCAGCTGCTTGTAATCTTCCATGCATATTCATACATCCAAAAGCTGGTCACCATGAGATCATTTTATCAACTCAAACTGGCGCAAATTCAAGCGACTCGTCTGGAGCGTGACCTTCACTTCATTGCTGCCACTTATGTTGGGTGATGCAGACAAGTCTGTCAATCAAGACCCGAATGTGGTTTTTACCTCACTGGTTCATTCTTCCACGGAAGTGCAACATGAATGGCTCATTGTTCTATCTCCAGATGGGCAAGTAGTGCCAAATCAGCAACAACTAGGGTCGAATTATACTACCTTGCACAATCAGATTCAAGATTTTTCTAAGCTGAATGAGAGTCATCATGAAGATCCCTATCTAGTGCATGTGAAACGTAAGTTGTCGAGTAGTATTAACCCTACATATACTAATTGTGTGATTTGTTTTATGGGTTTGAATTTGACATGCAAACGACCAAGGGTTGATGAGAGAGTTTTGGAGTGCTACACGGAATTTTCACAAGCTTTATACAAGGTGTTTCCTGTCTTGGCGAATGTCCTTGTTCAAGAGCATCATGAGGTTGTCCAAGCGACATGTGACGTGGCTGGTGCTCATTCATCTCGCTCCCACATTGCATGGAGTACCACTTTTTCCCAAGATTTAAGGACAAATCCTTTTCAAGAGGAGGGGAATGATACGAATGAGCAAGCCTCAAAGGGAGGATTGGGCCTCGATTAAGTAGCTCTTGTTGAGCTTAGCTTCGGCCATGTGGGCCTTAGGTCCAACAGTACTTTAGCTAGTCATTAAGCTAGTTAATTAGTAGGTTAGCTTTCGGCCAAGAGAGACCCAATGGGCTGGCCGATTTTCCCTTCATGCTTTCCAAGCTTTATTAGGTTTAGTCAAGGCTATAAACAGCCCTAAAGCTGATGGTACATTTAGTTTTTGCGATATTATTAATAAAATTCCAGAATTTCGTCTTCCATTAAGCCAAATTCCTCTAGCTTGTGAAAGCTAAGTTGAACATCCTAGTGTGGTTCCTAGGTTGTTTATTGACTTATCAATCAAGCAAACACACTTGATTGTGGCATCCTCTGCCGTTGAATTCGTTCTTGAGTGGTCCGAGTTTGGGTTCAACTCCGTCGATTCCGTAACGTGTCCTCTAAGATCCTAAGTTGCTTCCGCGACCGGGCAGCGAGACCCTCGACAGCTCAGCGGAGGTCGAAGACCTGATTGACTAACACCAAAGCAACACCAAAATACCACCAAACCCCCGACCAAAAGGCCGAGGACCAGCACGCTCCGCAAATTCCAGAATTTTGGGTTGTCGGGTAGAGTACTTCTAGGATTTTCAAAAATTCAGCCTTGAAGGCATTTTGTCTTGCCTTCTTTTTCAGTCATTAGTCCTAATCTGAGTTTTAGATCGCGTCTAGGCCTTCATTCACCTCCATTCCTTGCTGCTATCTTGTGTCACTTGTTGACTAGTCAAGAACGTACCTTGCGGTGACGCCTAATTTGTTCAACCCGAGCAACTAGCAAGCCAAGGAATTGCTTGGTGAGACTATTAGAGAGTGATACACTTGAGTGAAACACAAGCGTGAGTGACCTATACATTGTACCAAAAAAAAAAAAGAAGGAGAGAAGAGGTCGTTTGCTTATTTTCTTTTGCAGGTTTACCTAAGCATGTCTAGCGGAGTTGGTGACCAAACAATGGACTTTAAACTACACATGGTGGCCATGATGGAAGAATTCAAGCAGAGTTTGGATGAAGCTTTCGAGCCTCTTCATAGACGCCTTGACCGAATGGTGAATAAGGATGTCAAGAGGAGGGGTTCCCCACAATTTCATCCTGACGTCCAACCTACCTCTTCAAAGTCATTATATTCAAGGAGAAGGGAGGAGGTTCATTCGACAACAAAGCATGCAAATACTTTATCCATAGATGAAGGAGTTAGTTGAGTGCAGGAGACATGTCAACAACTCTCCTCCGACAAAAACTTGAAAAAGAGCGAGTTGAGTATGGTGGTGAGAGTGCACTTGAGGTAAAAGTTGAGGAATGTGAGATTGAAAAAGAGGTAAAAAAATCTGAGGAGATGAGTGAAGCATCAAGTGAGCTGATTGTGCATGGGAAGGCGAGTGTTTATAGTTTTCCTAACGAACTTAACTTTGCCTTGTTTAGTGTTTCTGCTTTTGTACAGATTGAGCGAAGTCGAGTGAAGTTAGTCATGCAATGTTCCATTCCAAAGTTGCTTGTACAATTCACTAGCTTCCATGGAGTTTGTCTTCTAGGAGATAGATCTATTTGGTATCACTTCATGGAACAACCCGAATCTGTCCGCACCAATGGAGAATTAATTCGAACTCCATATTTCTATTCTTGTTTGTTACCCACGGTTCATTCATCATCTTTACCTTCTTTTGAGCATTATTTCCATCCTCACACATGTATTTCCTATGCAGATTTTGAAGGAAAATGTAAAGAGCCATCAATGCAGTCTCAAGTTGAATCGATTGATGGAAGGAATCACGTGTCACAGGGAGTTTTTGCATTTAACTCTTATTCTACACCTTCTTACCACTTAATTAATGACGTTCCATTGCTTATGTATCCAATTTCTGGTTCAAAACAAGCTGAGACTCATTTTGTTTTTGTAGGTTGTAAGGCTGCTCGAAATTTTCCAGCTTTGATTAAAGAGTTGCAACCTGGTTTCATGCTTGTGCCAGCTGCTTGTAATCTTCCATGCATATTCATACATCCAAAAGCTGGTCACCATGAGATCATTTTATCAACTCAAACTGGCGCAAATTCAAGCGACTCGTCTGGAGTGTGACCTTCACTTCATTGCTGCCACTTATGTTGGGTGATGCAGACAAGTCTATCAATCAAGACCCGAATGTGGTTTTTACCTCACTGGTTCATTCTTCCACGGAAGTGCAACATGAATGGCTCATTGTTCTATCTCCAGATGGGCAAGTAGTGCCAAATCAGCAACAACTAGGGTCGAATTATACTACCTTGCACAATCAGATTCAAGATTTTTCTAAGCTGAATGAGAGTCATCATGAAGATCCCTATCTAGTGCATGTGAAACGTAAGTTGTCGAGTAGTATTAACCCTACATATACTAATTGTGTGATTTGTTTTATGGGTTTGAATTTGACATGCAAACGACCAAGGGTTGATGAGAGAGTTTTGGAGTGCTACACGGAATTTTCACAAGCTTTATACAAGGTGTTTCCTGTCTTGGCGAATGTCCTTGTTCAAGAGCATCATGAGGTTGTCCAAGCGACATGTGACGTGGCTGGTGCTCATTCATCTCGCTCCCACATTGCATGGAGTACCACTTTTTCCCAAGATTTAAGGACAAATCCTTTTCAAGAGGAGGGGAATGATACGAATGAGCAAGCCTCAAAGGGAGGATTGGGCCTCGATTAAGTAGCTCTTGTTGAGCTTAGCTTCGGCCATGTGGGCCTTAGGTCCAACAGTACTTTAGCTAGTCATTAAGCTAGTTAATTAGTAGGTTAGCTTTCGGCCAAGAGAGACCCAATGGGCTGGCCGATTTTCCCTTCATGCTTTCCAAGCTTTATTAGGTTTAGTCAAGGCTATAAACAGCCCTAAAGCTGATGGTACATTTAGTTTTTGCGATGTTATTAATAAAATTCCAGAATTTCGTCTTCCATTAAGCCAAATTCCTCTAGCTTGTGAAAGCTAAGTTGAACATCCTAGTGTGGTTCCTAGGTTGTTTATTGACTTATCAATCAAGCAAACACACTTGATTGTGGCATCCTCTGCCGTTGAATTCGTTCTTGAGTGGTCCGAGTTTGGGTTCAACTCCGTCGATTCCGTAACGTGTCCTCTAAGATCCTAAGTTGCTTCCGCGACCGGGCAGCGAGACCCTCGACAGCTCAGCGGAGGTCGAAGACCTGATTGACTAACACCAAAGCAACACCAAAATACCACCAAACCCCCGACCAAAAGGCCGAGGACCAGCACGCTCCGCAAATTCCAGAATTTTGGGTTGTCGGGTAGAGTACTTCTAGGATTTTCAAAAATTCAGCCTTGAAGGCATTTTGTCTTGCCTTCTTTTTCAGTCATTAGTCCTAATCTGAGTTTTAGATCGCGTCTAGGCCTTCATTCACCTCCATTCCTTGCTGCTATCTTGTGTCACTTGTTGACTAGTCAAGAACGTACCTTGCGGTGACGCCTAATTTGTTCAACCCGAGCAACTAGCAAGCCAAGGAATTGCTTGGTGAGACTATTAGAGAGTGATACACTTGAGTGAAACACAAGCGTGAGTGACCTATACATTGTACCAAAAAAAAAAAGAAGGAGAGAAGAGGTCGTTTGCTTATTTTCTTTTGCAGGTTTACCTAAGCATGTCTAGCGGAGTTGGTGACCAAACAATGGACTTTAAACTACACATGGTGGCCATGATGGAAGAATTCAAGCAGAGTTTGGATGAAGCTTTCGAGCCTCTTCATAGACGCCTTGACCGAATGGTGAATAAGGATGTCAAGAGGAGGGGTTCCCCACAATTTCATCCTGACGTCCAACCTACCTCTTCAAAGTCATTATATTCAAGGAGAAGGGAGGAGGTTCATTCGACAACAAAGCATGCAAATACTTTATCCATAGATGAAGGAGTTAGTTGAGTGCAGGAGACATGTCAACAACTCTCCTCCGACAAAAACTTGAAAAAGAGCGAGTTGAGTATGGTGGTGAGAGTGCACTTGAGGTAAAAGTTGAGGAATGTGAGATTGAAAAAGAGGTAAAAAAATCTGAGGAGATGAGTGAAGCATCAAGTGAGCTGATTGTGCATGGGAAGGCGAGTGTTTATAGTTTTCCTAACGAACTTAACTTTGCCTTGTTTAGTGTTTCTGCTTTTGTACAGATTGAGCGAAGTCGAGTGAAGTTAGTCATGCAATGTTCCATTCCAAAGTTGCTTGTACAATTCACTAGCTTCCATGGAGTTTGTCTTCTAGGAGATAGATCTATTTGGTATCACTTCATGGAACAACCCGAATCTGTCCGCACCAATGGAGAATTAATTCGAACTCCATATTTCTATTCTTGTTTGTTACCCACGGTTCATTCATCATCTTTACCTTCTTTTGAGCATTATTTCCATCCTCACACATGTATTTCCTATGCAGATTTTGAAGGAAAATGTAAAGAGCCATCAATGCAGTCTCAAGTTGAATCGATTGATGGAAGGAATCACGTGTCACAGGGAGTTTTTGCATTTAACTCTTATTCTACACCTTCTTACCACTTAATTAATGACGTTCCATTGCTTATGTATCCAATTTCTGGTTCAAAACAAGCTGAGACTCATTTTGTTTTTGTAGGTTGTAAGGCTGCTCGAAATTTTCCAGCTTTGATTAAAGAGTTGCAACCTGGTTTCATGCTTGTGCCAGCTGCTTGTAATCTTCCATGCATATTCATACATCCAAAAGCTGGTCACCATGAGATCATTTTATCAACTCAAACTGGCGCAAATTCAAGCGACTCGTCTGGAGTGTGACCTTCACTTCATTGCTGCCACTTATGTTGGGTGATGCAGACAAGTCTGTCAATCAAGACCCGAATGTGGTTTTTACCTCACTGGTTCATTCTTCCACGGAAGTGCAACATGAATGGCTCATTGTTCTATCTCCAGATGGGCAAGTAGTGCCAAATCAGCAACAACTAGGGTCGAATTATACTACCTTGCACAATCAGATTCAAGATTTTTCTAAGCTGAATGAGAGTCATCATGAAGATCCCTATCTAGTGCATGTGAAACGTAAGTTGTCGAGTAGTATTGACCCTACATATACTAATTGTGTGATTTGTTTTATGGGTTTGAATTTGACATGCAAACGACCAAGGGTTGATGAGAGAGTTTTGGAGTGCTACACGGAATTTTCACAAGCTTTATACAAGGTGTTTCCTGTCTTGGCGAATGTCCTTGTTCAAGAGCATCATGAGGTTGTCCAAGCGACATGTGACGTGGCTGGTGCTCATTCATCTCGCTCCCACATTGCATGGAGTACCACTTTTTCCCAAGATTTAAGGACAAATCCTTTTCAAGAGGAGGGGAATGATACGAATGAGCAAGCCTCAAAGGGAGGATTGGGCCTCGATTAAGTAGCTCTTGTTGAGCTTAGCTTCGGCCATGTGGGCCTTAGGTCCAACAGTACTTTAGCTAGTCATTAAGCTAGTTAATTAGTAGGTTAGCTTTCGGCCAAGAGAGACCCAATGGGCTGGCCGATTTTCCCTTCATGCTTTCCAAGCTTTATTAGGTTTAGTCAAGGCTATAAACAGCCCTAAAGCTGATGGTACATTTAGTTTTTGCGATGTTATTAATAAAATTCCAGAATTTCGTCTTCCATTAAGCCAAATTCCT
Source organism: Coffea arabica (assembly GCF_036785885.1). Taxonomy (NCBI): domain Eukaryota; kingdom Viridiplantae; phylum Streptophyta; class Magnoliopsida; order Gentianales; family Rubiaceae; genus Coffea; species Coffea arabica. The sequence goes on along the minus strand of NC_092323.1, from coordinate 32,420,150 downwards.
CTAGCTTGTGAAAGCTAAGTTGAACATCCTAGTGTGGTTCCTAGGTTGTTTATTGACTTATCAATCAAGCAAACACACTTGATTGTGGCATCCTCTGCCGTTGAATTCGTTCTTGAGTGGTCCGAGTTTGGGTTCAACTCCGTCGATTCCGTAACGTGTCCTCTAAGATCCTAAGTTGCTTCCGCGACCGGGCAGCGAGACCCTCGACAGCTCAGCGGAGGTCGAAGACCTGATTGACTAACACCAAAGCAACACCAAAATACCACCAAACCCCCGACCAAAAGGCCGAGGACCAGCACGCTCCGCAAATTCCAGAATTTTGGGTTGTCGGGTAGAGTACTTCTAGGATTTTCAAAAATTCAGCCTTGAAGGCATTTTGTCTTGCCTTCTTTTTCAGTCATTAGTCCTAATCTGAGTTTTAGATCGCGTCTAGGCCTTCATTCACCTCCATTCCTTGCTGCTATCTTGTGTCACTTGTTGACTAGTCAAGAACGTACCTTGCGGTGACGCCTAATTTGTTCAACCCGAGCAACTAGCAAGCCAAGGAATTGCTTGGTGAGACTATTAGAGAGTGATACACTTGAGTGAAACACAAGCGTGAGTGACCTATACATTGTACCAAAAAAAAAAGAAGGAGAGAAGAGGTCGTTTGCTTATTTTCTTTTGCAGGTTTACCTAAGCATGTCTAGTGGAGTTGGTGACCAAACAATGGACTTTAAACTACACATGGTGGCCATGATGGAAGAATTCAAGCAGAGTTTGGATGAAGCTTTCGAGCCTCTTCATAGACGCCTTGACCGAATGGTGAATAAGGATGTCAAGAGGAGGGGTTCCCCACAATTTCATCCTGACGTCCAACCTACCTCTTCAAAGTCATTATATTCAAGGAGAAGGGAGGAGGTTCATTCGACAACAAAGCATGCAAATACTTTTTCCATAGATGAAGGAGTTAGTTGAGTGCAGGAGACATGTCAACAACTCTCCTCCAACAAAAACTTGAAAAAGAGCGAGTTGAGTATGGTGGTGAGAGTGCACTTGAGGTAAAAGTTGAGGAATGTGAGATTGAAAAAGAGGTAAAAAAATCTGAGGAGAAGAGTGAAGCATCAAGTGAGCTGATTGTGCATGGGAAGGCGAGTGTTTATAGTTTTCCTAACGAACTTAACTTTTGCCTTGTTTAGTGTTTCTGCTTTTGTACAGATTGAGCGAAGTCGAGTGAAGTTAGTCATGCAATGTTCCATTCCAAAGTTGCTTGTACAATTCACTAGCTTCCATGGAGCTTGTCTTCTAGGAGATAGATCTATTTGGTATCACTTCGTGGAACAACCCGAATCTGTCCGCACCAATGGAGAATTAATTCGAACTCCATATTTCTATTCTTGTTTGTTACCCATGGTTCATTCATCATCTTTACCTTCTTTTGAGCATTATTTCCATCCTCACACATGTATTTCCTATGCAGATTTTGAAGGAAAATGTAAAGAGCCATCAATGCAGTCTCAAGTTGAATCGATTGATGGAAGGAATCACGTGTCACGGGGAGTTTTTGCATTTAACTCTTATTCTACACCTTCTTACCACTTAATTAATGACGTTCCATTGCTTATGTATCCAATTTCTGGTTCAAAACAAGCTGAGACTCATTTTGTTTTTGTAGGTTGTAAGGCTGCTCGAAATTTTCCAGCTTTGATTAAAGAGTTGCAACCTGGTTTCATGCTTGTGCCAGCTGCTTGTAATCTTCCATGCATATTCATACATCCAAAAGCTGGTCACCATGAGATCATTTTATCAACTCAAACTGGCGCAAATTCAAGCGACTCGTCTGGAGTGTGACCTTCACTTCATTGCTGCCACTTATGTTGGGTGATGCAGACAAGTCTGTCAATCAAGACCCGAATGTGGTTTTTACCTCACTGGTTCATTCTTCCACGGAAGTGCAACATGAATGGCTCATTGTTCTATCTCCAGATGGGCAAGTAGTGCCAAATCAGCAACAACTAGGGTCGAATTATACTACCTTGCACAATCAGATTCAAGATTTTTCTAAGCTGAATGAGAGTCATCATGAAGATCCCTATCTAGTGCATGTGAAACGTAAGTTGTCGAGTAGTATTAACCCTACATATACTAATTGTGTGATTTGTTTTATGGGTTTGAATTTGACATGCAAACGACCAAGGGTTGATGAGAGAGTTTTGGAGTGCTACACGGAATTTTCACAAGCTTTATACAAGGTGTTTCCTGTCTTGGCGAATGTCCTTGTTCAAGAGCATCATGAGGTTGTCCAAGCGACATGTGACGTGGCTGGTGCTCATTCATCTCGCTCCCACATTGCATGGAGTACCACTTTTTCCCAAGATTTAAGGACAAATCCTTTTCAAGAGGAGGGGAATGATACGAATGAGCAAGCCTCAAAGGGAGGATTGGGCCTCGATTAAGTAGCTCTTGTTGAGCTTAGCTTCGGCCAT